>NW_010972775.1:1803821-1849549 GCF_000737465.1 Haliaeetus leucocephalus
GAGCCCCGGCGGGAGTTGGGGAGGGGGGGGTCCCGTCACTCTCGTTGTGGGGGACTCTCGGGGGGGCAGGCGGTGTCCCCCGCCGTTCCCCGTGCGGATGTAGGGAAGGCAGCGTCCCTGGCTGCTTACAAATCCACCCGATTTAAAATGCCATATTTAATGTATAGAGCTAAACCCCACCCCACCCGTGGGACAAAAAAAAAAAAAACCGGCTCCGAGACGAAGTGATTGTTCCCCTTTTGCCCGGGTTGAGCAAAAGGATAACCCATCCCTTCCTTTCTACTGCCAAATATCGCACCCCAAATCCCTGCCTGGCACCCCATCTTTCCACTGCTCCTTCGCAGGCCGTGCCCCGCTTTCCCGCAGGGTCCTGCCTTGCAAGCGGGGAGCTTCTGCTGCACGCCGAGAAGTTAAGCGAGGACTAAAAATAGTCTGGAGTAGAGCTGGGCTCTTTGCTATCACAAAGCCTGGGGTAGAAGAGGAGCAAAGCGGGGGGCTCAGCCCAGGCACCCACAAAAGCTGGGACCAACCCAGACCGGTGGGTGAGGACTTCTTGGACCAGCAGATGTTTTCTTTACACCTCCAGCCATCTCAGGGTGATAATTTGGCAGCTGATAATATGGGTATTATAAAAATGCAGTGTTTTGGCTGCGTGATAGTAAATATGAAATGGGGAATGGGTGATGTATGGTCCCCAGGGTCCCGCTGCAACAAGGGATTTAATTATTCCATGGGTTTCTGAAGGGTTCAGCCATCCTGGCTTGCCGTGCACGAGAGCGTCCCTCTTCCAAGGGATGTGTTTGTGGGGTTCGTTATATCCCAACTTGCAATGAAAGCTCAGGTCCGGGGCAGAGCCCATGCTTTAGCCAGGGCTTACACCGCAGGGATGGGGAAACTGAGTCACGGAAAGGCAAGAGACCCACCGAAGGACTCCTGACTGTACAAGGAGGGTTGGGGACATGGGTGTCCCCTTCCTGTGACACCTCTGAGACGGTCCGGCAGGACTTGTAGGTCATGAAACCTACAAAATATGATTTATTTTAGCATCACCAGGAAAAGGAAAGAGCTCCAAGGGTGAGCGTGAGGGAGATGAGTCACGGTTTCCCTTGCCCAGGCAGCTGAGCGATGCCCTGTCACCCTCTCCCACCATGGCTCCCTCCCTTCCTGGCTGCCTGGGCTTTGGCATAGGACTGGCTCCAGGCTTGTCTGCTTGGGAAAAGGCGAGAGTCAGAGATATGGTTTAAGAAAAAAAGATGGATTATTTGTTTTCCCCAAAGGAGCCTCACGCTTGGGAGGGAAGGAGAGGGGATAGTCCCTCAGAGCTCCTGGGGCAGAGCTGTGCCTCAGTTTCCCCCCCCACCCCTGTGCTTCAGCTTCCCTGCTATGCCTCAGTTTTCCCTGTGGGAGCTGAGCTGAGCAGAGCTTTGGGGCTGCCATTTCCCTGATCAATGGGGATTTAAGGAGGAAAGTGCTGACGGCTGAAGTTGTTCCCACTGCACCCCTGGAAATCAGTGTTGCAACACTGATTTATTGTGAATATGGCCATTGCACCGAAAACCGTCGGTGCTAAAGGCTCAGTGTGAAGCAGCGGGGCTCTGGGATGTGCTGGGACAGGGACGGGACATGGCAGCAGCGATACTGGCTGCGATGTCTGCATCTCATTTATGCTACAAGGGAGGAACGCGGGTCACGAGGGGCCTGATGAGCTCTTGGCACGGCTGGGGAGGGATGCTTGGGAAGCAAGCCATGGTAGCCAGAGGTGCTGGGCAGCTTGCCATTGCCTCTCCCCCCATCCAGCTTTAAGATGCTCTGGTTTTATTCCCCATTTTTTGGGGCAGCCTCGTGCCGGAGACTTTCCTGCCGCAAGCAGGGATGAACCTCGCAGCCCTCAAGCCGCTGGCGGAGCCGGGAATCCGCAAACCTCTTCTGTTTGGTTTTTAGCCATTTTGGATACAGGGAGCAAGTTGCCTCCTCTTGGAGGACAGGGATGTAACAGCCCAACCCTGTGGGGAAAAGCTGGGAAAGAAAGGAACAAAAGGGGAGGAGAAGCAGTGAGGAAGGGAAGAAGCTCACGTGGCTTCCTTCCCTGAGCACCAGCCAGTGCTGCCGGCACAAGAGCTGCCTCTGGGTCCCTCACGTCCCTGATGCAGGGGATGCACCCATCCCTTGGCCAGTGCCAGGCTGGAGGCGAACCCCCTCCTGTGTTTTACGATGGGGTGGGTGCTCTGGTTGCCGCGTGGCAGCCAGAGGGGACGGCTGGCATGGGATCCTGATGCCTGGGGGATGCCGGTCTCTTGCCCTCTCCCGCTCTCTGCCCCTGGTTCGTTCCCAACACCATCTTAGTGTTTTCTTGTATTTTTTCCCCAGCTCAGGGCACTTGATACGAGAGAAAAGACTCCCCGTGAGAACGACGTCCGGGGCTGTGCTCGCTTCTGCTTTCTTACCCAGGCTTTGCTCACCCCAAGGATGCTCTGCCCGCTGCTTGCCCTGGGAGCGCTGGCGCTCAGCCTGGCAGGTGAGCGGGGCTGGAGGGGGTTTTGCGTGGTCTGCCTGTCACCACCCTGAAAGAGATGTCCTGAATACCACATTCATCCCAACAAAGCTGCCTTTCAGCCATGGCTCCTGGTGGCAGCGCCCACAAGGTGTTTCTCCTGTTTTCGTGGTCCTCCAGCTACCCAGGGCATCACCCCGTGGGTGTGATGGCTTCTGGTGCACGCGGGCCACCCTTGTAGCAGGGGACGCCACGTCCCGTGTGCTGCAGCTGAATGGTGAAACCGTGGGATGACTAAATCTTGAAGATTTCTGACTTACCTGGGTCTGTCCCCATGGGCTGCAGCTCCTGGCCTCCCAAGGTTGCAGCACCTCAACCTGGGAGAGACGTCGGGACTGAATCCTCTCGGGATGCCCAGCAGCTAGCAGCAATTTCGGCCAGGCTGGGTAGCGTTCCCAAAACCCGCTGGCATTTATTATTAGCCAGAGGGAGACGTGACGCTCTCGAGTCTGCCAAGAGCCAGGCAGGCTGTCCGAGTGCTCTTCTCCTGCCTGTCTGCCCGTCTGCAGCCCCTGGCAGGTCTCCTCCAGCCCGGCTCCTTCCCGCCGCTCCTCATCCTCCCCATTCAGGCTCTTGCTTAAAATTTAATGTCACGTTGCCGCCCTCGTCCCCAGGGAGGTAATTGCTGCAGGTAATGGCTTTGCTGTGTTCTGCGACGGTGTTGAGGTCAGAATATAAAGCAAATGGTCCAAGGCGAGATTTTTTTCCCCTTTTCCTCCCCATTTTGGAGTTGGGGGGTATTGGTGAATGAAGCGCTGATGGTGCCCCGGGTCTGCTTTGGGGGACATCGCTGCTCACTGCCAACAGGCACCCCAGGACCAGCTCCGCATGCGGAGGGTCCGGCAGCCCTGGCACGATTGGCATTGCTCCCTGACGGAATGGCAAGGTTGGCATCCCGCCGTGGCTGGGCGACGTGGTCGGCATCGTGCTGTGGTACTGGGACGAGGTTGGCATCTTGCCGTGGCATGCCGGTTGGCATCGTGCTGGAGCACTGGTGCCATCTAGAGCTGGCTCGTCCCGTGTCCCTGCTGCTGTCACCCACCAACCTCCTCTCCCCGTGGGGAGAAACCAGGCTGTGTGTCCTGGGTGGGTGCAGGTTTGGGTGCCCGTGGGCGCACCTGGCAGCTGAGGACAGGGATCCCCCAGGTTTGGTGCTGGATGTGGGGCTGTCTCGCTGCCCCACAGAAGGGTGGGCTTGGCTGGGCGTTGGTGCTGGAGAGGGTCCTGAGATGCCACCTGCCAAGGTGTCCCTCCCATGGGCATCCCTCGATTTGCTTAGATGTTATCCAGATGGAGAATTAAGGAGATGCTTCTGCAGGGTCTCAGCACCGCGTGCTTTTGCCCTTGCCACCCTCCTGCAGGTGCTATGGAGATCCAGGTCCCGGATGAGCCCGTGGTGGCTCTTTTTGGCCGAGATGCCACCCTGCGCTGCTCCTTCTCCCCCGAGGCCAACTTCAGCCTCGATGACCTGAGCCTCATCTGGCAGCTGACAGACACCAAGCGCTTGGTCCACAGCTTCTCCGGTGGCCGGGACCAGCTGGCAGACCAGGGTGGGGGCTACGCCAACCGTACGGCCCTCTTCTATGACCAGCTGGCCCAGGGCAATGTCTCGCTGCTCCTCCGACGTGTGGAGATCTCGGATGAGGGCAGCTTCACCTGCTTCGTCCGGGTCCGGGACTACAGCAGCGCGGCTGTGACGTTGCAGGTGGCAGGTGAGAGATGGACAGTTGGGGTGTCCCTATGCGTCTCGCCAAAGAGTAGGGTTCTCCATCATGCTTTGCTCCTTTGTGGAGTCTCTTTCTCTCTCCACCCTTGCTATGTTTTCCCCATGAAGTCAGGTCTCTGTTAGAGACCAACCAGCCGCATCTCCCCAAAATATTGCTGGTGGAGGGTGCAGTCCCTTCCCTCCCATGACAGAGAGGCGCTCAGTTGAGAGGCCACCTGGAAGCATGGCCATAAATGAACCAAAGCTGGGGAGGCTTCAGCTGGTTGGCCTTATCAGCTGGAAGAGTCTGTCCTGGGGCTTGTCCAACCTCTTTGGGTTGCTCCAGATCCTGATCTTTTGGTCTTCTCCATTGCGTCATGCCAGCTCTCCTCTCCCTTGCAGCTCCCTACTCCAAGCCCAATATGAACCTGGAGCCCAACAAGGACTTGAAGCCAGGAGATCTGGCAGCTGTGACTTGCCACGCTTCCCGTGGCTACCCTGAGGCCAGCGTCCTCTGGCAGGACAGCCAGGGTGGTAACATCACAGAAAACATTACCACGTCCCAGGTGGCCAATGAAGAAGGTCTCTTTGATGTGCACAGCGTCCTCCAGGTGCTGGTGGAGCCCAGCAGCACCTACTCCTGCCTGGTGCGAAACCCGGTGCTGCAGCAGGAGACCCAAGCTTCCGTCACCATCACGGGTGAGTCAGTGAGGGCCAAAATTGGGGGAAGCGAGGGATGGGATCTGTCTGAAGAAGGTGACCGTGGTGGCACTGGGTTCCCTCCTGTGGCCCAGAGCCACCCTGGGGGTTGCTACGCCATATCTCCGCTCTAACTCTCTCCCCATGGACCTACAAAGGTGACTTGAGGCTGTGCTGTCCTCCCCTGTCACCCCATGCCAGCTAGAACCAGCATCCTTAGTTCTTAGTCTCTAGCTTTGCTAGTTGCCCCGTTCCAGTCTAAACCACCCCAGAAAGCCAGCACAGGGCATGGTAGTTGTCTTCTCAGCACGTGGCCATGGGATGCTCTTGATTCGGGGTTCTCCATCCCAGCTGCAACAATTCTACTTCGGAAATACAGGCTGGAGGAGCTCGTCAAACACATTCGCTGCTTCGCTCTGAGCTCCTCCCGCTGCTCGCCCGGAGCTCTTTATAACCTTGTGCACTCCCCAGTAGCATTAATTAGTGTTTAATTACGCTTGGTACAGCACTTGCTGGGTTGGGAAGGTGGGTCCCTGGTGGAGTGTAAACTTTTTGGCTGGATGCACCAAACTCTTGCAGGAAAACTTGTGTGGATGCTGCTGGTTGGGGACAGAGGGGTGGCTTTTGGATGGGCTCCCAAGCGTGCGAGCAAATGGTCAGCCTTGGGGTGATGTCTGGGGGGGGACAGGGTTTGGGTCAAGACTTTATTTGAAGAAAGAGCAATATTATGGGAAAAAATCTGATTCCCAGCGCTCGGGGAGGTATCCCCCAAGCCCTGGTGGTCCCCACCAGGTCAGGCAGCAGTGCTCACCGTGGTGGTATTTCTCTTTCCTCCCCCTGCAAGGCCAACACCTCGCCTTCCCCGCCGTGGCTCTGTGGGTAACGGTGGGACTCGCCATCTGCGTCGTGGGGCTGCTCGCCGTCCTGGCGTACGTGTGCCAGAAGAAAATCCGCCAGAGCTGCGAGGAAGAGGAGGAGAATGCAGGTAATATGGCAGCTACCACTCCCCAAAGGGGATGGGGTTTGCAGCAGGTGATGGAGGGTGATGGATGGGGGGAGCTGGGGCAAATTTTAACTGGCATGGATTTGGCTTGGTGGTGGCATCTTTTAAAGGATGAAAGGTTACTTGGAGCTGCTGGGGTTGGCAGGCACCAGCAGATCTGTGCCAGAGAGCCCGTGCTCGTGCATTGCTCCAGGCGGCTATTTCAAACATACACCTGGTTTTCCTGCCACCCAGCGTGTCCCTGCCTTTCACCTTCCTCCTCTGAGCACCCTCTGCGCATCTGGTACCCACAGCCGGGCGTGCGTGGAGCATCTCTGAGAAGGTGCTTCTAGCACTTGCCACTGTGCCACAAGTGCTTTGACACACGGAAATAGCAGGAGAGAGATGCTCCGTGCTCTTGTTTTCTGCATCTGTCTCCTGTTTTTTGGTTTTTTTTTATTATGGAGAGGTGTTTGCACAAAAGGGGGGGCTTTGTTGCTTTAAAAAAGCTGCTGTGCTCTGAAAATGGCTGCAGAAGCAGCTTTGCTGGCGTTCCCCTTTTGTTTTCTCTCACTGCCTCCGCTCTGCCAAAGCCTTTCCCTGCCAGCATTGTGCTGCGGGGCCGGGACCCGCAGGCTCCAGCCCCAGGGGCTACCGCTTTGCTCCCCCTCTCTCTGCCAGGGAGGATGTCAGTACGGATGCCACCACGATGTCTGGCTGTCAGGTGTCCTCAGCGGTGGGGACCGAGAGGGTTTTCCCCTGGCAGATCCCAGGGAATCATCTGCAGGAGATACATATAAAAAAATACGGTTTTTTTTCTTTTTTTTTTCCCCTCTGTAACACAGTATTTTCGCCTTGGCCAGGGGATATGCAGTGCCGTGACACTCAGCAGTGGCCCCGTGCCAGCTGACCTCAGTCCTTTAGCATCAAGACACAGCTCCCAGCCTGTGATGTTTTGCACCAACAGCTGCACGTCCTTAGCAATAACCCTTTGCTGTGGCTCTTGGTCAGCCAGAAACCAGGCAGGGACCGTGCCCGTGAGCCTGGCAGCCGCGGGAGGCAGGAGCAGTGATTTTTGCTGGTCTTTCTGGCTGGGAACTGCATTGTGGCAGGTCTTACCCTTGGGTTGCAAAGCTCCTGGGCTCTAAGACAGGGTGGCAGCCTGGTGGGTGCTGCGGGATGGAGAAGGGGATGCTCATCTCTCGGTGCCGATGGGGTGTCCCGGAAGGCATTGGGGGATCCGTGGTCTCCTGGCTAAGCCCCTCACCGAGCGCCGCTCCAGATGGCAGCTGCGCTATAAATAGGGAGGCGAGCGGCTGTGCTGCGTCACCCAGAGCTGTGGCTTTTTCAGCTTTGTTTGTAGGGGATGTGCCACCCTGCCACAGCCTTGTGCTGGGGGAAATACCCGCCGTGGAGTGCTAGAGGAGGGTGCAGGTGGGTACCAGTTACCTCCTGCCTGAGCATCACCAGCAGCTCGGCAGCGACTGGTCCCGAGAAGACCCCGGGATATGGGGTGATCGTGGGGGGCTCTGAGCAGCCGGGGATGGTGGCAATCCAAGGGGGATTCATCACACCCGGCTGCCCGGGGAGGTGGGATTCAGGGTGGGTGCTGGGGTGTAGCCTGGCAGATGCTTCACACACTTTGGCTTGCTCTTCTGCAGGGACAGAGGAGCAGGATGAGGAGGGGGAAGAACCCAAGACAGGTGGGTGCATGATGCTTGCTTATTACATATGTGAGTGCATTATAGCGTGTGCTTGTGCCACTGTCCCCTACACAAGCAAGCACCCCGGTGTGCTTTGCACCCTCCATCAGTGCTCAGCCCTCCCATGCTCGCCCGTTCTTCGACGTACCCCCTCAGGCTGGCAGCCCCCTGATAAGCCATCCTATCTCTTAATAAAAAAGCACTCGTGGTGCTCTGCTGTCATCAAACGGGTTAGTTATATGCCCAGTGATTGCCTTTATCTGCTGGTGCAGGAGCAAGCCCACTTGGAATGCCAGCTCCTTCACTGCCGGGGAAATTTAGGGACCAGGGGTTTGTTTGCGATGGAAATTGGCAGGTGCAATTATTGGGGTGGGTTCCCCAAAATGGGGCTCTTGGTTGTTTCCTCCGGGGAGCCGTTCCCTTGCAAGCCCCCCATCTTGCACGGTGGGGACTGACCATGTGCTGTTTTGCTTTTCGCAGCTCTGCAGCCGCTAAAGAGCGCGGAGAGCAAAGATGGTGAGTGCGTTTGCCAGGCAGTGGCGTAGGACCATGAGCTGCCTCATGATGAAAGTTTCTTCCTAAGCACACTGGAGATGATGCAATAGATGCTTTACACTAAGATCTGAGCATCTCCATCATCCATCGTTGGGTTTTGGGGTTGGTTTTTTTCCCCCTCCATTTTTTTCAATTTTTTTCATTGTTTTTCCCCAGTTTTCAATCAAATTTTCCCAGATCAGTTATTTCCCAGCACCCGTTTCCACCCCAATTTGGGCTGCGCTTGCCCTGGCCATCACTTGCATCTCCCAGCAGCGGTGGAGCGATGCAACCAACAGCACTGACGTGGCATTTCTTCTGTTATCCTTCCTTTTCTTGGGCAGCTCAGGGCCGAGAAAAGCCTCATGCCACCAACCTGCGTCATTGCGAGGAATTTAAGTCTTTTTTTTGAGCTTTGCCATCAGTTTGCTGAGAGGAGGGGAACTGCTGGGGTCTGTCCTCACCTTGCGGAGAGGGAGGCATGAGCTTCATCCCACCCCATGCAGAATTCCCCACCAGCAGCCTGGTACCAAATTTCTGGTGGAAGTTCATGAGAATTGGAGTCCCAGCTCCTGTTTCTGCCTTTCAGTATCTTCTTCCAACCTCCCAGCTCGATGCTGCCAACAGCCCATCACCCAGCCCAGCCCAGTGATGGCCTCCAGCACTTTCCGTGCCTGGTCAGCCTCACTCCTCCCCGACTCATCCTTGTCCCAAGATCTCAATCTTTTAATTTATTTCCTTTCTTATTAAAGGCAGAGGCTTGGCCTCCGCTGCTGGTGAATCACTGCTAATTTAACCCTCCCTTCCTCTTTTATTAACAGCCCTGTTTTTTCTCTAATGCCGTTTTCCCCCCCACCCCAATAGGTTTATAAAAGCCTTTTCTCCCTTCCCCTTCACACCTTTAGTGAAGCATGAACCGACTCAGCTTTTCCTCTTTTTTTTTTTCCTTCTCCCTGCCCTTATCTCCCCCTCGCAAGCTGCCACAGCCCATGCTCAGCTTCCCAGCACCTTGGCTTTTCATCCCCTGATGCAGCCTGTTTGCTTAACCCGATGTGCGAGACATCTCCCGCTTGCTCCTCGACCACTTTTTCAGCAGAAACAAAGCTTGAATAATAACATCTCCCAGGGTTTGCCAGCTGCGGGGGCGTTTCTAGCCGGGAGGATGGATGGAGGGATAAAAACACACCTACGTGTGCTTGGTTGTATTTGCCTGAGGCTGGCATCAGCCCTGGGAGTGGGGATCTCAGTTTTCCAGGGCAGGGAGAGCCCAGAGCTACCAGTGACCAAATTAACTCATTAATTTGGACCTGGGAATTATTATTCTTTTTTAATGTCTTTGCCAATTTGTATTTAGTCTTTTGCTTTCTCCCCAGATAATGAGCAAGAAATTGATTGATGGGAGCTGGGACACCCCCCAAGCAGCACCCTGTGCCCTGGACCAGCCGAGATGTCCCCAGTGGGGACGAGCTCCAGGTCCCCTGGGGAGGGCACAGACCTGCTGCCACCCTTCATCCTGGGGCCCCATCACCCTCCTCCTTCCCCGGCCGTGTCTTTGGGGCACCCTGGGGCTGGAGAGAGGCTGTGTCTCTTTATCCCCGGTGAGTCCCGAAGACTGGTCCATCCTTCCCAGGGATGGCGTGCATTGGGTGGAGGCTCTTCCCTGTCTGTCTGTCCGTCTCTACGTGGGGCTGAGAGCAACCAGGGTCGCCCGTTCCCCCTGGCACCCTCTGTGCCTGCTCACGTGCAGCCACAGCTGAGCCAGCCGCCTTGCAGGTGCCTTCCAGAGCAAATTTCGGTGCCCTTTCCAAGCCCAGAGGCCTTGAGAGAGATGATGGGCTCAGCGAGGTCCATGGGAGCGACCGATGGAGCCCTAGAGGCTCTGGGAAGATGGATGGGACCTGCGGAACCCCCAGGCATGGGGGGACAGAGCCGGTGCTCTCAGCCCCGGTGGATGCACCTCTCCGGGGACATGTGGGGACGATTATTTTTTCACGTTGCACCACTGTGGTTCCCGCTGGACTTTTATTTTTGCCTTAAATGCAAAAACCCATTGGGGTGGTTATCCCCTGCCTCAAATTAACCTGTTTGGTTTTTTTTTTCGGGGGGGGGGGAAAGGCGGGGCTTGGAGGGGGGAACCTGCCGGACAGGTGAAGCCCCGCCTCTCCTCCCCGTGGTGACAAAGGTGATGCTTTGAGGGCTAAAGCACTGGTGGGGATGAACCTGGCTGGTGTGTGGGGTTGAGCCCTCATGTGTCGCATGGGATCTGGGGTCTTTGCCCCTGTGTGTGTCCTGGGGGTCCTTCCTCTGCTGCTGGGTACCTGCAGGGTGCATGGGGGCACCCAGGCCACCGGGGTGAACAGGGTGCATGTCCCTGGTCCCGTTCCAGTGGGTGGAGAAGTTCCTGCTGTGCCCCTCTGGCTCTTCTGCTGGTTTTCGTCGTTATTTAAAATCCAGAATCTAAAGGGGATTTTTGTGCCTTGAACAAATAAATTCGGGGGTTGTTTTGGACAATGCTTTCTGGGCTCAGTGTGGTCTCTGGGATGCAGCTTTAGCTGTAATTAGTTTAGATATTAAAATTCCTGGAGCAAAACCTTTATGTCCCCCTTTCAGCCCAGCCCCATCTGTCCCTCGGTCCCCTGCTGCCACCACAGCACCTTGCACCGTGCTGCCCTCATCCATCACCCAGCGCAGGGAGAAAACTGCTCCAGTGATGGAGTGATGCCTGCCCTCATCCCTCTTCTTTATTTTAATACCTTGAGCAGCAGAACAAAGAGCAAAATCCCCAAGGGACGTCGTCATCTGTCTGAGATCGCTCCAAAATTCGGGCTGGTTAATCCCATCGATGGGATGCAAGCGGGGTCTGATGGGGGCCGGCGGGGAAGGGACCTTCCTAAATCACCCATGGAGGATTATTTTTAGCTGTCCTTCCCCGGGCAAGAAGCCAGGCTCTGCATTTCGATAGAAAAATATTTCTAAAAGCGAGACAAGGGAAAGCGTGCTGGTATCAAACTCAGATTAGGGAGGGGATGGATGGCGATTTCATTTAGGGGCTTTAATGTACAGCCTGAATTAAGCACCGGTGCAATTTTTAACAAGGTGCCAGGAGGTACCATTAATATTATTTAGCACCCAGGCACTGGGCTGGGGGAATGGAGCCATTAACCACCTCCAGCTCCTTGGCGGGCAGTGGGATGAGTTGTCCCCATGTCCAGGACATCCTTAAAGGTCCTGAGGTGGTACCAGCATCCCTGGGGATGTCTTCTCCAGCTAGGAGCTTTCGGGGGCATTTCTCTGGGCAGATTTGAGGGTTTTTTTGGTAAAATGCAGCCTGGGCCATGCAGGGAAGGGAGATCTTGAGGGTGGCGAGGGAGGAAATCATAATTAAGCTGTGGCAGCCCAGGGAAAATACTGCTTAGGTGGCTCAGGCTGATGATCCCAAACTGTGAGCTTTTGCTCACTGCTGTCCCTGGGAGGATGTGCTGTGCTTTGGGATGGGATAAAGCACCCCAGGAGGAGCTTAGTTGTCCCCCTTGCCCCCAGGTGCCATCCTGGGGCTGTCCAGGTGATGGGTCTTTTTAGGGGAGGAAACCATCCACCCTCTTCTTCAATGTCTCCTTAATCCAACATGCTTGTTTATGGGTGCTGTGGATGAGACCCAGGCAGGGATGAGGCTGGTTGGCTGTGATGTCGCAGTTCTGAGGGTTTTTTTCCATTCCCCCAAATCCCCAACTTCCTTCTCCACCTGCTCCCGGATAACAGCAAACCTGGCAGCTGGGAAAATGGGATTTAACTGGGATGCAGAGTGCAAAGGATCCGGTACTGAGAGCTGGCAGCAGCTCAGCTGCCAGAGCTCGCTCATGTTTGCTCTCATCCCTCCCGGGAGCAGGCGAGGCTGTGAGTTCATCCGAACACCCTCAACGGGTAAAAAACAACAAAAAAATCACATTTGGCAGGTTATTTCAGAAAATGCTGGATGATTCTCTCCCTGGCACTGATCGATGGTGGCTTGGTTTCCCCATCAATAACAAATAAAGGGCTCCTGCTTCTTCTATTGACCTAATTCCGGAGGGAGGGGAGGATAGAGATGCTGAGCCTTGTTGCTGCCTCCCCCTCTGAGGACCGCATGGGATGGATGATGGGATGGGATGGGATGGATGATGCCCCCGCAGCGCTGGGGCAGCATTGCTGCCTGTCCCTGTTGTCCCCTTGTCCTGCCCCGGTTTACGGATGGGGCCGTGTCCCTGCAGGCAGCAGGGATGCTCTGGAAACCCCCTGTAAGGTGGGTTGGATCCAAGAGCTGCCCCGCACCCATGGGTGCCCCTGTCCTGCAGTGTGTGTCAGCGGTGTTTTCCAGAGATGAAGGATTTGCAAGAAGCACCATTTTCTACATGGGCTTGTTTCTGTGGGGTGATGTGCCTTTCATCATGATGAGCAGGATCCGGCTCCGACACTGCCTCCAATTACCCAATTCTTGGCCTCAAAATTATCAGGCTAGACCCGAATTCAGCTGGAAAGCTCAGAGCAACCTGGCTGAGCTGCTTTCTGATTTTAAGACCACTACAAACGTAGCATCTGACTTTCCCAGGGAAAGCAGAGCCCAGAAACAGCCCTGGGGCTGGGTCTTCCTGCGGCTCAGCTGATGAAGGCAAGGAGCAAAGCCCTGAGGCCAAGGCTGTGAGCCTGGGGGGGAGCTCATCTTAGGGAGATGGAATTTAAAAAATCACTTTCTACCTCTGCTCATAGCTTTTCCTGGGAAGCAACATTCCCAAAAAGATTTACATTGTCTAAAAATTCAGGATTTGTTGTGAACAACTAGTTTTTATTTTATTTGCCTTCTGTTTCCTCCCAGTGCAACAACTGGGATGGAGAAACCACCCAGCTCTGTGCCAGCTCTGCTCAGGGAATCTGCTTTCCGTGGGCAAGCAGGAGCCAATGCAAAGCACTGGCACGCTCAGAAGCTCCTTTTCGGCAAAGAAAGGCCTTGAAAAACTCTCCACTGCCATCGATCCTGGTTCCCAAGTCCTTTTGATGGGGGATGAAGAGTGCCGTGGTATTCCGGAGGGAACCGCATGGAGTTGGCACTTTCAGAGCCAGTTTCTTCCTCCCAGGACCCATTTTTGGGAGCCCAATCCCAAGTGGGTTGTTCCCTGCAGCCACAATGCATCTGGTCCCGCTAAGTCAGAGTTAATGGAGGGGTTGAGAGACATTTTAATTACAGATTCGGCTGTCCTGCATGATTTATTCCAGGTAACTCAAGCAATTTATCCATCAGCAGTTATAAGGGATCTGAAGCAGAAAGAAAGTGCAGGGACTATTTATCGCAGTGACTCAGAAGTCGTTTAAGAGAGATTTGAAACGAAACGGTGATGTTGCTTAAAAAAACCCTACCTGGCATTAAGAAGTTGTCTCCAGCCAGGAAAATTAATGAGCGATATCATTTTCAAACTCCAATTCACCTCTTTTCCTGCGTTAGCCAAGCAGGGTTTGTTTCTCTTTGGGATGCGCAGCCGAAGCGTGGCATGGGGATGAGGGAATTGGGGTGATGTTTCAATGTCATTTTATGATTGGGTGGCATTTCAATGTCATTTTACGATCATTACTCATGGTGGGTAAGACAAAGCCCCCCAGCAATGCTTTTGCAAGCGGGATCTGAGCTGGCACGCTGCAGGCTCAGTGGTAGCATCATTTTCTCTGGGACCATCGAGGAGAGGTTGGTGTTGCTTAATGAGCCTTAGAGAAGCATGTGGTATCTCAGGTAAGGAGATGTTGCTTAAACAGTGCCAAAGAAGTATTCAGTTCCCCTATTAATACACTGGAGTATTTAACACTCCAGTGAAAAAGCACCCTGGCAAATAAATGGATGCCTTCAGATGAGCCATCTAGAGAAAAAGTACTGATGGTGCAGTTCTTTTCCGTGCCCGACAAAGAAATGCTTTTTCTTCTCTCAGTTGGTGAAGTTGTGTACAAAAGTGAAAAATTCAACAGAAGGCCCATCCCAAAGGGACAGTGTGATACTGCTTCCTACAGCATGGATCAAAGACTTCCACCATGGGATTCATCCTGCTCAACCAAAGGCTTTCCAAGGAGTGTGGATGGGGCACACGCAACTGTTGACCTTCCCCTTCTAGCAGGGACTCAGTAAAGACACCGAGCTCCTGTTAGCCCAGGGAAGGACAGACTACTGCAGCAAAAAGGAGATGGCCCCCAGTGTCCTTCATTGCTGGAGGAAATCTATAGTCAGAGGACTTTGCAGATGGAAAGGGCTATTCCTTCAGAGCTATTAAATACAGATTACAGTGATGGATGCGGCACTTGCTGCGGTACGAGGGCTGGGATGTGGTGGATGTTTTGGTTTTGGTTTTGTTTTTTGCTGCTTAGTGATCTTTTTTGCACCCAAATGAGAATAAAAGCTGTTCCTTACCCAACAGGTTCAGGCTTTTAAGGCCAGTGAATCTCCCATCTGTGTTTGGTCCCACATGCCTGAATTTATTTTCCACCATCCCGCTCCCACTGCTTTGACCTGTCAACCTTTGGCTGGAGCTATTGCAAGGTGCGAGAAACCCATCTTTGAGCAGAGAAACTTTGGGCTGTGGTAGCGTGAGACACGGGGCTTGGGCTGAATGTGGCTCCTTGGGTTTCTAGATGAGCTGCATCTCTCCCTTTGGAACAGGAGCAAAGGTGCGTGCGGTGCAGGCACCCATCCACGTAGACCTGGTTCCCCATAGAGATGGTTTACGGGAGGTTGGGTGAATCAATCCCTGGACCTTCAGTGCTATGTCCTGCTGCCGGGCTGGGTGATGGGGCTGTGGGCAGCATGAGCATCACCTCCCATCCTCCTGGATGCCTTCAGCTGCAGGAGCCGCCTTGAGCAAACCCAGCTTGTGAGGTAAAAGACACCAACCTAGCACAGGGATGAGCTGGGTTTGGAGCTGATCCACTGCTTGCTGAATTAATAAAGAGGGCTTGAGCCACCAGAGAGGTTTTTCTTGTTGTATCATTTATTCATCACTCATAAAAATATCAGGGGCAAGGCTGGGACATGGAGATCATGCCAGAAAAGGATGGCGTGCGTGCGTGTGGCATTATTCACGCTTCAGGGAGATGACAGCCAATGCCTAATGCATGGGCCAGCAAGGGAAGGGGATCCCGCCAGGAATTTGGGTGCACCCCCACAGTCCTGGTGGGACCTTTGCTCATCCAGCTCATCGCTGCGATCTCCCCTACAAACAAACGGTGCAGGTCACCCCCACCCCAAACCCATCCCACAGATCCTAGCAGACCAGGAGGAAGATGCTTCAGCCAATAAACCCCATTTCCCCGGGCACCCGTGTAAAGCACCATTAGAAATTCAACACGAATACAACCACTCAGGCTAAAAAACCCCTCCCGGCTTGTTCAGCTGCACTGTTCAAGAGCAGGTGTGCACAGGGCATCACCCCATGTCAAGGGGACCCCGCTCACCAAGCTCTGCCCCTGCAGCAAGCAGCTTTGAGTGACCCCCCAACCTCTTCATCCAGCTCAGCGATGTAGAGCCATTAGTCATCGTACTGTACACACGAGCAGCTGTGCCAATTAGCATAATTAACACATGAGGGCCAATTAATCTCTTGATTATGCCTGCCATTCACTTATCAGCTGCTATTATGGGAAGATCGGCTTTTGTACCTCTGCTTTCTATGCAAATAAGCCGGTTATGACGCCTTCATTACTTGATATACAATTACCCAGCGCAGATACCCATGAAATCGAGCACGGACAGATTGCCAACACACACGGTCCAGAGCCCAGGTGGATTTTGCAGCTCAAGTCCTCTCCGTTTCTGAACATGCCACCTTGAGTGGTGCTCCAGGACCTGGGTTTTGGGGAATTGCTGATGCTGATGATGTGGGGGAGACCAGAGGAGAAATGCTTGTGGGACTCTGACCAAGCCCTTGCCAAGTTGGTGGCCAAGATTGGCTCCACCTCATAGAGCGAGAAGGACACGGGCAGAGGGCTTGTGGCCAGTTGGCCACTGAGGTGGCAGCAGCTTGCCTGAACAGGCAAGACGGAGGGACACAGGACAAACTGCTCCAGGGCAATTTCCAGTGGCAAGTCCAGGGAAATCACCCTCCATGCCCTGAGAGGGAGGGATGGTCCCAGCTGATTCCCATTGCCCTGGGCTGCTCCTGGCTGGGTGGGGGCCTGCCTGCAGCCCCCAGGTGTGTGGCTGGGCTGGGGTGGGCTGCTGGGAGTGCTGGTATAAAAGGCTCCTGAGCAGCATCTCCTCTATGAGCTGGTTTTCCTGGAATCAGGATGGGGTCTGGAGGCAGCTTGGGGCTTGCTCTCTTGTGCTGGGTGCTGGCTGAAGCAGCATCTTACAGCCCCTGGGCTTTCCCTCAAAGGGACTCAGGGGTCTTGAGGGTCCAGGGTGATACCTCTTGGAGCTGGCCTCGTGTGCCTTCCTTCTCCCAGCCCTCTCCCTGGGCATGGGTGGATGTCTCCCAGCTCCAGGCTGCTGCCCCGCTGCACCCCGTGGCCGTGCAGTGCCAAGAGGCGCAGATGGTGGTCACGGTGCACAGGGACCTCTTTGGCATGGGGCGCTTGGTCAGGGCTGCAGACCTGACCCTGGGCTTGGATGCCTGCTTGCCTGTTGCCCAGAGCGCTGCTGAGAGCACGGTGACGTTTGTGGCTGGGCTGCACGAGTGTGGCAGCACCCTGCAGGTGAGGTGGGATGCTGGGGTGAGGGGCTGCTCCATCCCTGGTAATGCTGCATAGGGAACGGACCTTCGCTGGGCTTTGGCCAGCACTGGGTGGGTAAATGAGAATTATTGTGGGCAGCTTAACTGCTAAAGAGTGATGGGCCGTGATGCTGTCGAATTCATCTTGGCAAGGGTCTCGGTCCTAGAAATGACCTGGTAAAGGTGATGTGAGGGTTTGGGTGAGGAGGGTGTCATCTGGTAGCAGTATCTCTCCGGTGAGGGATGGTATGACCATAGCAGAGCTAGTTTTCAGAGTATGGGTACCATCCTCAAGCGCTAGATGAGGTGCATGCTCAACAGCAAGCAAGGCTTGTAGTGGTTTTATGACTCAGATCCAACTGGATGCATGAGTCTGAGGGAACTGGGCATAGCTTGAAACTGCAGTGACTGTCACAGGGGAATTAGGGAAAGGGGCTTGCTGACCTTCTCAGCAGGAGAGAAGGGCTGCCTGGAGCTGGTGTGCCCCAGTTAACCTGGGGGAAGCAGGTTTGCAGACCTACTGTCCTACAGCCCCCGCCCACCTGATGTGGGTACTTGCTAGAGTGCCGAAGTCCTTGAGACTGACCTCCTGCAGGGCTGGCATCCTTGTTCTCCTGTGTTTGCATGCCAATACAAAGCTTTGTGTCATCCTATATGTACTGGCTTGGGAATGTGGAGGACAGCCTGTGCCTTTACAGTTGATGGACCTGTGTGTCCTAGCACAGTCAGTGCTGGGTACCCAATGATGCTGAGCTTCTAGTTGACTAGTTTGTTTTACTGACTTATCAGCTCTCCCACGTGCCCTTTCTAGATAACCCCAGACTCCTTGATCTATAAAACAAGTTTGTCCTACAAACCTACTCCTTCTGGGAATCTGGTCATCGTAAGGACCAATGCAGCTGTGGTTCCTATTGAGTGTCACTATCCCAGGTGAGCAAATGGGGGCTGTGTCTTTGCTCCTATGGACCCGAGGTGATGTTGGCATTTTAGTTAACGCACATATCTTCCATTTAGGAAGAGCAACGTCAGCAGTAATGCCATCTGGCCCACATGGGCTCCCTTCCACTCTACCCTGTCAGTGGAGGAGAGGCTGATGTTCTCCCTACGCCTCATGAATGGTGGGTGCAGCCCTGTTTCCCTCGGGTTCCTGCTCCTGCCAGCTCTTGGCCACATGCAGAGAGCCCAAACAGAGCTATAACCAGGGCTAAAATCAAATCCTGCAGAAGTGACACGTGAGGTTGCTGCTCAGTTAAGAGGTCCTGTGTGCGAGGGAGGGCAATGTGCTTCTCTCCAAATTGACCTGTAACCTTGACTCTACCTTCCAGATGACTGGAGCACTGAGAGACTGTCCAATGGCTTCCAGCTGGGGGAAAGCCTGCACCTCCAGGCTGATGTTGTTTCTGGGGGCCATGTACCTCTAAGGCTCTTTGTGGATGACTGTGTTGCTACTCTGAGTCCAGACAGGAGCTCCTCTCCCCGATATGCCTTGATTGACCTCAGCGGGTAAGGGGTACAGTGCTCTCTGGGTGGTACTACTGTAGCTGGCTGGGATGTCCCTGACTTCTGACCCTTGTCCAGGTGCTTGGTGGATGGGAGATCAGATGACACCACTTCAGCCTTCATCTCTCCAAGGCCGAGGCAGGAAACGCTGCAGTTTGTGGTTGATGCCTTCAAGTTTGCAGGAGATGACAGAAACTTGGTGAGACACGGTGCCCAGCCCTCCTCCCTCAGCGTGTTCAGAAGTTGTGCTGTTCTGTGTGAACAAATTTAACCTTGGATGTTGGTTTAATTTTCCCTTCCAGATCTACATCACCTGCCACCTGAAGGTCTCCCCAGCTGACCAAGCCCCAAATCCATTGAACAAGGCCTGTTCCTTCAACAAAGCCAGCAGCCTGTGAGTAGCTGGTGCATGTAGGGAGGGGACCAGCCTGGAGAAGAGGGCTTACAGGTAATTCTGTTTCAGCTGGGCTCCTGTGGAGGGTACTGGAGACATCTGCAGCTGCTGTGAGACTGGCAACTGTCTGTTGTATGGAGGATACTCCTGGAGAATTAACCCTCCAGCCAGGTGGCCAAGGAGGCGCTTGAAGAGAGACATCCCTTCCAAGCAAGGTAGGGCTCTGTGTGTCCAAAATGTACCCCCAAGGCAGGGTGACCCTCCAGGTTGGGATGGCCAAGATGCTGGAATATTTTTAGCAAACGCATCTCATCTTAAGGACAAACCCAGCTCTTCTCCAATGTCCTTGGGCAAGTAACTGTATCTGTGTGTCCTCATATTTAAAACTACTAGAAAGCTGCTCTTTCAGGGTCTATCTTTCTGTAAGCCCTGAAATCCAGACTAAGCAGGAATTACCACCTCCCCTGTGTGAACTCATTCATGTCATCTCCTCTTAGGTGGGTTCTCAAAGGCAGCAGAGGCTGAAGTCTCAGTTGGACCACTATTAATCCTTGATTCAGCTCGGGGATTATGGAGTTCCTCAGGAGGCCTTGCACCAGCAGGGAAGACCCCACCTGGTATGTAGTGGTTTTTTTGCCATTAGCTTGACTGTGTTTTCAGGTCTCAATTGAAGGTGACTCCAGGTTGATTTAGTCATGAATCCCCCATGATTACACACCTGGACAGAGACTTTCTAGTATAATCACCAGAAGGCAGTCTGGGGGACTTCTTCCCAAAGCTATCTGCAAGTTCACCCACTGACAGAGGGTGGAAAGCCATTAAATATGTAGTAATTGGCTCTTGTCTCTTCCAGGTGCTGCTGAAGGACTTCCTATGCTGGTCCAAGTTGCCATGCTCACAGCAGCCACTGTGCTGAGCTTAACTGCTCTGGGACTGTTTCTTGTGTTCAGAAAATGTAGCTGCCCTCCTGGAGTGTCATTGTAACTCCCCAGCCCTAATAAAGAGAAATGTTTCTGTTCTCCTCTTGTGTCCTCGGTGGGGAGGGGGGACAGCAGTCAGCCTTTGCTCTGGTCTGCTTGGATGGGAGTTGGGGTTATTCTCATACACCATCCTCCAGGTAAGCCATCTCCCAGGGTGGCCACAAGCTCTTGGGAAGCCACCATGAACCAGTGGTGGGACAAAAGACGTAGAGAGAGCTGTGGCTGCCTGAGAGCATCTCCCAAACCACAGCACTTGGAGATGGAAGGTACCTCTTTGCAGAAAGACTTTTCAAATGTCCAGTGCTACTATTGAGGCTCACTGTATGTTGTATGCTTAGTGTGCAATGCTGTGCCTGACAGCGAGGAATCCTAAACACTGGCTGCAAAAGAGGTATGGCTCCTATTTTCAGGCAATAGAGGGAAGAATTGATGCTGCTAACAGTTGCTAAATGGATTCTTGACTCTAGAAGTCCTGTTTGCTCCTCCTTAGCAGGGGTGATACTGGAGGATGTGATAACAGCAGCTCTGTCTTGGGCTTGTTGGTGTGAGTTGTTGCAGTGTCGGTGAGCAGGCACTACCTCTTGAAGGATGCAACAGTAGCTCTAACTCTGCAAATTTATGGGTGCTGGGGCTGAGTGTGACTTCTGCTGGGAGAACTGGGAAAAACTTGAGTTAGAGATGGCTGAGGGCTGAAGATGGGTCTTGCTTCTAGTTGGTATGGTCTCAGCTGCATGTAGAGCAGGGAGCAATGGCTGGATGGAGAGGTGGAACTGGTGACTTTGTAATTAAGAGAAAGGGGACAAATGGGGAAAGCTGCTGGTCCACCCACTCTAAACAGATAAGGTTTTAAATATAAAGGTGGGAGAAGCCCTCAGCCAGTAGGTCTGCCTAGATTATCATTAAGTCTCCTTTCAGCAGCCTTGGGGATTCTGTCCCTGCTGTGCTGGAAGAGCTGTGCTTTAGGGCGCAGGATTACTCATCACACTTAAATGAAGTCGATATGCACAAGACAGCCTTAAAGCTCTGTTAAATTGTTCTCCTTGCTCTGTGGCTTGTTCCTCCTACAGAGCATAGGCCTATCCTGACCTCTTGGCTTAGGCTGCTGAAGGCTTGAGACATCTTCTGCCTGGTGGAATTCAAGCTGGGTATGAGGTTTTGGTGTCTCGGCTCCTAATGTGGCGAGTTGTACACCAGTTGCACTTAGGAGCTTGACTAACAAATACTTCTTAAAAGTGGTTTGCTTACCCTGGGCTGTGTGCCACTTGCCATGTGTCCCAGGGAGCAGTGGTCACCTCCAGTCCAACCTGGAGGCTGCAGGGTTTTGTTAACCCATGGCTGGAAGGCCATGCGCTTTGAGGTGCTACCTGGTATAAAGATTGTAGCTCTGCATTGGGTGAACTAATCGATTGGGTGAACTAATCGCCTTGTTTTATGTAACATGGGACCCTGCGCTCCTGGGCGAGCACAGTGATGGGGTCGGATTCCTTGAAGTGTGAATGTGCCTTGGTTAGTGCTGGTGACCCTTGTGGGCTTAGTAGGGAGAATCCCCAAGCCTGTTGACTCCATCCTTCTGGTCTGAATGACTTTATGCCTCATGTTCTTGCTTTCTATATCCCAGGAGGAGTCAATGACCTGATGCTTGCAACAGCCTTTTCTGAGCTGAGGAAACTGCTTTTGGCCCTGGATAGAGAGTAAAAAGGGGCAAAGCAGTAAGGCTGACTCAGAGCAATGCCAGCAGCCTCAGTTCTCGGATGTTTGGTCCTTCGCTTCTGCTAGCGCCTTCTGAAAACTGCTGCTGTTAAAGGCATTGCCTAAATTTGGCAGCTGAAGGCTGGAAACAGCACTTCTGCCCTGAAGCTCTTGGGCTGCAATCCCCTAACCATTAGGCTGCAATCTAGTGATGCTGATTCTCTTTTCAATGTACTCCAACAAAGCCTGGGTGCAGCTACAGCTCTGCAAATGAGCCTTTCCTAACGCTGAGAAATCAGCTTGGCACTTGCGGTCCATGGGCTCTGCAGGGTGTGGAGCAGGAATCCCCTCCCCAGACAAGCTTGTTTTGAAAGCCCAGGGATGATGTGCTTAGGGGGAATGTTTCCTGCTTCTGTTTTCAATGAATTAAGCAGCTGAGCTGAAATAATCAGGTGGAAAAATGAGGCAGCCATGTAAGCTTTTTTGGCTGAAATCTTTCTAGATCAGGCTGTCAGCCTTCATGTTTTATGCACAAGCTCCTTCCTGAAGGAGTTACAGAAGATTACCCCCCTCCTTTCTTCTTAATTTTTACCTTGACAGGGTGACATGCACTGTGAGGCTGGGCTGAATGTGTGGCTGGGCTGTGATGTTACCCTTCCAAAATGGTTTTGGTGCTCCTGCCAAGGGCATGGAGACCGAGCCATGCCCTCTGGGTGGGAGCTGGAGGTTGTACTTTACATGTGGTGCCATGTGCGTGGTCCTTTTCTAACCAGCTGTCTTAAGGCTCTTCATTTGTCTATAAAGGCACTCTCTTCCCACCTTCCGAAGACACTTGCCACTGGGCAGCACCTGCTACTGTTGCCCTGTGCTATAGGGCTTTGATGGAGACCTGTGCTCCTCTGGGTGTCCCATCTCTCCTGCAAGCTCTTCCAGCTGTGAAAGCCCAGTCTCATGCTGGGCAGGTGCTGCAAGCACCACTTCCCTGCCCAGACCCATGAGGAGTTTAATAAACAAACCAAGCTTTGTGGTTATTTCTTCTTAATTCAAGATGTGGACTTGTGATCTCCTCTGGTGCAGGCTCTAAAGAGGCAGCTATCACCATGGGACTTCTCCTCTCCTGTCTAAAGGCTTCAGCATCCAGGCTAGAAAATGGGGAGGAAACGTGGCTGGGTTTTTTGAGTTACGGCATGGAAGTCCTCCTTTGCTATGGTGCTCTCACAGAAATGCTGTGTGCAGGGAGCACTCAAGGAGCTGCTGGGCTGATGCCAGTGGGGAAAGGGATTGCTCCAAGCTATGCCAAGTGTGGGGCTGCACGTGTTGCTTGTTGACCCATACATTCAATTTGTTTATTGTCGGAAATGCCTGCTTGAGTTACCCCTTTAGCTGTGATGGAGAGAAACCTTTATTAGTGAGCTGGCAGGTAACCCATGCCCAAAGCCTGAACTCTCTTTCCCTTTTGACCTGTGCCCATGATTCTGGCAGCACCCAAAGTGGCTGGGCATTGTGTGGGCAGAAGAGCCCGATTTTTGGGCTCTGAGCCCTGTTGGATCTGATCCTATTAGCACTAATCCCTCAGCCTGTGCTCAGATCATCTTTTGAAGCCTGTCTTTAGTAGGAATGACTTGTGCTGGGAGCTGCTGTCCTCCCCTCCTGCCACCCCCTCTTCACAGCCCTGGAGGAGGTTGCACATCAGCTACTATTGCTTATAACGCTGTTGGCTTCCCCTGTGATAGCCAGCACATCGGTGGATTTTAGTTTTATAATTTAAAACAGCTGTGAATTCTTTAATAAATTATTTATCCCAAACCAATATTTTTTTTCCCCCTACTTACCAGGAAAAAACCCTAGTAGGAGTGCTGAGGAAAAGGGCTCGGTGGAGAAATGGCTCCCAGAAATCCAGCCCTGACCTAAGGCTCCTAAGGCTGGGATTACTGTAGGTGGATTAAGGAGCTGGGGAGGGAAAGGTGTCTCATGGGGGATGACAGAGTGTTTATCTGATTAAGGGACCAGGCAGGAATTTGCCACTGGATGCTCTTAAGAGTTGGGCAGTGCTGGGTGCTGCTCCGCTGTCCCTGAAGGCACCGACTCCTCTTGCTGGAGCTGTAGTAGGTGACATTGCTGGTCCATTTTTCTTGTCTGGTTTAACATAGCCCTGTGCAATTGCTTGATGAAGAGAGAAAGTGCATGGTATGTGCTGGTGGTGATGCCCAACCCACCTGTGAGCCCCATCAACCCCAGTCCCATAACTGCTGCTTCTGGACTTTATTAGCATTTGTTTCCCTTGCACACGTGAGCATCTGAGTAAAGACTTAATTAGGAAGCTGTAAGATGCTGGCAGAACAATCAATTTGTGGGAATTAATAATGTGAACAAGGGTGCATCGTGGTTATTCATGTGTGTCTCCAGCTTGCTGTAAGTGCCCTGTTATATGGAGATGTTGGTGATAGGCCCCATAAGTGGCCTTCAAGGCAATTAAAAGAAAAATAATTTACCATGTAGGAGAACAATCAAGTGGTACTTACAGGAATTTCAGGGTAAAAGTGAGCTGCTTGGTATGTTCACTTGCAAATTTGCACTGTCCCGTGGAAGTGGTGTGAACATCAACGTTCATTTCCCTTCTGCACAGCAGGAGCTGCTCTGCCCTATTCCTCTCTGGCCATAGCCCATCTGGTATCAGACAGCAAGAACAATTAATGATGGGGTCAAATAATTAATGGAAAGCTTTCCCAAGAAGTGAGTTGGGGCTTGTAGCAACTCACTTTTGCAAGCCTGCAGGGAGTCTGGGTGGATTTGGTGGTCCTGTTGCCTGTGCCTTGGCGGGTCGCTTGGCCGTATCTCCATGGGACTGATCTTAGAGAGATGCCAGCAGCCCTGGACCAGCCTGGACACAGGCACGTGGACAACCAGGGAAGGGTGCACAAGCTTTTTGCACCTCTGTGGCATCTGCAGGCAGGCTGGAGGCAAGCTCCTTAGGGATGCAGCAGCAACCAGGGAAAGGGAAAACTGAGGGGAAAGGAGGAAATGTTCATTTTAGCCTTTCCTTAATGGCTTGTTACAGCACCCAAAGAGTTTGCTTAGACAGACATCATTCTTTCTGACTGTAGTTCACCCTTATCCTCCAACTCAAGGAGTTGCAGTTTATTTTTAAGCCGAATATTTGACATGGCAAGACTTGAGGTGCTTCACTTCATCCCTTGGGACTATCCCCTTCATGGCACTGCCATCCGTCCTATAGCAGAAGGGACCTTTCTGCAAAGGATTCCTGGTCTGTAAGGTAGGTAGCTTAAAAAAAAAAAAAGCAACCAAAACTTCCAAATCTGATTGAAACCTCCAGGTTGCTGCAGCCAGGCTGTCATTTCAGGGGCTTATTTTCCAGTTTCAAAAGGAAGGAGCCTCCCCTGTTATCCCTGAGCTGTCTGCCTTGCAGTTAAACACAAAGCAAGCCGTGTTTGTGGAGCCCTGCAGCCACAGGGAGGTACATCTGCCCAGCCCAAGGACTTCCCAGCCTTATTTATTGCCTCTTTTTTTTTTCCCCCCTCAAGCCAAGTATCCTCTTGCCTTAAATGCTGCATGTGTTTTCGCTGCAGACCTGGTCATTTATATAGGAGGCTGCAGGCACCCATGCCCCGTGGTGCAAAGGGCTCCTTTCCACCCTTGTTTTACCCCTGTGAATAAGCTCCCTGATGTCCCAAGGATCCTATTTCTGCCCCAAATGTCTTCTGGATCTCACCCTGCTTTTTTAGCTGCACTTTGACCCCAACTCAGGGGCTTTAGCCATGCTCTCCTACTGCAGAGGTGTCCCTGCATCAGCAGCAATTGGAGTCCTGTGAACACATGGGAAGTTCATCAAAAATAAAGAAATATTCCCTGTACTGAAAAAAAGCAGGAAAAATACCCTCTGGTGTTTTTAAAAGTTATCTTCTATTTTTTCTTTTTAAAGCTAAGAGGTTTGGGGAGAGAGCACCTGTGAGAAGGGTTTTTCTGTCACTGATGTTACGTGGGGCTGGCTCTTGCACCAGCCCAGATGCGATGTGCTTGGATGCGAAGGGTCCGGGGATTTATTTCCTGAGTCATGTCAGGCTGAGGACATGACACGACGTGAGTTGTGTCCTTTCTCAGCCCTCTGCATCCAGACATTAAAGAAGCCATTAAACTTTGCTGCCCAAATTTATGCATTAAGCATGTACAAACCGACAGCTGAGTAACAGGGCTAATTTCCCAATGATGTACATTATTAATGCCCTGCCTGCACATGTTCAAGGAAATTGCTACACATTTTTTATTCCTCCTTTTTCCCTATCTGTGATGATCGGCAAAGCAGAATATTATTCTAAGCCCTGAGATGCTGCTGGTGGAGCTTTTGCAGGCAGTGACCTTTGCAACAGTGTTTCCTAAGCACTGAAGTTGTTTATTGTAAATAATATCCATTTTCCCTATGCAGACCTGGAGAAGAAGCCAAAAAGGAAAATTTCTGGTCTCTATTGCAGGTATTTATTCCCATCAGAGACAAAAGCATTTCCCCAAGGAACTAGAGTTAATTCACTTCTCGTGTTTTTGCTGCTAGAAGAAATGTGCTGCGGTGTAAATGGAGACAAAGGAGCAAAAGCTATTTGAAAACACTGCTGGTAAATTAAAGTTTTGCCGTATTTGCCGAGATAATTTAGCGTAATTCCCTGCTAATGAATTAATGCACCACTTCTTGTTCATTATAGCTTTCCTAATTTGATTGGAGCTCTAAGTGCTAGCTAGCTTCATTACCGGCAAATATTAATGTAGTAAACTGGGTTTTGGTGGAGTCCTTCATTCCCAGCGAGCTTTGTACCCAGGTGGTGTGTTGGGGAAGGGCTGGGAGGAGGAGGAGGAGGAGGAAGGTCAGGGATGCTGCCCACCAGTGAGGCTTTATGGGTGCCCGTCAGCTTCTGGGTGAGCAGCATCATCTCTTGGTGGCCACATCCAAGGGGCATGGGGTTGCCCAATCCTTTGGCGGAAAACATCCCATTTCCCTGCAGCATCGCAACCTTACAGGGAGGAAAGCCAGAGCTAAAAATATGATTATTGCATTAAATCCATCATCAACTGTGGGCTCATCAGTGGAGCAAGGGGAGCAGCTCCGTCCCACCACAGCCCTGGCTTTGCTTTTTACTAAATATAGCTTGCTTTTTAATAAATACATTGTAGGAAAGATAAAAAAGAAGACAGCAGAGCCCAGGTGACATTTATTTCTGAAGCCTGGTACCCACATGGCTTTGATGGCCATGCAGGGGAAAACATCACTCTGCAGCACCTCGTCCTTCTTTTTTCATTTTCTTCCCCCTCCCCCCCCCAAACTTGCACCAGAGACTTTGGCTGAGGCTGATGCCGGGATGGGGGATGTGTGGTCCTAAGGAGCCTTCCCACCATCCTGCCTGCGTGGCTGGGGAGCCGGGAGGGACAAGACCGGCTTCATCTCAATCATGTTCTTTGATGGCAACGGCTGCATGCATAATTTAAGCTCTGTGTTGCTTACACTGAGTTATCATCTCTGCTCTGGCTAAGAGGGGATGGGGAGGGAGAGCTTTCTTTTTTCAAGCCTTTTTGTTGTTATTTTCTCCCCAAAGTGTTTCCTAAGTGCTGGGTGAACAGATTTTCCCATGCTGCATCAGGCACGTGCCAGAGCCTGAGATCTGGGCATCGTCCAGAATCCCAAAGCTGACTGTGGACGATGTCCCAGAGGTGAACCATGGATGATGTCCCAGGGCTCTGCATGAGCCAGCCAGTGGGGAAATAATTTTTTTAATCTATCACTTGAGTCCATGCGTGCTAGTTGTGAAAAGACGTGCTTTAATGTAACGCTGAGGTAGGGATGTAATCCCACGACTCTGGGTATAAGGTTATGAGGTTCCAAACCTCCTCCTGACACCTCTTGGGACTTTGGGCACAGATTTTGATGAACATGTTGGGTCCCACCTGGCTCAGGTGGCCTTGTGGACACAGCTCTGCTCCCATCTGAGACCAGGGCATGGTCAAACTCAGCAGCAGTGCTCCTTATTATGGGCTGGCACTGACGTCTTTGATTTTTCCTGTTGTTTGTTTTTTTTTTTTCCTTTCTAAGAGCCTCAGTGTTTTAATTATTTATTTGGAGCGTGATTAATGTTTTGTCTGACGTTGTTCTGCCAGGGGAGCCCCGGTACATTTTGGTTTAGTGAGATCTAATTAAGAAGTCCCATCAAGCATGTCATCCCTTGTCTTACAAGTACCTCCAGGGCTCCTCTGGCGTGACTGCATTTCGGCAGGCTCAGCTGGACCCGATGGCTCTGGGGGGCCTGGGGCTCTTTTGGGGGGATGCTGCCCTGCAAACGGGGGGTGCCCCAGCCAAGCACCCCTTGTCCCAGGGTCAAAGCAAGACCCACATTTCTGCTGCCTCCAGGTTATGGAGGTAAGAGGCACTTTTGCTCTCAAATTTGCCCTTTCTGCCTGTGTTTTGGGGAGGATGCTCTTCTCCTGAGAGCAGGATGCGGCCAGGCTGAAGCCACCTGCTCCCCACATCCCCACCAGGGACGAAGTGTGGGGTGGTGACGACGTTCACCCACGGAGGTGATGTGATGTGGGGCCACCACGACATCGGTACCCGGCACAGGTCTCCGAAGGGGAGGTGAGGATGGAGGCAGCCCCTGCGTGGGGGGCACACGCGTGCGCGTGCATGGGTGTGCGTGTGTGCCCACTGCCACCCAGTGGTGGGAGAGCACCCAGCAAAACGCATTTTATAAGGCGAGAGAGCATCATAAATAAATATACAGTTCCCATTGACGTAGTAAGGGCTCTATCCAGGTACCAGAGGGTTGAGCTCCAGGAGCAGCGGCCACTGGAGAAGTGGGTTTCACTGGGTTGGAGGTGGTGGTGGAGCTGCCAGGTAGAGACCCTCACCTCGAGTCTGGCCTCCTGCCACCCTGGGGGTATTAAATGGCCTGGGCAGGCTCAACTAGGGACCCCTGCCCCCTGCCTGTGGGCTCAGGAGCCCATTTAAGCTCAGCCTGGCATTATCGGTCCCTGCTTGAGCTGTGCTGCAGGGATGCTGCTCTCCAGCCATGCCCATTGACCACAAACTTATTCCCACCTTGCCTTGGACCTGCCTCATCCTCACTGCCTTGCCTGATGCTCCGAGCTCCCTGGTGACACCGGTTTACCCCTCATCCCCCCCTCGGTCTCTTGCTGAAGGTGGGATGAAGGTCCTGCCTCCTCCCCCAGGCACGAAGTGACTGGCAGCCGTCCTGCGGTATGGCGGCCTCCAGCAAGCTGTGAAATTACAGGCTGGCAAGCGCCAAGCGCAAACGAGGATTAATTAGTGTGCCATGGCCACAAGCACCCATTTCAGGCCCATGTCTGGCCGGGCTCGGCTTATACATCTCCATCCCGTAGCTGCCGGGAGGGCTTGGCTGGCAGAGCCCGGAGGGGGAGCGTGAGCAGGGGAGCTGCTCTGGTTGGGGTTTTAGTGCCAAACTGCATCGAGGTGAATCCATAACCCAGCGCTGAGTCACTGGGTGCCCTGATCCATGGCTTGGGGGTGCCCTTGAACCTGCCTTTCTCCTCCGATGGGGATGCCCTGGGCTGGGGGTGAGGAGGTGAAGGGGTGCAGGATGCTGCGATAACGCCCCGGGGAGAGAAGACTAGGTCTGTGCTTGGGATGGGCACAGTTTCGGGGTGCTGTGAGCAGCGTGGTTATGCTCTGCTTGGTGCAGAGCTCCTTACCTCCTCCCCATGCAGCCTTTTCTTGTGAGGAGATAACAGCCGCCAGCCAGTTATCTGGCTCCGAGGCTGGAGATAAGCAGAGGTGGGGAGGATGCGACCCCCAGCTCACTGCACCATGGAGCAAAATTGAGCTGGGAAGATGCAGCTGAGCTGCACCGGCCCATGGGGACCACAGCTTTTGGGGGGATGCTCCTTTTCTCCCCGTGGAGCGGAGCACCCTGGCCAGAGAGGTGAAGATGAAGAGGGAAGAGCCTTCATGATCCCGTTGCAGGGCACAAGATGGATTTAACTCCTGAAAGCTGGAAAGCAAGGATGAAGGAGGGGTCCTCTTGCAGCTATAAAGAAGCGGCATTGTACGAAGCGCTGGTACATCACTTGTAGTAATTCAGCTGTGGAACAGCGAGGAACAAATAAGACAAGATGCTGTACATTAGCAGAGGCAGGAGGCATAGCCTCTTCCTTCGAAAACAAAGCATTTGTCTTCCAGCTGCAGCGAGCAACCAGCCCTGAGCGGTGCAGGGTGGGGGCCAGCTAAAATCCAGGGATGCTTTTACCAGCTGATGAGCTACAAGGGGTCTGGTTCTAGCCTGGTCTGAGCCAGGGCTATGCGAAATAAAGCCCGTCTCTGCGGGGGGAGAGGTTGCTGCAGTCCCCTGAGAGCGGATCGTAATATATTTGAGCAAAAAAGCTGCATCTAGGTATGGGGAGAGCTTGGGTTTTGGGCTTCCAGTGGTGGTTGGGAGGAGTGTAGGGGCCCGTGGGTGCAGTTTGGGCTCCCATCCCCTGCAGAACTGGCCTTCCCAAAGCCCGACCCTGAGCCAGAGCTCTTCCTTAGGCTGGAAAATATCCTGTTATCCACTTTGATGGTTGCCTTTCATGTCAGCAAGCTCAGAAGTGAAGTCTCCAGGCAGTTGGGGACTATTTTCAGCCCTCGCCGAAGCGAGACGTAGCGAGACGTCTTCTTCTGGGAGGAAACTTTTCAGCTGGATTTCACGAGCCGGAGGGATTGGGTGAGCTCGGAGGAGTTTCTTCAAAACACAAGCCCCAGCAGAGCCTCTCATAATTCAGGTCAACATAAACAGGAGCCGTGGGGAGGGTCAGAACTGGAGGATTCGAACATGAAGCTGAAATTCTGCTTTAAACCCTATCAAACCCTGGCTCTGGCCAGAGCAGCCGCTAAGCATCCTTCCCAGCCAAAAATCAGCAGGATGCATGGCAGAGGTATCTGCCATTCTGGATTGCTGGCCAGTCTGTGTCCTTGTTTTATTTGCTAATGGTTTCTTTATTGCTTCTTGGAGGAAACATGAGCCCTTTGCCCCTTCCTTTGCCATCTCTGGCAACTCTCTGGTTGCTGTTTTGGGTGTCTCTGAACAGGCTTTGGGGGCCAGGGAGAGGTTGAGGATGGAGGACAAGGACATTGCCAGGATGCTGTGGGGGAAAGGTTCATTCATTTGTTAATATATGAAGTCAAGAGAAAGACAAGGTGTTTTCCCAGTCTGGCTCTGGCTGCATTCCCCATCACCCTCCTCGTGGCCACAGGCTAACCCCGATGAGCTGGATGTTGTCCCAGCAAGAGCAAAGTCCATTAATTTGACATCATTAATAACTAGGTTCGTGGTGCAATTAACAACATCATTAATAACCTTGTTACTGGTGTAACAAAGCCATTTTTACTAGTTTGAATGGTTTCTCCATATTTGTCTTAATAATCATTCCATCCTCTTGAATTTTACCCTAAAAAATCCCAAACCCAGCAGGTTTTCCAGCTAAATATTAATAATAGCAAAACCCCTCTGGGTGTGCAGAGGAGCAGCAAGGACACTGCCCGTGGTTCTCCATATATCAGTGGTGGCTTTTATTACCCCTTACACCGAGCAAAGGGGAGCGGAGGAATTGCCCCCATCTCTGTTTACCCCTGTTTTATGGAGGTTTTCCATCCGTGGGCCCGAAAGGTTAATACAGCGCTTACCACCGCCGTCACTTGGATTTATCAGAGAGCATGAAATAAAGCTTGCACGGCTGTAAATTCATTCCTAATAGAAATGTAGGGGAAGAAGCTATTACCCTTGTCCGTATGGCCCTGGCTGCAGCAATTGGCTTTAAATCCCCGGCCCCAAGGTGAGTGCCTTTGCCCTGAGCTGTGCAGGAGCTGGAGCTTTGTATCCCTGTGTCGTGCCTCAGTTTCCCCTCTGGCTGCTTTTGCAGGTCATTCTGGGGCTGCAGGCCATGCAGGTGCCCCCAAATCCAGATCAGCCAGAAAGCATCTCCTTGTGCAGCTCTGACTGCTCTGAATTTTTGCCTCGTGCTCTTTCTGACATCCTTCGGGAGGAGTTATTAAAGAACAAAGCTACATCTATTAATCATGCTTTTACAATGGGGCCAGGCTGTAAAAAGCTCATAAAAATAAATAAGTAACCAGCTGTTGACATGCAGAGTAATAGAGGGAGTGGAAAGGAGTTGTCCCATCCCACATCTCCCCGTGCTGGTGCTGGGTGAGCCTGGCTGTCCCCATTCTGGGACGTTGGATGGGGACATCCCATCCCTTGTTGTGAAAAACCAGGACCTGATGCTCCCCTCCGAGTCCCAGCCTTGGGGGTAGGGGCAGACGTGGAGGAAGATGATGCATCAGCATCATCAGCATTATCTTCCCCCCCATAGTCCCCTCTGCAGGGCTCTTCCCTCTTCCAGGGGCTGGGATGTCCTGGTGGGAACGTGGATGGATGCTCCCTGGATGGGAGACACCGGAGGCTCTGCACGAGGTGGGAACATATGCTGACCCCTCAGGTGATGCCATGTCCCTTGGGTCCTAAAAACTAAAAAAACCTCATGTAATTCAACATAATTTGGGTGAAAGGCTTTTCTCCTGCTACGATTCGGATTGGATTTAGAGTGTTTTGATCACTGCCGCTTCCTCTTTGACTGGTGTTTTGTACAAGTGTCCCTTGCCCACAGTAGCTATGCTACTGGCTCTGGGGTGACACTCAGGGTGACACTGGGAGAAAGCTTGAAACGGATCATCTCTGACCTGGATTAAAAACAAGGAGTCAAGATGGTGGTTTTGTGCTCCCAGGCTTGGAAAGAACACCATCATGCTGGGGATGCTCGAGGGCTGGCGGTGCAAATGCATCTCTGCAGGAGGAAGAGCCGGTGGGGAGGACACGGGGTGTTTGTCTCCAGGACCAGGTGCTGCACCGACCCCTTTCTTCAGCAAAACCTGGAAGCTGAAAAAAATGCCAAGGGTGGATTTGGAGGTCCAGATTCCTTCGTTTTTTAGAGCAAATCCAGCTTTTTTCCTCCCAAATTGGGGCTGCGGCTTTTGAAATGCAAAACTAGAAGCGCGTACCTAAAGGAAAGCTGGAGACATTTCCCACATCATTTTAAGACGATCACAAGACTTGGAGGTCACTAATATTTCCCTTGCACCTGGTAGAAAGGATGGAAATTGTGTGTGCGGGGGGGTGTGTGTGGTTCCCCACCCTGTCTCCTCAGCACTGGTGTGGTTTCGCTCTCCGCAAGCCCCTCTCCATCCCTCTTGGGCTACATGCTGGCCAGGGGGGGGACATTCCCGAGGACATCCCCGCTCCACTCAGACGTCAGATATGACAAAGCAGATCACACGGGCTCTTCTTAAGCCAAACAGGGATAAAATGTCCCAGGGAGGGACATTTGCCCTCCCTGGTCCAGCCATTCCCCCCCTCCAGCATCCCCACCTCCCCATCCATCCCCCAGCCACAACATCAGATGCGCTGGCTCTCCCCTCCATATAGGCTTCCCTCTCTTGGTACATATATACATATAATATATATATGTTATTGTTATTATTTCTCCATGATGGACGGTTTATTGATCTGAAGCTTCTGTCCACAAAAAAAACAGTTTGAAAATTCCCTGAGCCTCGAAAATGACGGGTAGGTAGTTGGGACATTTGTCTTCTTTGCCACCTTTTCATGTTGATTTTATTATTAGTATTGATTTATTTAAATATATATTTATATATATATATTTTTTTTTTTTTCTGTCCCTCCCCAGGAATCCCCCCATCCACCCGCCCTCCCCAAATCCGTGCGACCGAGCCGGCGTCAGTTTTTATTTTTAATTTTCTGCTTGGCCGGGATATAAGGCAGCACCGTCTGGGTGCTTTTATCGGCTACGGTCTGCGTGCTGCTGTTCCTCGTCAGCCGCCGCGCCGGGGGGCCACCACCACCACCACCACCACCGGTGGAAGGATGCTTCGAGGGTGGCCCCGCCAGCACCTTACGGCCGGGCTCCTCGGGGCCATCATCCCCCGCAGACACCGTGCTGTCACCGTCCCGGTCGTCGTCGCAGCACAGAGCGTGGTAAAGCACCTTGTCGCTGAATCGGACCCGTTCCCGCGTGCCAGCCGGCCGGTGATGCGAGATCTTCTGGCCGGCCGTTGTGCCGAAGGCTTCCTCGCTGGATGAATCCGGGGTCCCCCCACCCTGGGGACCGTTGGTGATGGGGATCCCCCCGTTCATCAGCCTGTAATCGGGCTGACGAGCCGGCGGGGGCTGCGGACGGGGGGGCTCGGGACCGTCACCAGGGTCGGAAGGGGTGGAAGCATCCAGGAAGGAGCAGAATTCCCAGCTGTCGGAGAGGATGTCGGAGGTGACAAAATCGAGGGGTCCCAGCTCGAAGGCGCCTCCACCCTTCTCGCTGCTGGAGGTGCTGCTGGCCGTTGCTGTTGTCCAGTCATCTGGCTCCAGCTCGAACTCGAAGTCGGACGTCAGTCGGTCGATCTGGCTCACCACCTGCAGACAGACAGACGGACGGGTGGGCAGAGAGGAGCTGCTGGATGGGACCCTCCCATTTTTTGCTCCGTAATAACAGCACGTCCCTAAATCTCTGCCATTTCCCCCCGCGCCACCGCTGTGATGAGTTGGGAGGTCTCAGCCTGAGTGGAACCGCTCCAGGAGCCCCTCAGCAGGGACCAAAGCCCACCCGGTGGCACAGCACCCATGGGCCCCAGGCAGGCAGCGAAGCCTTGGGTGCCCCTGGGTGCTCGGTGCAACAGGGTGGGCCCTTCCCAGGGTGGCCCTGGGGTCTGTCTTGTCCCCTGGGACCACGAGTGCCACCTCAAATCCCCATGCACATGGTGTCCTTTGGTCCCTCACGCTTGACCATGTGGAGCCACCAGCGACTGCCTCCTATTCCCCCTGGAAAAGGCACCTCCATGGTTGGGGAAACTGAGGCAGGGGGTGGAAAATGTCCCAAGGTGGTGGGACAAAATACATGGGAAGGTGTGTGTGGGGACACTACAGGGACAGTGCTGTCACCCCCTGCCCTGGCTGGGATGCTGATGGGCTCAGTCCCCAATCCTCCATCTCTTGCAAGGTGTTGAGTATATCAAGACCCGTGGTGGCTTAGGGATGGGGTCACAGTCCTGCCATGCCGCAGGGGATGGACCCCACATGGGGCATGAATAAAAAAAGCCCTTAAAAAGATTAAAAATAATAGATGTAGTGTCCTAGCTGATGTTCAAGCCACGGGCAGGGCTGGGAGGGGAAGACCTTCCTCCCACAGGTCCCATGGACCATGGTCTCCATCTGATGACCTTTGGGAGCAAGAGGGTCATCACCCACCTTCAAGTCTTTAATCCCATCCAGCTCAAGAGCTGCCCAGCGCTGAGCACAGTGCTAATCATGCCCAGCTGAGCAGGCCGCTGCCGTGGCATCTGGATGGAGCCATCGCCGTGTCTGCAGGAGCATCGTGGTGTTTCTTGGCTGGTGGTTTCTGCGCGTAGATACGCGTGCGGGGGCGTGTGCGGCTTTAGTTTGTGTGGGAGGCAGAGCACGACGTGAAAATTCAACTCGGCAGCAGTTGGAAGTGCGTATTTTTGGCAGGGTTGCTGGCTTGCCTCCCCCCCTCTCTGGGGGAGCTGGCAGAGGGCCTGGCTGGTCCCGGCGCTGCCAAGCAGGAGGTGGGCAGCGGCAGACAAGGGGGGGGCTAGGGGGAACCCCTTGATACCCCTTGTACCTCTTTATGCATCTAGTTGATGCATTTTGTGCTCCCCCTCCGCCCCCAGCACAGGCACCCGAGGGCATCGGTGCCCCCCGGCACCCCGGGGCTGTGTCCCTCCTGCTGCACACAGAGTATTTGGGAGCAAAAAAAAAAAACCCAACCCATTGCTTGGCTTTTTCCAGGTGGTTTCTTCATGCATAGATGTTTTTTTTTCTGGTTATTTTTCATTATTGCCTTTCTCTCCCTGTCTTTTTCCTTCCACTGCCCTTCCGCATGCCCTTTCGTGGTGGAAATCAGCCACAAATTTCCCAAAATAAGGGAGGGAAGACAAATCAGTGGGCAATATCTTGCCAAACATGTTTCCTTTCCTTCTCCTCATGCCACTGAAAAACCTTGTCATATCTCCACCGGTCCCATGGTTCATAAGTGGGTGTTGGACCTCCTCATCCACAACGAGTAATTAACCATGGTACATTTCTCTGACATTTTTATGCTGCTGTTATCCCATAACTCCATTTTTTAGAGCGCTTTTGTGGGGAAAACTGAGTCCTTGGGCTCAGACACCCCATCCCATCCTCATGTTGGGTGGCCAAGGGTGGGCACCCCAAAGCTGCTGTCACAGTTCCAGGTTGCCCTTGGTCTCTGCATCCCTTTGTTAGATGCCGGCGCGCAGAGGTTTGGGTCAACACCATAAATCACTAGAAATGCACCATAAACCACAGCTCAGCAGGACAGGCTCCTCGCAAAGGCCTCGTGGGGGATGAGGACACGTGGGCATCTGAAACTAGGAGCCCGGGGGATGATTACGCTGCCAGCAGCCGAAGTGGCTCCATTACATTCTGCTGACCTAATTTTAATAAAATCCCCATATTCGAGCTCCAAAATTCACTTTTTGACAATCCTGCCCGTGCAGCTCTCCCGCTCTGCCAAGCTCCCGAGGAGATGGCACAAAGGATGATGGACCCCAACCCCCCAGTTGCTTGTTGGGGGGATCCAGCCATGGGCACGCAGCATCCCCTCTTTTAAATCAGCTGCAGGTCCCCATGGGACATCTCTGGGCTCTGACTTCAGCTAGGACCATTTCTTGGGCTACCAAACCCTGTGTGACAACCTGGGGACAACCTGGATGAGCATCACTAGAGGAAAAAATAGCGTCACCTCCACATGGGGGCACAGCCCCAAGGGGCATAGGGGTCTGATACGGTTTGGGTGAAGGCTTTGATGTGTGTTTTTGGGTTTGATGGGGCTGGATGTGTGCTTTTGCTGCCTGCTGCAAACACAGAGCAGAGCAACTGGGGAGACCTGGGAGCAGGGAGACCCTTTCCGTGGTGGGACCAGCTGATGCCACCAGGAAAACGCAGGTTGAAGGGCTGGGGATTGCTGCCTGGGAGCGTGTTGGACACGTTGGCAATAAAAGATGCCCAAAACCCCATCTTTCCAGAGAAAAAGGGGTGGGTTAGAAATAAAAGGACTGGAGCCAATGGGGATGGTCACTAATACACCTTAATGGCTCTGATCAGCCCCACCTGGGACCCCCACCCCACTCTGCCCATGGCCCAGGAGCCAATATAAGCTGCTTCCCTGTGCTGCATGAGGACCTGTCCCTAGTCCCACATGCTGGCCCCACAGGTGGTTTCTCTCCTGAATGGATCTCCTGAAGCCCATCCCTGGTCCTGCTTGTGGGATGGACCTTGGACCTACATTGTGTCCCTATCTCCTAGGGGGACTTTGGGTCCCCAAAGCAGGGTAATGGTTCTAATCCCAGGCAGCAGAAGGCAATGGGCTTTGCTTAAGCTCCTCAACCATGATATCCGACTTATTTTTCCTGCCTCCTTGCCCACACAAGACCTCCAGGGAGGATGGGTAGGGGCCCATCCATCCTTCAAGCTTTGGCTCTGAAAGGTGCTGAGGGCAAGCTGGGAGCATCCGCACCAGCATCTGCAAGAAAGTCTTGAAATTAGAAAAGGTGATTTCTTCTGTTCCCAATGCACCATCAGATTTCTTTTTATTTATTTATTTATTTATTTTACCGTATTTTTTTCCTCTTTTCTTTGGGGGACAAAGGGTGAAACTTGAGGAAAAGAGGAAAAAAAAAAAAAAAAGATGATGTGACCTCTTCTTTCTCAGTGACAAGAAAGAATTAGGAAAAAGGGCAGGAAAAGAGCTGCCTTTGGGAAACACCCGGCTATTATTATTTTTTAATAAGGCAGCAAATGATTCTGCTGAAAGCCTCAGCTAAAATGAGATCACCTCTGTTTTCACAAAGACTCAGCGATTACAACACTGGGTTCAGGGCAAGCATCTCCCTGGGCTTTGAGTTGGGTCCCTGTCACCCAGGGTCCCTGCTCATCCTCATCACCTCCTGCAATTTGGGCTCGGTCGGTGCCAGGAGGAGGCACATCCCCATCCTGGTCCTCATCCTGGTCCTCGTCACGGCACATGGGGATTAGTGTCACATCAGCAGTGGCTCACTCAGGGCTATTTTTAGGAACGCTTTCTATTTTAAACGGGTGGTGGTGGCACGGGGCGGGGACATGTTAAATACCTATGTGACACTTGGTACCCGCTAAGGATTTAAATGTAAAGTAGGATTTGGGGTTTTCTCCCCCCTTTTCTCCTTCTTTAGACAGGTTGTCAAAGCTTTTTTAGCTGAGGCCATCGCTGCTGGCAGCGGGAGCCACGGTGAGAGCAATGGGGAGGGAGGGATGGACCAGATCCCATCCTGCTGCCTGGGATCGGGTGGTTTGGGGTGAGACCCTGGTGATGGTCTCATCCCCTGGGAACCAGGGTGGCTCTGTCTCCCTACAAGCAGGCGATGAAGGTCGAGGTGTCCCCAGCATGTGCTGGAGGTGCTGAGGGGTGACTGAGAGAGGATGTGTCCCCATCCTCCCTCACCTTTAGGTTTCACCTTGTTGCAAAGAGTCACCTTTCTGGTGACAGCAGAACATCCCTGGTCAAACCAGGGATACCCAGCAGTGAGAAAATAAGGAACAAAAAGAATTCCCCTTGACCTTGTGTGTGGTGTCACCAAGGGGCCTCATCCTGCTGCACCCAAGTGCCCTGAAAGCAGGCACTGGGTGGCCAAGGGTGTTCAGCTCTCGCCCAAAGGGATGAGTTTTGAGGTATCTGTGGTACCCCACAGAGATGGGCACCGAGCAATGATGTGCTAAACCGTGGCGACGACCAGTTCATCCCCCCCCCAAAAATCAGTTCCCACCATTCAACCCAACTGGGAGTGCTGGGTGCTCCACTCACCCTGCGGACGTTCCCCCATACCCATGGCCATTGCTGGCAGCCAGAAGCTTTTCAGATAAAAGCCTGGGTGTCCCAGATTGGGTGTTTACCTCCCCAGCTAAGGCAGATGTTGAACATTTGGAGCATCATTGTTTTTTAATGGGATTTTTGGTTATTGGCTGCAAATCAGGCACGGAGGTCCCTGGCTGCGCGTTGGCTTGGTGGCTCCAGCTTCCACATTTTGGCCATGCTGCTTCCTACCGAGGAGCTAAATGTCGCGGAAGCTCGAGAAGATGCTGGAGAGGTGAGGGACGAGGTGGGAGGATGAGAGGGGACTTCAAAGGCTTCATGGCTGGTAATTGGTAATGCATATTCCCGAGGCCAAGGAAGGAGCTGGAAGATGCTGGTATCAAAGTGGTGCGATCTAACAGCCCCTTCATCCTGGCATGGCCTTTGAAGCGGGTGGGCAAAGCGGATCGGCGCTCAGGGTGGGGACCACTGGGCAAAGGGGGGGGTCCGGGGTGGGGAGATCAAAGCGGAGGGATGGGGCACTGCGCTGCCTGGGGTGTCTTTGCTTCAAGGATGGAGGGACCCGTGTGCGTGTCCCCTCAGCTGCCCTCCTGTGAGATGCAACTGTTTTTCCAACCCAGAGCCAAGCCTCTCATCCCCAGCTAGGCTGGGAGAGGTGAGCAGGGATTTTTGTGCATCCCCCCAGACCCCACGCTCTCTTGGCTGCTGGCTCGGTCTCCCTCCCCAGCACCCCACTGCGCACGAGTGGCGGTGCATTTTGGGGTCCAAAGCGTTTTCCCATGTGACACAGCTGCTTTCCCAGGCTGGATCTGACCCGCCTGGCCCTGCAGTGTGCTTTGCTGCCAGCTGATGCATGGAGGGGATGTGCAACGGGACTGCGTGGCCCATGCAAAAAATCCCCAACACTATTCCCAAAGCATCAAATCACCCTGGAGGCATTTGACACCATCGATTCCTCCCTCCACGGGGGAAAAGAGCCACCCCAAAGCCCCATGACCCCGCAGCCAAACACTCCTGGAGCAGGGACCTTCCCGCATCTCCCAAACCACTTCTTGGCGCAGGCAAGGTGAGTAAATATTTAATAAGGAATAAATGATTAATTGGAGCTCGCAAACTGAAGCTGCGTTACAGGGGCCTCTCTTCCCCGAGCTGATGCTTATAAATGAGTGTGCCACAGATCTTGGGATCATTTGCTAGATCATCAGCCACTAAATAGTTCAAAATCGTCGTGCAGATCTCTAAAACATGTTATTATTAGAATAATAAGCCGCCTTCTTGCCGTGAACTTTCCCAAGCGTTCCCAGCTAATCACCTATTGATTACAACATTATTAAGGTATTTATTATCATAAGGGGTTGCAGGAAGGATTCTCCTCCTGCCAAAGGCTTGGAGGGGACCCCTCGGTGCTGCTTCCCTTGGTGGTGGGACCCCGCTGCTCCCATGTCAGGGGGTGCAGGAGTGGTAGGACCCTTCCCATGGGATTTTGTGGGGTTTACACCTAGGGAGACTCGCACAGACATTTGTTTCTGTTTCCCACCTCTGAATATACCCCGGGGATGGTTTCCGACCCCCAGCACTAATCCCCCAAGGTTGGGAAGGAGCTCAGCCTTGCAGTGGAGATGGCTGGGACATCCTGGGGTATTTTCTTCCCCATGGCATCGCTCTTATTCCTGCGGGAAAAGGCCAGGACTGGCACGAGGCACGTGGGAGGGCAGGCAGTGTGGCAAGCGCTCGGCGGAAGCGCCTTCCCTGCCTGCCTCCTGCCTGATTTCTACTTCCAGTGTGTGATTTCAATCAAAGATTTTAATAATCATTTTCCCCGCATATAATACAGCCCTGTCTTGGAGTGCTGGGGAATAATTATATACACAAAAGGGAAAGAGGGAGGGAGGGAGAGTGGGAGCGGAGAAACTGGTAAAACAGCATCCCGAATCCAACGGACATTGGGAGTGACAGCCTTCAGGTGGGAACCACTCCTGGGAGCTGGGGATGGAGCCTGAACCAGGGTCTGGTCCCACATTGCATCCCCAGGGATGGGCCAGTGGAGCGGGGCTGCCCTGGGGTCCGCCACTGAAGCCTCCCCCCTGGAGCATCCTGCAATCCTGCCCGAGTCCAGGACTCAAAATCTCTGCTGAAGCAGGGACAACCTGGGAGAAAAGCCTTATGTGAGCCAGAGCCAGCAGCGCCTGGAGCTCGTGAGTGGTTTTTGGAGCAGGAATCTTCCCCGAGTGAAAGCCCTCGTGCCCACACAGGGGTCTTGATGGCTTTGGGGGTTGTTTTTGCAAGGTGGCTATGACCTGTCTGCTTCCTTCAGACCTGCAAAGTCCTGGTACCCAGCTCCTCTTGCAAGGACAACCTGGAAGGAGCAGGTCCAGCATCACCCAATGGCCTCCAGCATCACACAGCGAAGGTTTTCTGGCTCCACAGGTGCCTCTGGTGCAACAGGATCTGGTCCACCACTGCCCTCACCGAGCATATCCAGCTCTGTGCCTCGACCCGCTGGCCAGGCTCTGAGCAGAGATGGGGGCAGGGATGGACATTTCTGAAGCCCCCATTGTGGCTCTGTCGGAGAATAAACCAATATCACAAGTACCAGGGCCCTGTGGGCAGTAAAGGGCTTTGGTGGCCCTAAGGACCCCCTCCTGGGACCCCCACCCATGAGCCCATTTAGGCTTGGGGCCATCAGTCCCTGCCTGGGGCTGCAGGGCTGCCTGTTCCCAGTGTTGTCCCCATGTCCTGGCCCTCACCTCTAGCCGAGGAAGAGCATCGCTACGTACAAAGTAGAAAACCACAGGGGCTTATTATTTTTTCCAGCTTCTCTTTCACCAGCATCCTAGAGCTTACAATTTGCCAGCCTGGTGTCTACCACATACTTGTCTGGGTGGGCTCGAAAGAGATTTCCATGTAAGGTGCTCTCATCACGCTCGCTCTGAGCGATCCAGAAGATAAGGGGTTGAATTTCCAAAGCCTCTAATGCTCAACGTCTGCTTGGTTTGGGGAAAACCAGACCTCTGTTTCTTTGGAGCTGCTGGAGCCTGGTTTAGCTGGACCAGTGTGTTTTAGCTCGGGAGCCCGCTCTTGTACTGAGTTTTAAGCTGTTTTGTATAAATTCAACTAGTTGCTGCAAAGTTATAAGGCTGTGCTGTAGGAGTTGTTGAGAAAGGTTGAAGTTCAGGACCCACCTCATGGTGGGGACCCCATGGCTGGCTCTACACTGACCTGGCCATGTTGTCCCATGATGTGGGGTGCTTTTCCAGGGCGGCTATGGGACGCAGCCTGGGAGGTCACCAGTGTCTGGGGACATGCCAGCTCTATGGAAAAATCATCTCCAGGCCTTGGTGCTTCCCAGCACCCTCCGGAGAAGCCGTCTCATGGGACATGGACGCCCTCCCTGGCACAACAGCAGGGTCTCCCTGGGGTGAGGGGCAGGGGCTGGGTGTCCTCTGGCCACCTTCTGCTCCTCAAAGCACAGGGACCTGCTGCACCCAGCTCAGCTCTTCCTCCTTTCAACGTTATTCCTCCTCCTTTAAGCCCGCTTCCCAAAATGTATCTTCAGGGAATGCTGAGAGCCCTTTACCCCTCCCCTGTGTCCTCAGGCCACCTTCTCCTCTTCTCTGCTCTGACACGCACTGATACAACCTGACCTGGGCAGCCTACCAAGGATGCTGCAGAGATGCTCAAGGTCCTTCTGGCCCCAAAAGCTGAATGGGGACCTTGTGGAGCCACCTGAAACTTGGTGGGCAGCACACCCCGGCCTCAGCTGTGAAATGGTCAGAGATTTATCCCATCCCGGTCCTCCTTATCCTTTGTATCCTCAGCAGGAGGGATGCTTGTATGATTGTGCTGGTCCCACCTGGCCTTAAATCCGTGGGCTCAATAAAAGGGGTCAGTTGCCATCATCCTCACTTTAAAGGCCTCTTTAGGCTCCTGGAGGAGCATGAAGTGAGCTTAGGCTAAATGGAAAATAGCTCTGCCTCCCGATTATTACTATTATGACCATTTTTAATCCATCAAAGATTTGTCAAAGGGGTTTTGGACTCCCCCATTAGTGTTGTGGGGACTGGCTTTTTGCTTTGGGTGGCCAGGTTTGCTTTCTGCTGCGGGAAGGACCAGCAAAGCCATTGAAGAAAGGAACATCTCTAGGGATGCCACGGCCAGGTGGAGCCCTCATAGGGACCCATGAGGCGTAGTGGGATGTGGCATCCCCCTGGCACTGGCTTTCCCGGTGGGACAGCCTCTCTAAAATCTCCCAAACTGAGCGGAGCCATCCCAAAGGAGGACACTGCATCCCAGGGGATGCTTCAGGCTGGAATACGTCACCTCCCTGACCATGGCCACGTCTGCACCGAGGATGACATTGGTCCATCTACATCAGCGCTCTCTGGGTGACACCCAAATGTCACCAACCCAAGCGGGGCTGCTCCATGGTGGCCCCATGGCAAAAGTTCCACCAGTTTCTGCCCTTCCTGGGGGAGATGAAGTTTCGCATGGCTCTGGATATAACCCCATGCTTGGCTCAGGCCACAGAGAGGATGCAAATGCCCGCCTGCCCTATTGCAAAAGCAAGCTGCCATGCTGTGCTCAAGGCTACTGCATGCTTTCTGTCCTCCACTTCCCCTGCCACCTGCAGAGATGTCCTAAATTACCAGTCCCATCCAGGTCCCCTTCCCCTCCACCTTGTAGACGTGTGGCCCAAACACTTAAGCCGCAGAAATATTAAATTCCCCACCAAACTGACTCTGCTGTGCCTCAGTACTAGGAGGAAACTACAACCACACTTTATATGTGTATATATGTGGGTTTTTTTTTTTTTTTGCAGGAGCAATGGACCCTGACAGCCAGGCTATGGGACAGCCAGTTGCTTTGGCCCCCTGCCCACACTGTGGACCCCCCCATCGCACCCAGGGCTGATGCCATATTTTTGGTGCTCTCTGCAATGCCAGAGGGACCCACCGTCCCCTCTCCATCCACCTCCCTGGTTTGAAAGGGGCCTGGAACCCCCCCCCAAGCCCCTACCAAAGCAGAGCATAGCTGACTGTGGCACGGTGCCGACGGCACCCCCCCGCTCCGGTGTGTGACCCCGCAGTGCTTCTCCCACTGCCGGCACCCGCAGGGCCGGTGCCTCTGCCGGGCCCCCTGCCCCCAAGCAAATCCCAGTGTCAAGGTCAAGAGCAATTTTGCAAGCCGTGCCTCTTTTTTTTCTCCCCTCTCTCTTTTTGAAAATCCTATTGCTCATCAGCTGGGCTGTGCCACCCCAGGTCCCTCCTGGGGCTGATGGGTTGCGGATGCTGAGCTGGCTCTGCTCCCCCCAGCCTGGCCCTGGAGGCAGGGGGGACAGGCAGGGGAATGGGGACAGGCACCCTCATTTGGGGCCAGCAGCTACCGTGACCCGCGCAGGGATGCGATGGCACCCCGGGGGGCTTTCCTACCTCCCGGAGCTCCTTGGCCACCTCCTTGAGCTCCTGTAAGATGCCTTCTAGCTGCCCGATCACCATTTTCATCCGACTCCGGATCCTTTCCCTTTCACAATTACTCTTGCCGCTGCTACAATTGCTGCTGCTGCTGCTGGGGTGGTCACTGGGTTGCCTGTCCTGGCAGGTCCGGGAGTCCATCCTTCCCTACCGGCCTCGGTTCCCGGCCCCAACGGCTCTGTCCATCCTGCTCCCCTCTAGCCGGGTGGCCTGGCGTCCGCGCAGCCCCTCTCGGCTGGGGAGCTTTCAACATCTTAACGTTCCCCTGCCTCCAGGAAAGTCCCAGCCGCACGCTCGCCTCCCTGCGAGGTCGGGGGGCTCCGGTTTGGAGCGGGGAGCAGGGTCAGGATGCACCATGCGGAATCGGGAACGTTGCAGAGGGGGCTCAGCCAGTGGCCGTGGGGAGATGTGGGGTAGCCATGGGGTGAGCAGAGAAGGTGAGCGCTGCCTGGTCGGGCAGGGTTTCACCTGGCTGCTGCAGCGGAGCTGGAGGAGGAGGAGGAAGAGGAAGAGTCCCTCGGATGTCCCAGGAAGCTAAAATTCAGCGGCTCACGCCTTGCCTGCTCCCCAGTGCCGAGGAGGGGGACGCGGGGCTGGGTGTCCCTGCGGAGCGATGGTGCTCCCCACGTCAGGCCCTCACTCTGGGGTCGTCAGCTCCAACACCGGGTGGTGGGGGTCTCCCAGCTGGGTGCAGGCGTCCTGGGGAGCCCAGGGTCCCCTCCTGCAAGGACAGACAGACAGACAATGTGAGGGAGCTGTCCCTTCTGGAGCCAGAAAGCTGGGGGGGGGGGCTCTGCCCACTCATGCCTTGCCTTAATCTCAGACCTGGCATGAGGACAAGCCCCTGGGTTCCCCCACCGTGGTCCCCCCTAATTGAGGGGGGGAGCAGCATGGAGCCTGGCACTGTCCCTGGGACTCCCCCTCTTGCCCCCCCCCCCCCCCTCCAAGTTTGAGACCTGGAGACTTGGCACAGCCGGGTCTCACTGAGCCAGGTGGATGGATGGATGGATGGACAGCCAGACAGACATGCAGCTCAGGAACTTACCGTCACGATCCAGACCCCCCTTGGCTCCAGTCCAAGCGCTTCCTTGTCTTTTTTTTTTTTTTCCCCTTCTCCTTTTCTTACTTCCTCCCCCTCCTCCTCCTCTTCTTCCTCCCCTCTCAGGGCTTTTGCGTGGCACAAGAATTGTCCGGGGGCCACTTTCCTTCCGTCGCTGTTGGAAGGGGTGAGATGTTACCAGAGGTGACGGAGAGGGGGGGCACGTCCCGGGGGACCCCTCCGCTTTGTTGTCGGTGGGGGGGGTGTCAGGCAGCCTCCTCCCCCCGTGGGAGCCATCCTGTCACCATCCTCCTCCCGGCTTCAAGCCCCAACCCTACCTCGGCCGAGGAAGCGGGGAAAACCCACCTTGCCCCCAAATGCCCCCCCCCCCCCATTTCCGCGGGGGGTGGGAAGCAGCATGGGCGAAGGCGGAGTTGGGAACGGGGGGGGGGGCATCCCCCCGGCTCGGGGGTGCGCACAGGGAGATTGGGGGGGAGCCCCGGCATGCTCGCATCTCCATCCCCGGTACCCACATCCTCCATCCCCGGTACCCGCATCCTCCATCCCCGCTGCTTGCATCCTTCCTCCCTGGTACCCGCATCCTTCATCCTCCTGTCCCCGCATCCTTCCTCCCCGGTACCCACATCCTTCATCCTCCGGTCCCCGCATCCTCCATCCCTGGTACCCGCATCCTTCATTCCTGGTCCCCGCATCCTCCGGGGCACCGGGGATGTCGGATATGGGTACTCTCATCTTCCATCCCCCTTGCCCTCACCCCCGCACCCTCCCCCGGTGC
>NW_010972775.1:1849734-1945147 GCF_000737465.1 Haliaeetus leucocephalus
GTCTAGGGAAACTGAGGCTGGGCTGGGGGGGGGGGCGGCGCTTGCTTGGAGGGGGGGCTGTGCCTCAGTTTCCCCACTCTTCCCCCCCCCCCCCCCCCCTTCAAAAATAGGCTTATTAAGGTTGGTCCCCTCTGAGTGCAAAATGTCCATCCCCACCCCACGGGTCGTATTTGGGGCCGATTTCTGCAGGATTTGTAAAAAACGCCAGCGCGCCTGGGATACAGGAGCATCATCCTAGCAAAGGTCCCTGCTGCAGGACTTGCCTGGGCAGGAGGAAAATAGCAACCACGGGCCTGTATGTGTGTGTTTGTGTGTGTGTGTGTGACCTCAACGAGGGAAGGGAATCGGCCCAAAGCGGGGATCCAGCCTGGGAAAATCCATCTAGTTTAGCAGCAATGGGAGCAAGGAGAGATTCTCGTCCTAGAGTTGAACCGCGACGATAGGTGGCAATCCCAGGTCTGCAAGAGGCGAGGCGGCGTGTGCGCATACGTGTTATTTATTGCCTCCTATCGGGTATGTTCAAAAGTGCTGAACACACTTTTTGGCGTGGACCCGAACTGACTCATCCTTTAGCGAGCAGCTCGTCGCAAGATGATGCTTTTGGGGGCCCTTCTGATTCAGGTTGGGGTCCGGCAGTGGCTCCCCAGGATGGCTTGGGTGCGTGGCGGATGCCGGCGAGCGATCCCTCGGTGCACAGCCTTACTGTAATGATATTTTCCAGGGTAACCACACAGCCAGGGGGCAGTTTTCAGCAGGAATCTCCTCCATGCAATAATTTGCACCTGAAGCTCAGCTGGGGACAATGCGGCTGCCCAGGACCCCGACAATTGCAGCATTCCTCTGCTCCCAGGCTCTGAGTTCCTCTAATAGCAGGTTAATGCCAGCTCGTGCTTTGCCTCTGCCATTAACCAGGCAGAGCTGAAAGTCAGCGGGGATATCGGGACAGTAATTTGGGGAAAGAGTGGAGGTGGTAAAACTGCGATGGAGATGCTGCTCCTGGGAAATCCACCTTGGACCGGCAATGCAGGACTGGGTGAGGTCTCACCTCCAACACGCACGGTGGATCCGGCAAAGGCGATAAAAGATATCAGATGATTTTGGCCAGAGGAGGACCTGAATAAACTACAGTGGGGGATAAAATGAGCAGCTGAGATGTGGGCTAGGGAGAAAACACTGCTCCATCCATGACTTGCTCTTCCCCTCTCCCATAGGCATCTGCTCGTCACCTCTGTGATGGGTACCAGCAGCCCAGGGAGTTTCGGTCCGAACCAGGTTGATAAAAGATGCTTGTAAATACCCAGTGCTGGAGAGTGGAACCCTGGGTGTCAGCACTGCCCAAAAACCCACCTTGGAAAGTCTTGGAAAACATAAGGCAGCAGAAATGTTCCTGCAGGGATGTCCAAAGCCTCCAGTGTGAGGTTGGAGGCTGGAGCCGCGTTTCCTATCCCCTTCTGAAACTCTCTGGATGGTGTCTTCAGGATATGAAACGAGGGGGAGCCAGTGAGCTCTGCCCCTGGCAAGGGGACAGAAAGGCTCAGCCTTTACGAGACACCCGAGAAGCCAAACCCACAGCATGCCCCACCTTTTGCTCCTGCTTTCCTTTGCTCCAGAACTCAGGGTGACCATCCTCAGCAGGTCCCATGCCTCTGTGGCTCCAGGCATCCCCAGTGCCAGGGACAAAGTGGTGGCTGCGGGGAGAAATGTCCTTCTGTCCTGCCTCACTCCTGCTGTGAAAGCCATCATGTTTCCAGCTGCTGGTGGATTCATCATTTGTGGAGGAAGAATAGAAAGAGGGTATTTTTTTTTTTTATATTATTTTCTGCTTTTATTTGCTGCTTTGCAAAGCCTGAATTCCTCCCCACGAAGAACTTGGTGAAGGACACAGCTTTCAGCAGGAGCATCCCTGAGAATGCTGCTTCCCACCTGTGCGTCACAGCCCAGATTTGGGGCGTCACGGACCACCCCACTCTCAGCATCTCACGTCCCTTGTGACTGATCTGTGTCCTCCACCTCCCTGCCAGATCCTCTCCTATCCCATCCCACCTTCCTTGGGGTCTCCCCGAGGAGTTGGGGGGGATCTCCAGATGCTGCCCAGCTTTGGTACCCTGCTGATGGAGGGTTGGGGTTTCCCCGTGGGAGGGACGTGTCCGGAGCGTGATGGAGAGAGAGGAGCAGTTTCATTCCCACTTCCCTAATCTCTCTCCCTCTCTCATTCTGCAATCTTTATTTATGCTTTTCGTTAGATCTGATTTACCAGGGATTTTCCCATTCCATCAGGAAAACTGCTGGGAGGGGATTTCTCTGCAAAGCTTTTGGGCTCGCAGGCATTTTATTTTCCGGGGTTGTGCCAGTCTGGTTCCTGCAGGGTGGCTCTCGGCTCGCCAAGGCTTAGCGGGGGACCCCCATGGCAGGGGGGTCCCCTCTGTCCCCCCAAAATCTCACGTCATGGCCCCAGGATGGAGCCGGTCCCCATTGTCATGCTGCTGGCAGGTGCCCTTCGCTGCCGAGCCCGCTGATGTATCGCTTCCCCGCCGTGACTCACTGGCACAGATCTAATTTCTAATTAAATAGCGATTCTTTTCAGAGCCATTTATTTCTGTTTCTTTTGTATTTTGATTGGAGTGTCAGTCAGTTTTTCACCAGTTTGTCAATTCCTCTTTCCCTAAAGACTAGCTAGGAGAGATGTGAGAATACAGAAATACATGTTAGCAGTGCCGAGCCCGGGAGTGCCTCGGGTCCCAGCTGCCCGTGGAAAACCTGCAGAGAATATGATAAAAAGCCAAGAAGGAGGAAGAAAATAATTGTTGTTTAGAGCAATGTTTCAAAATCTGTTTTTTTCCCCATCTCCATTGCCCTTCCCTGGCCTGCAGACCCACAAGTCCCATCCTGCCATGTTCCTGCAGCAGCAGACGGTGCCTTCTCCCAGGAGAAATCCCATGGGATGCTCGTGGTGAAACAGCCTTCTCCTGGATTAACTTTAGCCTTGGGCCATTTGAAACCTGGAATGTGGAAATTCATCTCTGAGATGCTCTAAAACGTGGTCCTTGATGCTCAGCAAGTGGCTTGGGGGAGAAGGGGACTCCCCTGCCTGCTGGGGCTCGGCTTCCCAGGGGAAGGGCTGGGTTGAAATCAAAATCCCTGCACTCAGTAATAATTAGGGATTTTTTGGTGAAATGGTCAATGATGGGCTCTTTTGCAGGGCTTGAGTCCATTGCTCACCAGGAGAGTCCAGCAGCTCCAGCGCTGCCTGCTCTGCCTAGTGTTGGTGTCATGGTTGGCATCCTCAACACCATGCTCCAGCTCAAAGCCACATCATGGAGGGTCCAAATCCCCCAAATTCTCAGTGTCTGCTCATCCCAGTGAGCAGAGAATCCCTGAATTTCAAATCACAGCCTGGCCGTGGTGAGGATGAGGAGTAGAAACTGCTGCAGGTGTTGAGCTGCAATGGTTTTGCTCAGCCAACGTGCTCAGGCCACGTGTTGCAGCCGGGTGATTTCAGGTCGACTTACTGCTTTTAAGCGGGTAGAAAGAAAAAAAAGCCTATTAAAATGGAGTGGCAACATGGGCGTGACCTGTAAAACCATCTGCTTTATTGGGAATGGGACATGGGAAAATTCACAACTGCTTTCCAAAGAAGCTTTCAAAATGGGAAACTGCTCCTACCTTGAGAAAAAGGTTATGTTTTAATGAATTTGTCTTTCTCAATGGAAAACATGTATCCCATGACACAGGACTGTTGGCCTGCATTATACTGATTTGGAGATGCTTGTATAAAACACTGGAGCAGATCACCACCCCAGCTGATAGCCCAAATCAACCCAAACGCATTCAACCTCCCTCCCCAGGGCTTTTAGTCCAGACACATCCCACCTGGGGAGGATGTGACCATCAGTATGAAAGGATTCAGGGGCCCTCAGCATACTTTTAAGGGGTCTCAGAATAAGGGCATTTCTTCTGGTGCTGATGTTTTTATCAAGGGCAGGTTGTCCCCATGCAAGTGGCAGAGGACCCGGCACTGGTGAGCAGTGAGTAACCCCAAAGCAGAGCTCTTTTTCCTGGGATTTGGTCCTGTGGGGTTTATTTCCTGATTTCCAAACTCTTTACAGGCTGTGGGATCTGAGCTGCTTTTAATGAAGCTTTTCTATGTTAATGAGGTCCCTGTTGCTGCAGGGCTGGGTTGGGGCTTTATCCTGTACTTGGATGGATGGAGCTGAGAGCATCCTTGCTTTCACAGCCACTGGGTCTGAGTGTCTCTGGGTTTGGGCAGACCTATCCGATCCCCTGTAGCAGGGGAAATCAATGTGGGTTCGTGCCCTTATTAATTTCACGTTGGGGAAAGCGCACTGGGCTTGCATTGAAGTATGAAATGAAGTAGGCAGGGAGTAGGGAGAGCAAATATTAGCGCTCTTAATGGCCTTTTGTTTTACTAGCAAAACTGCTATTAATCACCCCGGCGAGGGGAACCGAGTCTGCTCAGGGATGGCTTATCTGTGCAAACAGCGCAGGAAACTAGCAGAGGGGAGACCTCCGAGCAGCCACACTGGTGCTTGAGTATGGAGTGAGCACGGAGTCTGGTGGAGCCCTAAATGGGCAGCCTTAAAAATGCACATTTTTGGCTTTGTTAGAGAGGTAGAGGTGTCTGCGGGAGGGGCAAGAGGCTCCAGTGGAGAGCATGGAGCTGAAAACCCCTGCTGAGCTGGCAGGTGGCATCAATGCTCTGTGCCTCAGTTTCCCTTTGGTTTCCATGTTTGGGCTGAAAGTGCTCCAGGAGAGCAGGGAAGGTATCAGGAGGCTGGTGGGCAGCAGGCAGATGGCACCAGGGATGGGGGTGAATAAAAGTTATTCTGGTCTTTTGCCTGGGCTCAGAGTTGAGCCCCTGGAAAACATCTGCTGAGGTCAAGCACTAAAGCATCTTTTCTGCCATCCTCAGCTTGTACCCAGCTGTCTTGTTTGGAGTTTGGTGTGCCATATTTTGAGTGGAAACCTTTCATAAAGGTGCTGATTTGAAGTGTGGCTCAGCAAGCGTTGTGTTCCTCTGGGGCTGCCCAGCTGGGAGGACTGGGGAGGTACCAGGGATGCAGCAAGGCTGGGCTTGGAGGAGCCCCAACAGTGGCCAAGGGCTGTGGGCCAGCGCTGGAGCTCAATAGCAAAGTGGATTTTTCCACTGCTTTTCAAAAAAAAAAAAAACCAACCCTACCCAAATAAATGCTGAAAGGAAAAATAAGCCTTTCCCCAAAGCTTTGGAAGAGGGTTTTCCAGCTTCCCTTGCACTTTCCTTTCCCTTCGAGGGATGCAGCATCAGCAGTGATGTTCTGTGAATGAAATGCTGATTTGGCCCAAAACTGCACCCCCCCCACCCCCCCCACCCCCCCCATTTGACACCTGCCAGGACAATTATGCCCAAAGAGGTTGGTGCTGGGGCAGGAGATGTCCTTGGGAGCTCTGGGCTCGGTCCTGTCCTCAGGGAGACCCTTTGCAAGGAGAATACCAAGCAGATGGACCCGACCTGCGCCAAGGGGACCTTCTGCTAATCTCATTTCTGCGTGTTGCAGAGTGCCTGCCTGTGGGATTAGGCCAACTCCTTGGGCTTCATTTACATTTTTAAAAGCCTTGTCCATGACCTTATCTGAGTTTCTGGCTCTCGTCTGTCTTCTGTAGTTCTGTGGGGACCGAGCTGTGCTGGTGAGGGCTCAGAGGTGCTCCAGTGTGGCCAGGCTGGGGAAATGGCTATAAATAGGAAGGATGAAATCAGTGGCTTTAGGGATGTGCTGCCTTGTCAGCTTTGAAGACCCCAAATGATTTAGGGGGGTCTCCAAAAGCAAAGTTAGACTTGCAGGGCCAAGTCTGCAGGAGCCAGCTGAGCATCCCTTGGGACCAGCGGTCCTGGCAGAGCCCGGCCACAGCAATGCTCGAGATGACTTGAATTTAAGGATTCCTTGATGTTCCCTGATAACTTCACCCCAGATCCCCTTTGTTTGGATCATTGTGGTGCTGGGGTGGGGAAAATGAATCTCCGCTTGCCTTATGTGACCATCGTGAGGGCTGGATGTAATTACAGCATCTTTTCCCGCTGGGCTGGTATCTTGGTGTTGAACCGAGGAACGTGGGAGCCGAGCACGGGCAGGGGAAAGGTGACCTTGCTTGTGTTGCATGGGAAGGTTTCCATTTCAAATTCTTCATGATTTATGGTGTGCAATGATAAATAATTAATCAGGGGGATCTCTAGCCCCAGAGGGTGGCAGTGTGGTGAGTGGGTTGCCGCAGACCTGGCTGCGGGCACGGGGATGTGGCTGCTTCTGGGGCAGGACTTAGGATGGGGGACAAACTCTGCTCATTTTGGCCACCACCTCCTTATTTCACTGATCAGAAGCTGCTTCTACCTACTTGGAAGTATTAATATTAATGTAGGTGGTTACTGCTCCCTTCTCACCCAGCAGTGCCCATCCCTGTGGTATCTGGTCCAGGAGGGTCGGAGCCATCCCGTGGTGCTCCAGCTGTGATTCACTGGTTAGCCAAAACAGAAATTCCTGTCGAAATTGCTTTCAAACTAAATCTTTTTTGCAATAGGAATGGAAAACCAAAATCACGGGGAGTTTCCGAATGCAAATCTCCTTTTCTGTGGCAGCGGCTTGTTTAAATGCTGCAGTGAAACAGTGCTGGCATCCTCCAGGCACAAACAACTCTCTGAAACTTGGACAAAGGCATGGAAATTTGGGGGTTGCCAAGCATTCTGTGGGTTTTTTGGGCTGAAATTTTTTTCCTGGAAAACTTTGGCTGCCTCTGCTCCAGGGCCCTGCTTAGCATGGTGAATTTGCAAATGAAAATCCTTTAAGGTCGGTAATAACTGACGGGTTTTGTGCCTTGGGGCTGGCTGAATCCACTAATGTGGTGTATGAAAGGCTGTTATCAACACTAGTAACATCAGGGGTTTCTACACCTGCCCCCCCCCAAAGTATTAAATCTGCTCGGTTTCCCGGCAGGATTAATTAGCGGTAGTCAGAACTGCCCAAGATGGTGGGAAACCCATGTGATAATGTGCTTTTTCATGTCATCTCCCTTCATTGCTCTTGCCCAGGTAAGCGTGCTAGTTAAAAAATAGAGAGCATGACACTATGCCCTGTCTTAGCATGTGGGCTGGGTGCTGGACAAGGGTAGGGTGCCCAGCACAGCCTCATACAAGACAACAGAGAATCTTCCCTGCTGCATGTGTGGCTTTGAAGGCCAGGAATAGCTTAAAAAAAAAAAAAAAAAGCTCAAAACTCCATTTTGTTCCTTCTTGTGCTGCCAACTTATGCCACAGCCTGGTCCCATGTCTGCCTGGGGCATCCTTGGCCAGGCTGGGGGGAAATTTAATGCAGGATTCTCCTGGAGTAGGGATGATTTCAGCAGTGTTGGGTTTCCATGACGACCTGTGCAGCATCCCGGGAGCCAGGACCGTGCACACATGCACACCCCAAGATGCAACTACCTGGGAAATTGGGGGGGGAATAGCTACAGCTTTGCTGAGTCACTGCTGGCTCGTATTTATAGACACTGGCAAAGCTTGCTTTGGGATGCTAATAATATATTTTGTTAATCAGAGGCCACAGCAGAGAGCTTCTTGCCTCCTAATTCCCCACCGTGGCAGAGCTAGGGCTTGTTAAATAAACAGCCGTGGTGCTTTTGAGGGTGGAGAAAAAGCCAAGAGTTGCCCCCAAAATCTCTTGCGAGCTGGTGGGGAGGAGGAAGGGACTTGTGCATCCTTCTTGGGTTTGGGCTGTGACCCTGGGAAAGCCCCTTCCCTGCACCTTTTGATGCCACAGGGTTTGCACATCACCCCACACCATGCTGTGGGGACCTGCAGGTGCGACCAGGTTGGAAAACCAACATCAACAAGGCCAAACTGTACTCTGGATTTTATTCCTCCAAAGCTGGCAAGGGGCTCTTTGCATTGCTTGTCCCTTCCCTTGGGTCACCCTGTGCTGTTGTCCCTGCTGCCACCTTCACTAAACCCACTGGGAGGGTGGTGACTGCCACGGGAGGGGAGTTTTGATGTGGCTGCTACTGTTCTGCAGCAGCTTTTAAGACACAGTGGCAGTTTTGCATAAAATATCCTCCAGATGAATATTTTAAATGGACTTTAGTAAGATGCTAATGGGTTTTCACAGTTGATGAAATTAAGGCTGTGTTCCTTCAAACCTTGAGGAGCTGACTTTGACGGGCTTCTGGTTTTTTTTATCTTGCTGCTTTTTTGTAGTTGATATGATGTGTGCTTTCCTCCTTCCATTAAGAAGTCTTCATTTTGGTCTCCTCTGCCCTGGTGGGATGCTCCTAGGCAAGGTCCGTGGCAAAGAACATCTCGGCCCATCGGAAGAAAGGTGGGAAGCTACAGGTAGGGTTGTGTTGGGTTTGGCTTGGTGAGGAACCATCCACACATCAGCCTGGTGGAAAGACATTTGTAGCCTGTGGAAGCCTGGGTTTTCCAGGTTTTTTTTGGAATCATCTCAAGAGCTTAGGAAATGAAGATGAGTGAGGTGCTGTCTGCATTTCCCAGCTCTACTGGGAAATAAGAAAAATGGGCTTTAGATGTCCATCCCTTGTCCCTTACTCTGCTCCTTGCCCTGGGTTTACAGCTCTTCCACCAGCAGGTCCTTCCTACTGTCTGCTTTTTGAGTCTTGGTCCTCACATGGCTGTGGTTACCCTGAGTTTCTACCCCTTGTTTGTTGATTTAAAAGCAAAAGCTGGTGTTCCCGGGTTGAGGATGCATGCTATCCATGAATGGGGTGAAGGAGGAATTTAATTCCTTTGCTGATGAGCCTGTGAGGGTGTTAAACCATTAAGGTCCCCGCAAGAGTTGTGTTGTGTCTCAAAGCCTTTCTTACTCCAGCACCGCCTGCAGAGGAGAGGCCGGGGCGGGGAGCTGGATGGGCAGATCTAGATGATGCTGAGAGCACACCAGAACAACATGTAGCCTCTTCTCCCTCTCCTTCCCCCATCTTGAGCCCCTCCAAGAAGCAATGAGGACCCTGCAGCGCATGGGACATCCCAGTGGGCTGTGTCTGCGTGGGGACTTCCCAGCTGCTTCATTGCCGCAGTCATCCCTAGATTTCAAACTCGTCCGGCACGTGTTCCAGCTTTGGTCTCCTCTTTGTTAGGAGCCTTTTGGGACAGGCTGAACAAAATACAGCTGGCTGCTTCTGAGCTTTGGGGAAAATAGACATAAATAATTCTGTGACTGATTTATTTTTTTTTGCTGAAAGGTCCTGTAAGGGATGGGATGTGGATAGGACACCATGAAAAAGTGCTCCTAACCCCATGCAGGCTTGACTCTGCTCTTCTCGGCATGCTTAGAGAGGATCAGTTCCTCCTTGTGAGCTGGAATACAGTTGATGAAAATGCAAAGGATTTAAATCTTCATAACTTGGAAAGGATTAGACAAATTTTCCTTAAACCTTTGCTTCAGAGATGATGGTGAGATGTGTGTGCCATGCCTGAAACTTCAGAAGGCATCACTTTAGTTACACGGGTTCAGCCTTTCTGACTCAAAGATGTTTGCTACAAGGCTTGGATTACCCATTGCTATCTGCCTTGCTCCATCTCTTTGGTAAGAGCCAAGTGCTTAAGTATAGAAGCAACTGCAATATATATATATATATTGCTTCCCTTAAACCTCATAGGAAAAATAGGATGGTTTGTTTAAACGGCTTTGCAGGTGTGTGGGCAGGAGCGAGGGAGGGTGCTGTGTGTTTGGGTGAGGTGGGGACGTGTCGCTGAAGTGTCTGAGCTCTCGCTTTGGGGGGGGGGGTAGTTGTAAAATTGTACACGTGTGTGTGCATGGACCACCTTGAGTTTTGGCTGTGGTTGAGTTTCAGCTCTGGGAGTGATGAGCTGCTGGTGCGCTGCAAGGTTTCAGTGCGGGGAGTGCATCTGGAGGATGTTCTCCCCTCCCCGATAGCAGAGTGTCTGTTCCGCTTCTGCACAGCAAAAGGAAAGCACCAGCTCTCCCCATGCTGAAAGACAGACAAAAGTAACCCCTGTGTGTGGAGCTACTGGCTGGTGCCCTGTGACAGTGCTGTGAGCTCCAGGCTGTCCCCCCCCAGCATGTATAGAGGCTTTGAAGCTATGGTTGGGCAGCTTTCCATTGTGTTTGGGGTGCACAGCACCCCACAAACCCCCAGGGGCTATGGGTGGGTCCTGCATCTTGGTGTGATATCCCCTCCTCAAAGCTTTGCATCTGCTGGAGGGGGACAACTAGGACTTGAAAGGGGACAGCCATGCTCCTGTGGGATTTGGGTGCTGGCTGGAGGGGGAGGGCTGAGGGTGCTTGTGGCTGGCTTTGGTTGCAGATTGCCATCTCTCCAGGGTTTTCTTCCCTTGCACTCCCACCTGAAACCTCCTCCTTGAGCCCTCCCTGCCTAGCAGTAGGAAGGGAAAGGAGGTGCTGGGACCAGGCAGGAGGGCTGGTTTTACTCTGAAGGCACATCCCATCTGCCCAGTGGGAAACCCCAGGGATGCTGAGGCTGTAGGAGCAGGACCACCACAGCCTCTTGTCAGACCCTGATGCTGGGACTGGGGCCCATCCAGCAACTTTTGCATGCTCCCTGGTGCACCCAGAATATGAGCGTACACTTACTTTGCAAATCCAACAGCTTGAAGATGTCCCACAAAACCTCCTCAGCCTTCGCCCTTTGTTTCATGCAAAGAAGTGGGAGAGCGATGGGGGGAGTTGGGAGCTCAGAGGCAGAGGAGGATCTCGGAGGACATGCTGCCCTTCCTGCTGGTGTGGCAAGTCTGGAGGCCAAAGCTTGTGAGATGTCTCCTGGACCTTGTCCTTGCCCATCTTTTGCCCCTGTGCTAGCTCTGGATGCAGGATGTTCCTCCCTGCTCAAAGAGGTGTCCTGGGAAGAGGGCCCCTCCAAGAAAGGGGTAATCTTGGTCTTCCCTGCTCACCAGAAATGTTCGAAACCCCTCAGCTCTGGTGATGTATCCCAAAATGAGTGTGTCTGGGATGGGTTCTGGGAAGGAGAAATTGTCCCCAGCAGTGTCCTCCAATGAGCTCGGGGTGAAGAAACGTATCAGGAAAGCCAAACTGTTTTTTCTCCCCTCCCCTCTCCAGCTGCCTTGTTTCTGTTACAAAAAAACCCAGGTATTTTTAGAAACTGTTTCAGCATGTATAAAAGGTGACCAGCTGAGGCTGTGCCATCTCTCCCAGAGTGATGCTACCATGCGGGAATTACCCCCTGCTCCCAGGATCAGCATCTGTCCTGAGATGAAACAAGTCAAGAGGGCTTAAAAATAGCTTTGAGAGGCTATGTCATACCACTAGAAAATGAAGCAGAAGGAGACAGGGGGAAGCCCCAAACTCTGCGACCTCCATAACTTAGTGCCTCCAGGCCCGATTTCTCTGATGGTAATTCCCTGAGCCTGTATCCCTGCCTCTGTGCATCCCTTATAGGAGATTTATCCTGAGGTCATGCCTTCTCTGTTTTGGGAAGGCACAGTGGGACAGCAAGAAATAAGTGTACTGGGTGGTAAAGGGAGGAATTGAAATAAAATGAGCCTGTAAAAACATTTCCTAATGTCCCGTGCTCAGTCTGCTGCTTTTAATATTTCCCAGTTTTTGCAGCTGGGTGCATAAAAATATAACTCTTTACGGGTTTTTTCCCTGTCTGGAGACACTAAATCTGTCTTTTTTTTTTTTTTTTTTAACGCTTTGTGATGGTTTTCAGAGCTGGATGAATTTTTCTAGCCTGCTGCAGGCTCTGATTTGCCTGGGACAGATGCTGAACAGGCTGTCCTGCATAGGGACAGCTATCCTGGGCTCTGAGAGGGCACATTTGCTCCCTGGTAAAGAAGTTGAGAGTAACTTTGAGTTATTCTTAAGTGATACCAGAATGGCTTTTAAGTAGTAGAAGACATTTACTGCTGGCAGCTTGAGCTTAGGCAGGAGGGGAGCAGCTGGAGCATGTTATGGGCTGGGATCTGAACTACAGTGTAGCATCTTAAGGGATGCAAGAACAAATAACCAGACCAAAAAAAACCCCAACCCTGTTGTCCTAATCCTGTGCTGGCAAAAGGGCTGAGTGCAGGTTCTGGCTGCTTGGTTGTGTTTGTGGTCCCTGGGCATGGATCCTTGCATTGCTGGAGAATGAAGCTTGGACGAGCAGTGGTGGGAGAGGGACCAGACTGTCCCGGGCTGCAGCATGCACTGAGTATCCCCTCTGCTCTGCTGCTCTACTTTTTTCCATGCTTTGGAGTTTGGTTTGTGTGTGGTTTTTTTTTGGTTTGGTGTGGGTTTTTTTTGTTGTTGTTTTGTTTTGGTTTTTTTTTTTTCATTCAAGTTCCCCAGTCCTCAGTGTGAGCATTGCATCTCCTTTAGCTCTTTTAATTTGCTCCTTCCCTGAAGTGTGTGTAAGGACCAGCCCCTTCTCCAGCCATGGGAGCTCCCAGGGCTGGGCAGGCAGGTCCCCAGGAGACACCCCCAAGGTGGAAGATCACCCCATTCCCACCCTCTTATGTTATCAGCACAAGACGGAGGCAAGGCAAATAAAATCTTTGCTCCTAAGCCATGTTTTTCAGTTGCTGGCCTGCCCGAGTGGGGGGCTGCGATTTGTGTCTGCAGCAGCAGCTCTAGGCAAGGGGGAGGTTGTGAAAACATCTTGAAATGAGTTTGGTTATTTTTTTGTAGCTTCCCTGACCCAAGAAGCTTCAGGCTTTTCCCTGTTCTTTACCCTGAAGCATGCATCCTCCTCCTGCTTGTTGCAAGGATGAAAAGGAGAAAAAAAAAATCCATGTTTTGGGGGGCAGAGGCTCGTTCCCGAAATGCCTGAGGGCTTCCAGGGCTCGGCATTGCAAGGCGTTCAAGCTGCTTGGTTTCCTTCTTGTTCGGAGGTGGAATAAAAGCCAATGTTCTTGTCGAGACGAAAGCTGAAACATGATAACAGGGCGGGGGGGGAGGGCAGTTGGGGTTGTCCGAGTGGATCAGAGCATTGTGTTCTCCTCTTGCCTTTGAACAGATGTGTATCACTGTGTCTGCTGCAGCACAAAATAAAAAATGGAGCCGAACCAAATGCCTTTTCAAAGGAAATAATCTCTCGTATGGTTCCTACCTTGGGAAAGAGCTTGTTCCCTTTCCTTCCCCCTAGTAAATGCCAGTAAAAACAGCCTGTTCCCCCCAGAACAGTATTTCCCAGCAGGGATATGTACAGACAGGAGGATTTTTTAGCCGGCTTTTTATCAGGGCAAGTTAAATTCTTTGGAAAATGTCACCTTATGTGACTTTGCAATGTCTGGCCAGGCTGATGGTGCCAGGGAGCAAAGCCAACCCCTTGGATGTGCCTGCTGGGTAATGTCACCTGGATGTAATGACCTTGGCTCTGGTGTCGGTGGGTCCCTGCGTGGGACATGCTGCTGTCCTGGCTGACGCAAAGGCTGGGACAAGAGCGAGTTAGCAAAGCTCTGGCGAGCCCAAAAAGCATCCCTTGATGTAAAAAATATCTTCAGTTTCCTTTTGTCTTTGAGTTGCAGGGGAAGCAGGAGGGGAGAAGGATGCTGTGGCAGAGCATGTTGTGTGCGGGCAATGTGCTTTTATCAAAATTCAGATGTGTTAGGGGAAAATGTTTCTGGCCAGGGCTGAGCATGCTTTGGATGGTGGTTTTGGTTTTTTGGTTTTTTTTTTCTTATCAAAATTAAAAACCACTCGCTGATGGATAAAAATGTAAGGTCATCATCTCCTTCCCCAGCTTGCCTGGGGAAACAGCGTTTTGCCCCATGCAGGGAGGAGCTGGGGCTCTGGAGATCCTTGGTGCACAGGAAAGGCTGGAGGTTGGATCAACACCTTCCTCCCGGCATCTTGGGTTACAGCTTGGCTCTGGCTTGTCCTGGGGAGATGCAGGGTGGGTGGTTTTGGTCAGTGAGAGGCATGGGGCCAGCAGAAGAGACACGTGATGCTTTGTGGCCCTTGCAAGCAGCATCTAATGGTCCATAGTGGGTCAGTGCTGGGATGGAGGGACCAAGCTGGGCTTTGTGGGTGCCCAGTACTCTCAATCATCTCAGAAACCATCTCCTGCCCTGTGCTGTTGCCCTCAATCTCAGCAACGGTGGCTGCTTTACATAGCCCCATGAGCCAGTTAAGACCTTGGGATATGTGCTGTGGGGTTGTGGCAGCAGAGGAGGTTAAACCAGGGAGTTTTGATTATGTACCTCTTAGATTATCTGATTGTGGGTCAAGTGGCCCAGCAGCAAAGCTGTTGATTAAGTTATAAGGGTTTGGGGAGGGGCTCAGGGTTGCGCAAAGCTTGGACAGAAGTTTGATGCTGAGTGATAAGAACTGGGGCAGATAGGGGCTGGATGTAGAAGAAATCCAGTGACAGTTGTGGAGGACTGTCCTCCACCAGCTTGGGAGTGAGGTGAGAGCATCTGGGTACTGGGAGAAAATCTCCATGTGGTTTCCCTGGCCCTCTCCTCTGGGTGCTGCTGATGGGTGAGGTGGGTATTTGGCCAGACCCCAAGCAGCCGTCACGTAGGTCCCGAGTCCCCTGGAGAACCTGTGGCTGGGTGCTGGGAAGAAGTGGAACACGGTGTGTTCTGACTCTGCCTGGCAGTGAGATCCTGGGGATGGGGCAGAGGGTGGGGAAACCGCTGTGGTTCTGAGGCTCCAAATGACAAGGTCTCATTCCTCCCCTCTGCCCGAACCCTGCTTTAATGGGAACACGCAGCGAAACAAGAGTTGTTAAAGCTCTCCTTGCGCTGGGGCTTTTGATCAGGGAAGTATTAATTACGTTCGAAAGCAAAGGAGAAAGACTAATGAAGGGGAGATCAAAGGGAGCGGCAAGCATGCTGAGTTCAAAACCATGGCTCACCATGGGGGCTGCTCTGCAGGGACCTGCCCCAGGATCTACTGAGAAGGTCCTTGCCCTTTTCTGGACCGTCAAAGGTGATGGGGCATCTCTCAGAGGCTGATCTCCATCAGGAAACGCTCCGTGGTGCGACCTTGGCTGCTGGCCATGCTAATCATATCAGAGGAGTGATTATTAATTATTTAGCTGGGGAAGGGCACAGGGCTTTGTAGCTCTTGGGTTGCACTGGCCCAGAAACACAATGTTGGCTCCAAGGAGGTTGTGGAGCCCACAGGCGTTGGGCAATGCCCTGGGTGGGAAGGGACCCAAGGATTGGGAAGAGGTTAAGCTAAAAGATAATATTGGCACAAGAACAAATGGGGAAAACCCAATGGGGAATAGATTTAGGCTGGAAGTGGGGAGAAAATGTACAGAGGGAAGATGGATGGGCAAAAATGTAAAGCTACCACAATGGAGATGCTCTTGGGGACGCTTCCTCGCTGCTGAGGACCGGGAGCAGGTATTGCCTGATAATTCATTTGCTAGTTGATGGAATAAAAATGCAAATATTTGCCTTGATGAATTGCATCTGGCCGTGGGGGCCAGTTGAATAATGAACCGCTTACACACAGATATTTTGTCCATTAGCTGACAGGAGCTACTAGTAGTGTAACCTATTTGGGAAGATGATTTGACCAGCGATGGGAACTCCTGCAGACAGGAGTGTACCAAGATGACACCTGGGGTCATCTCCAGGTGTTGGGCTTCACTGCTGGTTGATGTCCACTTCGCCAGCCTTGGCCCTCCGGTCACAGGTATCTCATGCTTGAAACGACCTCTTCCACCCCTTATTGTCTCTCCCTCATCCTCCACTTTCCCCTTGTTGCCTTCATCCCTCCTGAGCTCCCCATTGCAGAGCATGGACCTGCTTTGCCTTTAATTGGAAAGAAGCTCCTCCTTAATGTGTCTTAAATAGTTTGTTGTCTTGGGCAGACAGGATTCCCCCAGGAGCTGTATATTTTTAGTGCCCAATATTGTTTTAATCATAGCGAGGAGTGCTGCTTGGCAAATATTATTTTGGGATGTGCAAAATTAGCGATCCTGCTGTCAGGGAAGAATCAGATGGTGGCTAACGAGTTTGGAAGCATGAGCTGGGTGGAGGATCCACTAGGAAATTAAAGCAGCTTTGAATTTTCCCTCTTCCATGAAGCTTTGTCTTTTTTTGTGCCCTGGGCTTTTGTCAGAGGTAGACAACCCAGTTCCCTGATACTTTTTGCAGGACCTGGTTGATATGTGCCTGGGCTCCCTGGTGGCTTTCCTCACCAGGTGTTTCCCCATGTGTCAAGTCCTGCAGGATTTATCTGGGTTCTCTTACTGGCCTTGCCTTAAGCCATGGGGCAAAGGGCTGACCTGATGCTGTACCCCATGGGGCTGAGCAGATGATGGGTTTGCCTTTGGAGGGGTCTTTGGTTGTTCTTGCAGCTGGGCAGCTCTGCTCTGCCAAGCCCTGGCTGACTTGGTCTCCTCCACCTCTTGATTTTTAGGACACTTTGCTGAAATGTTGGGTTATTTGTGTCCTGCATCCTGAGAGTCCATCCATGTTGTGTTTTCCAGGCTTTTTTTGGATCAAGGGGTGAGAATCCCAGCACAGTCTCTGAATACTGCAAGAATGAGTTGGGGATCCCCTGTGTTATGGGGGCAGCAGAAGGCGTTGGGACTCCTTTGCTGGGCTACTGGGAAGGTGCTGGGAGTGGGAGAGCTGCTGCAGCTGCCTCCTGCATCCTCCCAACATCCCTCTGACTCTCAGCTGTGATTGCGGAGCAATTCCCAAACCAGAGGGGTTGCACAGCAACAGGAGCTGAGAGCAAGGTGGAGAGGAGCGGGGGCTTTCTGGTTAACACCGGTGATGCCGTTTGATCCTCCCCTTTGCTTCCTCAAGTTCAGACATTGCTTTGCTGGAAGAAGCAGCATCAATCAGGCAGGGAGCTGCTTTTGCCCTCTTGCAGCTGTGTCTCCTGCGTGTGGAACAGAGCATGGTGTGTGGGCACAAAAAGCACATATGGGGCTTGTGGGGCTGGTTTTGGGGCTTCTGTACCTTCTCCCCAGTCCTGGGTGGGTGGGTGGTTGAGGCTGGCTGGCAGCTAGCTCCAGACCTGCTTTTGTTCTGGGGATTGCACTCTCATTTCTATCCAGCTACTGATTGTCTTGACAATTTGTACACTGAAGTGTCCAATTCTGGGCTAAAACAACCCCAAATGAGAATCAGCCTGATCCTATCAAATTGCTGGTCAGATTGATGATGCTTCAGCCTTGCTTGGAGGGGAGCTGCAGAGCAAGCCCCTCCTGAACACTAGTAGTTTTTCAAAGTTGGGGTTGTGGGGTAGTTTTTACCAATGATAATAGATTGTAGTGTGTAACAAGCTGGTGGGGAGAGGGGTGTTATCAGCATGGGTGACAGGTCCCTGAAGCCCCTCAATTGTCCCCAGCCTGCAAAGTGACCTTTGAGGGTGCCAACCTGGGGTCCATGCTGGCATTAGGGTTTCCCCAGCTTGGTTTCCTCTCCAGGTGCTCCCCAGGGCTGGCTCTGCTGGGGTGATGGTGCTCCAGACAAGGATGTATATGTAGAAGGGCCATGGGGGTTTGCATCTTCTGTGGCTGGGCACGGTGGTCAGCAGTGAGGCATCGTGGCCATGCAAGGGCAAGTGGTTGAGGTGTCTTCCCCTGTACCTTCTCATCTCGGGCTTGTTTCAAGCAGGCTTTGCACCTTGTGAAAAGTGGATCCTGAGTGTCGCTAGCAGTGCACTCTGCTCTTGGAAATTACTCTTCTAATAATTTGCATAAACAATCTTTTTTTCTACTGCTCATTTATAAATGACTTATTGGGACAACCCTGCTTTGGAGTGCCTGGGTTCAGCACCAAGGGCCCAGCAGCAGGTCTGTCCTCTTAGACTCAGTGAGTCTGGGCTTGGTGCTGGTTTGCCACTGATTGCAGATGCTCTCTCTGTGACTATAGAGCCTTAAGGATGACCTGCATCATCAGATGCTTACCCTCAGATTTAGAAAGCCCACAACAGAAAGAGGCTAAAGTGGAAACTCTGATCCCTGTGCCCTGGGGATGCTGCCCTGGAGCCCACCCTGGAGGCTTTTGATAGAGAAACAGGACCTGCACCCTGTGGTTTTTTTAATAGCGTGGGTTCCTCACCCTTGGCTGCTACCCATCCAGAGAGTTTTGCATCTTCCCATCTCGGCAACTGTGCTGGGAAAGCCCTGTGCTGGCCATGTGCCTGGGGGAGCATCACCTTGTACTTGGAGGCGAGGGATGCTGCGTAATCCCATCCCAAAGGGCTGCCCTGATGCTGGCCTCGCAGCGAGGCCCCTGCTCCCTCCTGCCCCCCTCGCTGCCTTTCGCATCTGGAGAGGATGGCTTTTTATTACAGCAATTTCCCTGTGTTGCATAGCCAGCGCTGGGGAGAAGTGCTTTTGAAATATAATTTGTGCATTAGCTCCAGAGCCCACTTGTGGCTTTGCTAGTAGCTTGCGCTTAAGTGATGCTCTTGCTGGGGAAATGAAGGGGTTTAACAGCCCCGAGGATGGATGCAGAGCCATCGGTGTGCAACTGAGCGAGTGCCTGCCTGACCTGGAACTGCCTGCAAGGGAACAGTTCCTCTTGCAGCAGAGGTGAGTTTGTCCTGGTGCTTCACTCTGGCCTCCATCAACTGCAACCAGTCCCTCATCCCAGGCCACCAACCCTCGGGAAGTCTTCACACCCTTAACGGGGGACTCTGGGGTCCTTGGCACCTCTCTCAGGGTTGCCATGATGTTTTGGAAGCCAGTGCTGGTTGCACCACTGAGAGATGCAATGTCAGATTTCCTGATTTCAGATATTTTTAGAGTACCCAGGTAGCCTGTCTGCTTTCTGTAAGTGTTTCTGGGCAATGGGCAGGTGTTTTCCATGAAGCTCCTCAAACCTTTCTCATCTGCTGTCCTCCCTGGTGGCATCAAGGAGGCCAGCTTGTTCAAACAGATTGGTGTGGAACCTTATTTATTTGTAAAGGTCTTCAGCTGCTGCAAGGGAGAGCAGGGAGTGATGCCGGGGACTGGCACAGTATGGAGCCACCTGGCATGGGATGCCCTGGAGCAAGTGCCCCTGGTGAGAAATGATGTGTTTTTGCAGGGCTTGGCTCTTTCTGAAAGAAAGAGCAGGACTGTGTGCTGGCCACTATGGTCCCTTTGAGCTGGGAAGCTGGGCTGGATGTGTAGCGGTGAATGGCTGCTCTTAGAGCCCATGGTAGGGGCAGGGCATTGGGGTCTGCTCTTGGCTTGACCATCAGCCCATGTCTACCCTCGTGGTGTGGTTTCTCTGTGCTTGTTAGGTTAACCTGCCTCCCAGGAGGATTGGAGAAGGATTTGGGAATGGATGTTCCCACAGCATTGCATGGCGATGAGGGGGAGCTCCCGGGCTCTGCTCTACAGTCCCATCTCAAGTCAAGTCACCTGCTACGTGAAGGTACTCCACTATGTCCAAGCAACCAGTGCCTTCAAGCAATTTGAAGTCAGGCACCTGAAGGTCTTCATCTTGCTTAAAGAGCTCTGTGAAACATCACTTGCCAGATTTAGTCTGCTCCTGAGAGCGCTAATGTCTCCAGAGACCAGTTGGTTTCAGTTTGAATGACCCTACAGATGTGGTGATCAAATTGTTGGCAATGGAGAAAGGACCTACCTGGAGCGAGATGAGTGGTGTTTGCCGCGTGGTTGTGAGTGAATATTTGGAGTCCTCATGTCGAGGACAAGTCCTGCAGGTCATAAAGTTATGCTGAGAGCATCTGGGTAGGTCTAGACCTTGCCCTCGCCTAGGCTTTTAAAGTTAAAACTACAGGGGGAAAAGGGACTGGATTTATGGAGCTGTCCTCACTAAATGACCCTCAAATTCCTAATTTGCAAAATACCTCTTTATATACAGCTCAGATCTTCACCAAGCTAAATCAGAGCTGATTTTTTTAGTGTTTATGGGCATGATTTAGGGTGCTGCAGCTTGCTATCCAAACCAGTGACTGTTAGCACAGTGAACCTAATCGATCTTTCCCTGTTGGAAACTCTCTTCTGCTGCCACCTTCAATGTTGCGCTCTGAGGCTGGTGAGTACAAGTGCTCTCTGCGTGCCCAGACACCCAAACCTGCATGCTCGGAGCAAGCCACCCCACACTTCTGCATTTCAATAATGGGATGGAGCTCACCTCTCACCCTCTGTTAATGACATTTCACAAGGTGATATTATAACCAGCTGATTAAACAGAGGCTATTTGAGCTGAAAAATGAAGACAAACCCCAGAAGGCGTCTGCTGCTCTCCATGTGAGGGAAGATCATTTTGTTTTGCGAAGAGGCTATGAAAATAAACCTACCCTTGGAGCTGCTGTTCCCTGCTCCTTCCATGGGGACCTATCTGCAGGCTGGCTCCCCCCGGGCTTCAGAAGGGGAGGTTTGCAACCAAAGCCATGACTTGGGTCCTTGATCTAGAGATGAGACTCATTTTCCTGGAGACAGCAGAGGATTGGGACAGATGCTCTGAACCGGGCAGGATGGGGAGCAGAGCTGCTGGGGATGTGGCGTTGATCACCAGGGAATGATGCTGCAGGTGGCATTGGGCCAGTTTGTTGCTTAGGTGCCCATTGGATCTGCAGGCACTTTGAGCTTGTCCAAAATTCACCAATTAAAAAGCCACAGTCGCAACACCATCCTTTACTGCCTGCGGCTCCGTTTCCAGGGGCGAGCTGGGGCAAATGGCACTTTTCCAATCTGCAATTGGACCAAAATGCTCCGAGCTGAGAAAACTGTGCGCAGAACAACTTCTTTGGGAAGAAAACCAATTATTTTCCCACCCGAAATACATATCTCTGGATAATGCTAATTGCATATCTCTGAATAATGCTAATTGCACACAACCTCTGTAAAGACATATGTAGATAATAATACCTCAGTCTTCAAATATCCTCTTCAGAAATCTCATGAATATGACTAAAATGCCTCAATTTTGTCCCTTTAAACACTCCCCGCTTTATCACGAGGCTAACGAGCGTGGCGGGGGGCGGAGGAGCTGGTTTCCAGCAGGCGATGTAGGTCATGCTCCAGTTTTTCTTTCTCCAATAAGCAGCTGTGGGACCTTCCTCCTTCCAAACCTATTCATGCCCAGACCCATGAATGCAGCATCATGGCTGATGGCACCGAGCGGCGGTCTCATGAATTGGAGAAGTGCTGGAGCTCACTGGGAACCTTCTTCAGCCCATGGCTGTAGAGATTTGTGCTGTCCAGATACCAGGCTTGGAGGACTGGGCTGCGACTGCTTGCTTTTGGGCCACGACTGCTTGCTTTTGGAGAGATATGGGAAGATGGGTTGGGGGATAAGCATACCTCTTTGGGCGGCTGCTTCTTTGGGAGCTATGCAGAGGGGTAGGACCAGGAGCGTGCTGGCCAGCTGGGTGGCCTCATATTTGTCCCACGTGCATGTCTCCAAATGGAGATCTTTCCTTTTCTAGATGGTCTCAAGCACCTTCTGGAAAGTAATTTCCCCATTCTTGTGTTCCTCACCCCATTTCTCTCCGTGTCCCCAAGCTCCCGGGGATGCTCAGGCAGGTCCCTCACCACCACTGCGGTCCCTTCCTGGCTGTGTGAACCCTGTGTGCCGTTCCTGGGGGGGGATGTACGGCTCATATGTGGGAATCTGACTGTCTCCGAGACCAGTAAATATAGCTTCAGCGAGAGCATGTCTGCATGCGTGTGACAGTCTGTGCAGCCAAGCTCTATTTTTAGGAGCGCTGGCAAAGGACACACACACACACGGATCTAATCACAGCTTCTCCCAGGCAAATGTTCCCTTTCTCCGGGTTTCAAGCCATGCTTATCAATTTCCTCTGCATTGTTTCCTTCTCTTCTGTGACATGACAACCCACTGTGGGGAGGAGAGAGACAACGAGCCGTGATGGGGAAAGAAAGTTGGGAGTAGGAAATACCTGAGTGGGAGCAGGGTCTGCCCCCCAAATTGGGGGATGCTCTTCCAGCCAACAGCCCCGTCCTCATGGGTGGGCTGGGGATGCTCCAGGCGCCGGGTCTCCCCTGGGAGAGCTTGCATTTGGGGGAGCTGGGACGTCCCCAGGATGCCCAGTTTTGCTTTGTGGGGTGATGGAGGAAGAGCACGATGCAAGGAGGAAGGTTGGAGGCTGAGTGCTAAAACAACCATCCTCTGGGCTGTGATTTAGTGCTGTTGGCAGGAAGGGGTTGTTAATTTATTAAGACTTGCAAGACGTCCAGCTTTTTCCCCAGTGTGTTTTCCTCTTGGTGTGGCCCTCCAGGGAGGGATGACATTGGTGACAGGTCAACAGCATGGTCATTGGAGGTCCTCATGTGTATCCAGGCTCAGTTGTGCTCTGGGCTGGACAACCCCCCAAAATCTCGTGGTGCCGGCGAGAAAGCAGCTTTCCCCAGCTGTGCTGCTCACAGCTCCCCTTGGAACAAATATTCTGACTGACTTAATTCACTCCAAGGGCCAGGGAAACCACACGTGGTTGAATTTCACAGGGTGACGACCTCTGACAGCCCCATGTCTGGGGGGTGATTACACCTGTGCCAGCTCCAAGGCATAAATATTTCCATAAGCGATGCGCTGCAGCCAAGAAAAGTATTTTTTTTTTTTTTCCCCTGGCTGATTTGCAGGCAGTGGAGAGAGAAGCTTCCCAGGGTCTCTACCTGACTCATTAAGTGGTCAGAAGCAATTAATTTAACCCCTTGCTTTCTCCATTTGGAAAGACAAGGGGTTATTAATTGCCCTCAGAGGTGGCAAAGATGGATGAAGCCAGTTAATGCTCGCCCTGAGCTTTCAGTGTAGTTTCCCTTTTCTTCAGATAGTGAAACTAAACCAGTTTTATCCCCCAAATTTAGCAGAAATCCTGACGTTTTAGCTAAAATGCTCCTTGTCTGGCATTAACAGAGCAAGTAAAAATTCATCATAGTCTACACAGGACTGCCGTGTGGAGTCTGATTTTGGGGCAAAACCTGCTTTTCTCAGAGAAGACTACAAAATAGACTTTTTTTTTTTAGTTGAGTGGCATAAAGATATAAAGAATATTCTGAGGCAGAATTACCATTTTTTAAAATTCTTAGTGAACAAGACCAAAATTGTCCTAGCGGGTATGTTGGTACTGTTTGCTTTGACAGGACTTTAACTTTTGATGTTCAAATGAAAAGTTTGAAGCTGTTTTGTCAAGCAGAAAACCATCCTAATAAAAAAAATAAAAATTAAAATGCGTAAACAGGCCAATTTTTTTACTTGAAATTTAGCAGAAAAAGGCAAACTGGGTGTTTGCCAGGCAGTTGGGTCAATAAATCTCCTTTTTTTTTTTTTGTTTGTTTGTTTTTCTCTCCCTTCCAGGAAAAAGGGTGGTGGGGGTGGCCAGCCTGGAAAAGCCACTTCCAGTTCCAGGCTCAAACCAAAAAAAGGCATCACGGGAGATATCGGGGAAGAAAATGGCTCTCAGCGGAGATGCCACCCGAAGGCCCTGTCCCTGCCAGCCCTCCACTCCTCCAACTGATGTGCCAAAACCCCAAAGAAATATATTTTCTAAATGGGCTATTTGCTTTCCCTTACCATTCACCATAAACACAGCTTTTTGTCTCATAGCAAAGATGCACTCTTGCTTTTATAAGCCTGTCTTAAGCACCACTTCTTACATCAATGGTTTTAAATGAAAAAAAGAAAGCTCTTTTGAATACAAATGTGGCATTTACTTCCTTAATGCCTCTCTTGCGCTAAGCTACCTTCAAACCCATCAGAGACACTTTAATATATTGAACAGAACTCCCCTCATTTTGATGCTAATGCAGCATTTCATGCAGATAATGTGCTTGAATCATGTGCTGAAATACATTAAAGGTGAAATCTAGAGCTTCAAGGAAGTGCTGGTGGCTCAGCTCTCTCTTCCTTCTCCATTTGCATCAGCAAGCTAGGTCTTGCCAAGGTCTCTGGCAGGTCCAAGGCCAAGCTTGTCCTATATAACATGGTTAATGTCTTTTAGTCAATTAAAAAACCACAAATCACCTGATATTTTTCATGCCATTTCATTGCAATGAGATGTTCACTGGTGGGACTCCCTGTTGCAGGATGCTCTGGAGGAAAAAATGGGTTTCACCAGCTTGTGGAGAAGATGTTTTAAGGGGCTTTTAAGCATCACCGTCTGGATACAGCTTCCAGCATCCCTGTGCCAGGACATGCTAATAGCTAGAAATGAGTTTTTAAATATAGGAAGGCCATCAACATGCTCTTGGTTTGCTGCTTGCAAGCTTCCACCTTTCCTCTTGGCTTCCTTTAGTTGCAGGAATTGCTGACCCCACCTGGATGGTTTATAATGTTCCTGTTCTCATAAGGCTTGATAGCATCAGCTGGGTGTCCCCTGGTGATGGGAGAGCGGCTGCTTCCTCCATTCAGTGTCCTGAGTCAAAACTAATAATAAAAAAGCTCCAAATTTGGGTCAATGTGAAGTGAATCTTTTTTTTGGGGGGGGGGGAATATTTTTTTTAAAGTTTCCATTTTGGGTCAGCAGGTGTCAGAGGACTTGACAAGAAACTCCTTGTTAAAAAGAAATTAATTTATTTGTGGAAACCTCATTTTGTTTTGAAAAAAATCAAAGGCAGGCAAGTCAGGGTTTGGAAAGACTTTCAACTGTGCTTTTCTGTGACTGTGTCATTAAAAAAAAAAAAAAAAGAGTCTGATTTCTGCTGAAACTCCTGTGATCTGGGTCTGCAAGTGCCTGTGAGCTGCAGAGGAGCTTTTTCATCCTAGGTGGGCCATACTTGTGTCCAGTATTTACTGCCCTCAACATGGTCTAGTGACTGAATAATCCCCTGCAAAGCTGCTTGCTGGTGCAAAGGGGAGCAGGTGGAGGCTGTTCACTCTGCTCTTGCAAATGAGGTTCATTCCTCTTAATTAGTGCCACTCACTAATGAGCAGCCATCCCTTCAGCGAAGCCCAAGGAGGGGCAAAGGGGCCGTATTACGTGTCCCGTGGAGCAGCCTGGCGTCTTCCACTTGCATGGGAGAAGAAAATGCTGATGCAGAGAGCTTCATCCCTGGGGCTTTTTTTACTGTTTTCAGCCTCAGGAGGGGGGAGATTGCCTTTCCTATCCCCCCAAGGATGCCATTATATACTTGTTGATGAATTAGTCTCAAGCTTTTGTTGCTCTTCAGGTGATGACCCCTGTGCAGATGTGCCTGGATGAGCCCACTTGCTGCTCCATCACCTCGACCATGCTACGGTGAGACCCGACTTGCCAGGGGCATGGGCTGGATGAGACCACCCTAATGGGATAAAGATGGGACCCCTCCGCATGTGGGTAACTCCAGGGTCCAAACTTAATAGTCTGGAAGGAACATGTGTCTGGAAGAGACCCAGGTGCAGGTCCTGGCGATGATGTGACTGCTGTGAATGTGTCTCCTGGGGGAATCTATAGAAGCAGAGAGGGGAAATGAAACCTTTTTCACCCCTGATATGCTCAATCTGCTTTGCTTCATGGAAATCTTTTTAAAGCAGCTCTGCCCTTGCTGCAGCCCTGTCTTGGAGGCTTTCCTGTGGCTCCGAGAAGAGGCGTGGTCCCTGGTCAACAAGACTAAGCTGGAGGTGGAGCTGTGCAGCTCTGCCTTCCTTCCTGCATAAAGATAGGTCAGTCCAGGTGACGTGACCCTTGCCAGAGCATCCCACAGCCCTTGCCTTGCTGGCATTACCATCTCTGTCCCTCTGTCAGCCCAAAGTCCACCCAGGAAGGGTACAGGGTCATCAGCCCTGAGACCGGGGCCAGAGCTTTGCTTGGGTTGAAACGCCCTTGTCAAACACCCGCAGGCATCTGTCCTGATCTGAACTATCCTCTGCCCGACAAACCCGTCTCTTCCATTACAATAACTGCCACTGACATTTCAGTAACACGTTTCTTCCCGAAGGGATTCCTGTATCACTTCTCCTGCCGCTGAAAAAATGGCCACCAGCGAGGCTGGACACCCATCCATCATCCTCCCTTGCTGGCAATCGGGGCAGGGAGATGCTGCTCGACACATCCCTGGGCAAGGCAGAGAGCATTGCGAGAATGACTCAGAGGGATGGAAAAGGGGATATTTTGGAAGGAAAACATGGGAAAATGTGGGTGAAAGCATGGGGATGGCCTCCATTACAGGGTCCCGAGGCAGGCCCTGGGGTGGTATGTTGAGTGGAGCATGTCAAGAGGTCACCCCAGACCATGCCATAACTTTTTTCCTCACATCAGTTCATCATTAAAGACTTTCAGTCCTGGTGAAGGTGTGGTATGGCCTCTCAGGTCTCAGCTGGAGTGGGGATGGCAGAGGCAGAGTTTGGCCAGTGAGTAGGGCACCCCAAAGGGAGGGGGGTCACAGGGTCTGGCTGCCCCCCAACTACAGCAGGAGGTCTGGGGAGACGATGGGCATATTTCAGGGGAGCTGGTGTTTTAATATGCCTCCCTGAGCCAGCTCTCCCAGGCTGATGCATTTTCTGTGTCCTGCTCACACATGTCTTCTCCTTGCAGGTGGCACCTCAGCTCATGGCTGAGCATCTCTGGTCCTTCATGTCCTCCTGCCCTGATGCAGATGGGTACAAGCCAAACGCATGGAAGGAGCTTGGGCTGGACAGAGAGGTGCAATCTCTTCTCCCAGGCTAACCCCAGGTTTAAGAGAAGAGCCGTTCTGTCACTGCAGGAGGTGGAGGAGGGACCGTGCAGCACTGAACAAATCCTTTCTGACAGCTGGGAAATGCCGTGGCCTTTGCGATGGAGCTGAGCTGACGGGCGGCACTGCTCCCAGGGAGGGCTGAGCCTCCTCTTCCAGTGCTGCTCAGCGGGGACTGTGCCTGCGGCAGCACGGTGCTTGGAGATGGATTCAGCAAAGGCAGACTTGGACCCCTTGGAGACCCCCTTGGAGAGGGCTTGTACTTTTGCATGCAGGGTGCAAGCTACACCCATAGCTTGTTGTCCTGGTTTCAAGCCTTGTGGCTGTTTTTATCCCCTTTTGCCAGTTGCACGGTGCTGGATGTGCATCCAGAGCCTTCCACCATAGCCAGCTCGGCTGGTGCCAGGTTCAGACCCATGTCCTGGGGGACCTACAGCAGTGCTTGCTGAGATGCATGTGGTTTTGCATTAAGATGGAGGAAATCTCAGGCCTTTTTGACCACCAACGAGGTGGTGGGAAGCTGGAGAGCATTGCTTGCCATCCGCAGTCCCGATTTGGTGCAGCCTTCAAGGGTTCTCCTCTCCATGAACCATCGTCCTCAAGTGGGATGGCATCAGCTGGGCACTGGGACAGTCACTTTGGGGCTGGGAGACCTACCCCTGGCAAATCATGGGGTGTTGGGGGTTCCCAGCCAGGCATCCCCCTTCCTTGGGATGAGCTGAGCCCCTCTGCTCTATGCCCAGAGCCTGAGGGGGCTGCACTTGCCAAGGCTTGTCCTCACCCCTGCCAGCACCACCAGCCGAGCTAATTTCCCCAATTAAACACTATTAGTCCTTGAGCGAAAGGAAGAGGGAGGTGGCGAGGAAGGATTTTTATTGGGAAGTCGTTTGTTCCTTAATTGAATTGCTCCCGTTAACAGCGGCAAGGAGAAGAGGAATAAAAAGCCAAACGGGAGGTAAAGGCGCTTAATTCACTTCTGCTTGAGAGGAGCTAATATTAATAAACTTCTGGATGAAAGGATTTGCAAGGGTTTGTTAGAGGGATTAACTCCAAAATGGTGATTAGATTTCCCAGAGTAAACTCGGCGATAAACAAGGGAGACAGCGACATGCATGTGCGTCCCTGTGAGGAGTGGGGTGCCTCCCAACTGCCAGACCTGGAGCATGGAAGAGTCGCTCCCTGCTCCGGGGTAGGAGACTTGCTCCATATTTACCCCAAAACCAAGCAGAGATTGTGTCCTGGGTCCTTCCTAAGGGGGCCTCGACATGACTCACCACAAGGACCCTGCAAACTTGAGCTTGGAAGGAGGTGGCACTATTTAGAAGAACCATATGGACCAAGGAGCAGGATCTGGGAGTCGCTTGGGTGTCCATCCTCGCGGTGGTCCCACCAGCCAGGTGCCATTCTGGGGCTGGATGCTCAGAAAAGCCTGTATGTGGCCATCCATGCAGCTTTTTCCGTGAGTACAATACGTGGGCATTTGTGTTTCAGGGCTGTGGGGAGCATTGGGTCAACCTTCACCCTTGGGGGAAGAGAAGGAGGAAATTCTGAGATCTTTCAGCTTGCCTTTTGGTTTTCTTTATAATGAAATGTTTTGTTTCAGGCATCCTGGCACATGGCTAATTTAAAAAATCAACTGGTTTGACTTTTGTCTTTTAAATTATTATTTTTTAAATTTAAAAATGGATCTAAATAGAGGATATAAAAGCCTTAAATAGCACATGCCACGTTGGGCCAAAGAAACACATGTTGTGTCGTGGTTTAACCCCAGCCAGCAACTAAGCACCACGCAGCTGCTCACTCACTCCCCCCCATCCCGTGGGATGGGGGAGAAAATCAGGAAAAGAAGTAAAACTCCTGGGTTGAGATAAGAACGGTTTAATAGAACAGAAAAGAAGAAACTAATAATGATAATGATAACACTAGTAAAATGACAACAGTAGTAATAAAAGGATTGAAATGTACAAGTGATGCGCAGGGCAATTGCTCCCCACCTGCCGACCGACACCCAGCCAGTCCCCGAGCGGTGAATCCCTGTCCCCCACTTCGCAGTTCCTAAACTAGACGGGACGTCACATGGTATGGAATACACTGTTGGCCAATTTGGGTCAGGTGCCCTGGCTGGGCATGAGAAGCTGAAAAATCCTTGACTCTAGTCTAAACACTACTGAGCAACAACTGAAAACATCAGTGTTATCAACATTCTTCACATACTGAACTCAAAACATAGCACTGTACCAGCTACTAGGAAGACAGTTAACTCTATCCCAGCTGAAACCAGGACACATTGTCTCGAGGCAAAGAAAATATCTCTGCTTGTCCTCAACCCATTTTTTTTCTCTTCAATTTTACTGAAGCTTACTGCAAGTTTCTGTTTCACATCAGTGCAAATACTTATTTTTTTTTTCCTCAAGTTTTTGGTTTGTTCCCTGAATTAATCCATGCTGCTCCATGTAGAGGTAGACACAGACCTTCACTGGTACCTTCTCTCCTTCCTTGCCCAGCTGAAGAACATCAGTACTAGAGGGCTGATTTGGACGAACCTCTGCATCCCACCATACTGCACGTTCAAACCCCGCTCTTCAAGCTCCCATTACCCATCCATCATCTGCATCAGAGCCACCACAAGCCATAGGAGCACCTAGGAGGCTTTTTCAAGTTATATCTGCTGAGGTAGGTCTGTGTAGAGTCCCACACTATGCTCTTGCAAAGACCAAGCATGGAGAAATCCACCCTGAATCTCAGCCAGGGTTGCTGGTGTTGAAGGAACAGCCAGCAGTTGCAATCTGGTTGCTCTGCTTGATGCTGGACCAGTGTGAGACCTTCTTTGGTTCGTGGTGGGCTCTTGAGAATAGGCAAATCTGCTCAGTGAGGGAAGAGAGAACCAAAAGCTGGTCCAGAGGTCGATGTTGGCTGCATGTTGATGGTCTTCAAAGCACTGCTTGCATGGTACAATCATTGAGCATCCTTTAGCATGTGGAGGCACCCAGCCACGCAAGTACTTTGGAAACAGCAGTCTAGCCATTTTTTCCCATAACAGGGTGAAAAATTGATGCCGTCTCCATTTCTCAGATAGAAAAGGGGGCCCAGAGTAGCCAAGACCATCCAACAGAGAGATGCCCAAATCTGCTGCTGAGCTGCCCAGCCCTGGAGATGCCCATCCGAGCAAATCCCTCTGCAGTTGAACAGCTACGTCACAGCATCAATGAGCAATCATCTGAGCTGTTTTAATTTCCTTATGCAGACTTGTTTCCTTAAAGTGATATATTTAAGAAGGGAGGGGGAAAATCATTTAGAGGGTTGCCATCAGCCTCCAGGCATCAAATTTTATCTGCTTCAAATTATTATGATCAGATAGGGAATGCCATCTGGGGTAGCGCTGCTCTGGTGCCTTCCCCCCTAATTCCTGCTCTTGACAGCCTGAGCTTAAACCCCACACTGAGTTTATGAAAAAGTAAACAAAAAAGTCAAAACCAGCAAAAAAAAGTCCTTGCAGGGAGCTGGGGGTGCTTGGCAAGCGCAGAGGTGAGATGGCAAGTGCAAAGAAGGGATTTGGTCCTTGCTCTGCCCTGGGTATTCGAGGGCATTGGGGTATCAGTGATGCTTTAGGGATGGGGTGAAGCCAGAGAAACATGGTTGAGAGAGCATGAGGCTTACTGTTGCTCTTTCTCTGGCACATCCTGGATTTATTATTCATTTTAATGCTTTCAAACCACCCAGAACAAAACATTTTGGTGTTGTTTTCTTAGGGCAGAGCACAAACCTTACCCTTCTGGGGTGGGAAGGTGTCCCCATCTCCCACCTGAATACTCATCATTCCCAACTTTATCCAACAGGACAAATCTGCTTTCTCTTCCATAGCCTGTCCTCTCTCTCATCCCCTCCTTTCTCCTTGCTCTGCTGTTCCGGTGCTCGAGAAGCTCAGAGAAGGAGAGTCCTGGCAGTCAGGATGGTTTATAGCTGATGAAGGTCCTTTGGAGAGGAGACTCACAGGGGGGATGCAGGGACGGTACGGTCACTTTTTTGGGATGCTCATGCATCGCTGGAGATCGGCAAGTGCCGTCTCTGGGAGTGCGGTGACTCACCGGGACTGGTAGCCAGTGACTCATGGGCAGGTGCTGCGGGATCCTCCATGGGAAATGGCCTTGATTTGCTTCAGCAAGGATGGGGAGGCTGGAGGGAAGGTAGAGCTCCCTCCAAATCACCCCTCACTGCAGCCACGGCCCCCCTCGTGTGCTCACCGGTAACCCCCTTACTCATCCCTGGAGATCCCAAACGGGCAGCACCGCATCCTGACCCATGGTGTTTGCAGGACATCCCCAGCTGCTCCTGCCAGCTCTGTGCCCTCCTCTTGTGCCCAAGGCACCCCCATCTGCCACCCACTTTTGTCCCCAGCATGTATGGCTTTGAGGAGGGGGGATCTGGTCCCCTTCTGGGCTCCCTCAGGGATGCTGCCCTCTCCCAGCATCCTGGACCTCCTGGCTTAGCAATCCCTGGTCCATGGGGCCTGAAGAGAGCCTTTTCCAAGGCTCCTTTCTCCCCAGAGGGGTATTTGAATCCTCTCCACATGCTAAATTGATGCTGCTGAATGAGAGGTGCCTGTCATGGGATGAAGGCAAGGTTACGGCACGTGGTTCTCCATCCCAGAGCAGGCAGGATGGAGGGTTATTGCCACCTCAAACCTGCTGCAATGCTGGAGCCTGCTCTTGCTAAGCAACCTCGAGACTATTTTTTTATTAAATCACAAGGTTGGCTGATAAAGATAACTTGACTTAATGCACTTTGACTTCTGTGAGGCGTTTGACTTAATCGTGCATCCCAGCCTGATAAAAATCCAGCACTGCACCAGCCCTGTGCAGCCTGTGTTAAATGGATTAAAAGCCAGTTAGCGGAGAGATCGTTGGTGTTGCTCTTCTGCTCTTTGCTATATTTGTCACTGAGCTGAAAAATGATATAAAATAAGTGCTGGACATATTTGCAGATGCTAAAATGTGGCGGAGCAGAAAGGGGAAGCAAATAACCCGTTAAATAGGGATGGCCCCGGCGGTGCAGAGGGCTTGGGCTCTGCTGAAATCCATCTGCTGTTGTAATGCCAAGGCAGACCCGGGGACATTGAAAACAAACAGGAGGGAATGTGACCTCTGTGTCCCCAAGGAAGAGCCTTGGTTGGGGGGGTTAGCCAGGCTGGAGGTGCTTACAGGGAGGGGAAGGGGATATCTCTAAGCAGATGGTCTTCAGTTGGGAGCAGCACCAACAGCATCATCTCCCCAGCACCCATACTCATAGGTGGTGTTGGTGGGGAAACTGAGGCACCGGGCAGCCCCGCAGCATAAGGACTATGTGGGAGTTGGTTTCTCCAACCCCAAATCATGCAGTACCTCTGCTTTTTTTTTTTTTTTTGGGGGGTGTGGATCCAGGGCTGCCCCTGGGGCTGAGCCTTTCCCTGTCCCTGCACAGTGGTGGATGCCAAAGCCGAGCGCTCCCACTGATCCTCCGCTTCTCTTGTTTCCTGACCCTGCCACCCTGAATTGTTGGAAAAATGCCTCTTAATTGCTAGACACTCGCTTTTCTGCTAATTAACCACCTTGCAGGCATTTAGTAAATGATGCTCTTTGTTCATAATTACCAGGAAAAGGTGATTCCGACCTCCCAGAAGCAAACTCATTTTCACCTACCAGGAAACAAATTTTCTTTTTTTTTTTTTTAAATTTGGTGGGCTGAGAGAGCCTGGATGTTTTACAGAGAGGCAGGCCTAGCTCCAGAGGGTAGTTTGATCCTGCAAAGTGCTGTTTAGGGATTCAGGGGCTTTGTTTGCTTTTCTCCAGTCCCTTTGGAGACCCTCAGAGCCAGCCCAAGGGCTCTGCTACGTCCAGCTCTCAGGCTGCCCATGGACCCTCACTGGGGGTTTTCCCTGGTTTAATCATGTGGCATCTCCGTTTAATTTTACTTAGGTCCTCTCCCAGGTTTTAGGGTTTATTTTTGGGTGTGCAGGGGCAAGCATCATTCCTCTGGCATGGTCCTTGCTTAGCTGAGCTCCTTTATCAAAAACTCCCTGTATTGCTTGCACCCATGCAGCAGAAGGGGAAACTGAGGCATGAGGCCAGGAGCACCTGGCTGGGTGGCACCCGCTCTGTGCTTGCTTGGCCATCCCATGGGACAGGAAGCAGCAATCCAGCCCTGATGCCGGGGAGGGGGACGGATCTGGCCCTGGGACTCTGCTCCCCCAAAGGGGAACGAAACCCCTGGGGTCCAGCGAGGCAGCTGAGCCAGCACTGGGAATTACATTGACCCGACACAACTCATTTCACTCATGGTCTCCTGCAGCAGCTTTCTCCGGCACAGAACCACCAGCCCCGTTTCTGACTCGGTCATCACATCGCCGATTGATATTCCCCATCAAAAACTTGGTGGTGAAGGCGAGAAGTTATTTCCCCTCTGCAAAATTGCCAGTGGAAGATTGCCAAGTTCAGCCTTCCTATAAATAACCCTGGCTGCAGTCACAGTGTTGTCACCGGTTCGCGTGCCACTCGGTCCCTTCCCCTGAGCCTGGCTTTGCTAATTCAGCACGTCCGCTCACACGCTGGAGCAAATGATGTTAATCCTTCATTTCTGAAAGCCCAGGCCAGCATGGCTTTAGTTTCCCACCTAAGGCATCTGCATGGCTCATCCCTGGCACAGGACAGCCACCGGTGGCCATCACCTGCCTGTCAGGCCTGGAGAACAAGGTATTTCCAGTGATCCAGAAGGAAAATTTCCCTTTTCCCTGCAGTCTTCCTATACAGTACTTGCCTGAAATACTGAATTTTAGAGTGCTTTTCCACTTGGGGAAAGCAAAGTGCCAGACCAGCTCCTCGCAGCAGCATCCTCCTTGAGTAGCAGCATTCCCAGCACTAGAAAACGTGAAATAGGTATATTGAAATACACCCAGCCACAAATCCCTTGCAAATGCTAACCCTGGGAGTCCCCAGGCTCTGTTGCATGATGTTGTCCGGCCCAAATCCCTTCCCGTGGCATTCGCAGAGCCCCCCCCCCGCCTCCACCACCTACCAGCTCTGTACTGTGGGCTGACTAGAAGGGAAGGTTGATGGGAGAGGCTGTAACTCCACCAGTGCTCTCCTGACTGATCTTCAAAAGTGCTTTGAAGTTGGGGAAATCGGTGAGGCTTTTTATTTCTTTCTTTTTTTTTTTCCCCTTGGTTACTAAACTTTAGAACTTCACTTTTTAATGAGGAAGGAGCTCCGCGGCATTCATCAAATGCTGCTGGCCAGCAGGGCTCGGGAGCAATGGCTGAGCAAATGAGCAGAGAGATTGAAAAGCCAAAAAAAAAGGAAAGAAATTCCCTCAGATGAGGGTTGAAATGTCTTAGGGGAAGCCCTGGTGAAACTGTCCCCTCCCCATGTGAGAAGTCCCATCGCATGGGGACATGCATGCTTTGCCAGGCCAAGGACACCGAGCAGGGCAGTGGCAGAGTCCTTGCCAGCACTAGGAGGCTGCAAAAAACCTATAAAATATTTAAAATATATATTTTTCATATTTAGATTTTGATTTAGAAAGAGAAATGTTGCTCATCAGACACTTCTAATGGTTACTCAGATATAACTCATGGCTTTTTCCCTGCAAAAGCTCCCAAATATAGCCAAGGATCTGTTTAAATTACAGACAGGACAAAACAGAGGAGGCTGCTCTGATTTAATAATAACCATAATATGGATATTAGTCTCCAGGCTTTGTCATGCAACAGCTTGTATTATTAAATTCTTCACACCCTGGGCTAGTTTTATTCTGTAAATTTGGTGCTGAGGTTGACAGGCATCTTGAAGATGAGCATCTTCCCCGGGGTCTGCCCAGGGCGAGGGCTTGGACGGTCTCCCCCCAGACTCAAATGATGCATTTTTGGCAGCCAGCACCCAAAAATGAGAATAATATTAACCCTGGAGATACGTGCTGGTCCCTCCTCAGTGAGGTGATGGGAGGGGGCTGCTTGGTGGCTTTTTTAGGGAGTTCTGGAGGAAGTAAGATGCTCTGCATAGATCTGTCTGTCCCATCCTCCCTTGCATGAGGTTATTCCACTGCCCAGTTTTAATCAATTTTAGGTGGGAGGTTGGTATCTCAGAGGGAAACTGGTCTTGGGTGGTGCTTATTTGCAGCAGGATGGCTCCAAAGGAGGAAACTAAGGTGTCAGGAGGTGCCCAAAATGATGCATCTGAGCCTTTTCCAATGGCAACATAGATTCAGGGCTGGGAAACAGATTACAGGATGTGTTTAAAAAACCAGTGGTCACATATTTTTGATTCAGCAGGGACAGGAAAAGTCACCTTAGTAGAGAAAAAAACTTATTAGTTCTTGTCCATCCTCTGGTTCAGTCCCTGGCTCATGCAAAGGCTTTCAGCATCCCTCGGTTTTGCCTCTGTGGCTGCAGACCCAGGCTTGTCCCACCACATCTGTGCCGGTGCATTTAATGTCCTGAAATTGAGCATTCTAATTGGGGTTTTCTAATTGCTGCTGCTGCTAGAGCAGCTGGGGTGGGCTTAGGGGCAGGACCCCAAGTGTCAGCACCTGTGGGATGCTGCTGTGGCTCTAATAGAGGGCTGGGGGAATTGGGGACAGCTGTATTTTTAGGGGAGCTGTAGTGCTATGGGTACTCTAGGAGTGTGTGTCCTTGCAGGGTCCCTCCTGCTGTGTGCCAACACCAATTCCCTAAAATTGGGGCATTGTGCGGTGAGTGGGGTGTGCAGGCAAAGGGGAGACTGGTGCTGGTGGTGCTGCAGGGTTGTAGGCTGCTGGGCATCCCTAATGACAGTCCTACCCTGGAAAAGGATGTTTCCTGCTGTGGCCTTGTCCCAATGGTACAGTGTGTCCCTTTCTCCATGGGGGGGGCAAACCCCTCTGGCCCCCCCAGGTGTGGGTTAACCACATAATCTGCTTTTCTCACTGCCTGGGGGGGCCTGAAGCCCTTAGAGACCCCTTTAGTGCTGCTACCATCCCCCTTGGGAGCGGGCTGGGGCTGAGCATCCCCAAAATGTGGCTGCTGCCAGGCACGGGGGCTGCTTGGTACTTCTGGGGCGTGGCTCTCCTCGCTGGGATGTGGGAACTGGACCCCAAATTTGGACCTGTGGGATGGGGGTGTCCTTGCCTAAGCAGATGCCTGCTGGGCCAAGAGGGTCAGGGTGGGTGCCTGAGTGACGCTGCCCTGTGGGGATGCTCCTTGTGGTGCTCGGTGCTGTGGCAGGAAGGATTTGGGGGTGGGTGATGGGGCACGACCCATTCGCAGGCAGCACTGGGGTAAGGGGCCAGGCTGGCTCGGGCTGAGCAAGTGCCGGGGCAGAGCCTGGCAGCTTACTCATTAGCATTTTGCTGCCACAAACTGGGGTACCAGTGATCACCCTCATTTCGAGGCAAAAATCCCTTTTGCTGGCCAGGGTTTGGAGGCTTTGCTAATTCCCTGTAGACCTTGCAATGAAATAGGGCTCCCCAAACCCATGACTTTGGGGAGATGCTGGAGATGTGTGCCCCCCCACCCAAGATGTGTTTCAGCCCTGGTAGGGGATGCGATGTCCTGTAGGGATGGGAAGGAGGGACAAAACTCCCTGCGCTGCTCCCTTTCCCACTGCTTAGGAAGACTTGAAAGGAAAGCAGAGGGTGAGAACGGAGCTGACATGGTGTGAGGAGTGGATTATCAGGCCTGAGGAAGAGAAAGAATTCAAAAGAAAAAAGCCAGGGCTTGAGGAGATGGGATCAAATGTAGTGCCAGGCAATGCCTTTGAGGTAGGAGCAGACATGAAGGGAGGGAAAGAGCCCATCAATTAAAAAAGTTTATGGTCCAGCTTCCTAATTACTCTCTCCTAATCACATAATGTGTTTGCAATGCTGGGTAAATGGCTATAAGAGCTCAACCAGCTGGACAAGCATCCCAGGCGCCGTCTGCCTCTGATCTATCGGCTAGGAAAACCTGAGATGATTTTGCAGCACAGGATGATCATAGCTTTAATTAGTCTTACTTTTTTTTTTTTACAACATTTTGATTTTCTGTCTGGATTTGTGTACATCTCTCTGTAGGTAAGTGGCTTAAGGAAGGGGGAGGTGGCAAAAACACATTGGTGTGGTTCAGGAGGAGGAGTGGGAGCTTGAACCTCTGGGTTGAGTTTGTGCTGGTCTTTGCTGAGCTGTCTCTTGAGTGCTTTGTTTTCAAGGAGAGGGAAGAAATCAAACCAGCTCATTCATCTTCACCTGAGAAGATGCTGGCACCTGCTTTCCAGGAAGCAAGGCTTGTTTTTCTTCCCATTGGGTTGAAAAGCCTTTATTTCCCAGTTTAATTAAATATATTTTGCATCCCACCTGAGCAGGCTCTTCGGGGGCACCTCTAATAAAGTTTTGGGATGCAAGAGCCTGGCTCTGTCCTTGCCATCCATGTGTGATGTTCAGGAGATGAAACCATCCCAGGACCTGGAGCAGAGCCTGTCCTAGAAGCTCCAGCCATGGAGATCTGCTCGCTCTGGGTTAAAAACAGGAGGGAGAAGGGATAAAAGCTTTCCAGCCAGTTGAGGGGGCTCAAAGGGAGATGCAGAGGATTTTTGGGGTACGGAAGGGTTGCTCGATGCTGCAAGAAGGTGGTGACTCCGTGCCAGGACCTGCTGCAGCTCTTTCACTTGCTTGAAGGGGAGATTCAGGCAGCCTGAGGATGTACCCAAACTGATGTTGTTTTGGCCATGGAAAAAAAAACCCAAACCCCACAAAAACCCCCTCCCAGGTTTAAGAGCTGAGACAGAAGGAGAACAGAATTACATGTGCCTTCTGGTGCTTTCCGAGTGAGAACAGCTTTCCAAGGTGTTTGGGAAATGTCCAGCCAAGAAGAGCATGCTCTTTGGCAGTGTGTCCCAGTGTCCTTTGTCTCCTCATCAAACAGAAGAGCTGGTTGTCTGCATGGGGGGATGCTGGGGGGGGGCTTTTTTGGATGTGAGAAAGAAACCTTTGTGCCTGCAACTGGCTTCAGGGTTTTATTGATGGACCAGCCAAAATATTCCTGGCATCTCCAAGAACTGGAATATTTTCCTCAGGTGTTTAATTACTCTGATGTGCTTCATGTGTCTGATTTAAGCAGCATCCTGAAGCAAATCCCTTGCTGTTGCGGTGCCTCAGTTTCCCTTTTAGTACCAGGTTTGCTCCCTCACCCCTGCCCATAAAGGTACCCGCTGCGATATCAGCTCAGCTGTAGGATCCACCTCGCATAAGCAACATGGAGAAAAAACATTACATTTCACCACCCCGTGATCAGATACGCCTGGAACATATTTCTCAGCCTTCTTCTTTTCCCTCTCTCCCCAACTGCTCCCAGCTGGGCTGGGAACAGGGCTCTGCTATGGCAATGCCCCATGCCACTGATATTTAGGGTGACATTTCCCACAGAGCGGAAAATCCTGTACTGTCCCGCGTGTTTGCATCCGACGGGAACGAGATGCAGCAAATAAACACAGCCCCAGCATTGCCCCCCCCCAATTACACAGGTAATTTATTCTGTGGATTTCACGCTGTACAAAGCACCTGGAAAATAGCTGTGTGGGCTTTCCATATGGGTTGCTATTATTTTCCAGGGTACAGAAAACAGATTGTTGGAAGAACTCCCTGTTCTGTGGCTTGTGCTTTTTTATTTTTTAATTTTTTTTTTTAAAGCAGAGCAGTAGTCAGTGCTGTTTCCTCTCTGCTGAACGTTGTTTAGAGATTGCTCCTAGTGCAACTCGAAGCAGGAAAAGGCTTAGAGTTTTTAATTAAAAGCTTCAATCTGCTCTTTCCTCTAAATGCAAAGTTTCACCTACGGGATGGGAAGAAAAAGAATAATAGTAAAAAAAAAATAATCCATTTTTACTCCATGAGGAGGGACCGAGATTAAACCGTGGCGTTGCTCCTCTAGCAAACCAAGTCGTGTTGCTCCTTGGGGAACTCAGCAGCAGGTTGGGATGGTTTTGGGAAGCTCGCGGCTCTGCTGGGCTGGGAACATCGCTGATAGATTTGTTATTATAGAGGCACCTTTTTCTTAAGTATGACCCCTCTGCCTGAGCCTCCAACAGCTGTGCTGGGCCCGATCCTGTCGAGCCCCCCGGCTTCACCCGGAGACTGTCTGCATGTCCTAGGAGGGCGAACCGCAGATGTTTCCCTGGCCCGCTGGCTGTTCAGCAGCATCCATGCATGGCTAAAGAGGTCAGCTTGCTTTTAAGCACGTCACCGAGCATCTCTGTCTCCCCTGGGATGCGGGCTACCGAGAGGAGCCTGTGGGGATGGGAGGGAGCTTTCACCGTAGCGGCTGAAGACACTGTAGGACACGGGAGGTCTCTCGGGGGGGGCATGCGGTGTCAGGAACGCAGGGGCGAAGGGCTGCTCCGACTCAATAGTTGGGGAGTTTTTATTTGCAGTGTAAATAGGCTGGCTCCAAGGCAGGGAGAAGATGGGTCTCCTATATTTGGCGCTGGGGAGCACGTCTAGCTCTGCCTGTCGTCCCTCCATCTGCGATGTCTGGCTCGTCGGGGTGGTGAGGAGCCCCCAGCTCGGCATTTTCCTCAGGAAGCGAAAGCTTTGGGAAGTCGTATGGTTTTTTTTTTTTTCCCCGCTTTGCTGATGATGGGAGAAATGCTCCGGCCCCTTTTTGGCCATTTGCGATTCCTTCGCTGTACCTGTCTGCTGCTCTCATTGAAGGGGGACCAGTGTCCCCAGGGTGCCCTTATGTCCCCTGGGGGATGCTGGGCAAAGGCATCCTGCCCGTCTAGTCCCATAAATGTCATGGTTCATGGGAATAAAAGAAGGAGGAGAAAGGCAATGAAGGGAGAAAAAAATCCCTGTAACCTACAATAAAAGGAAGATGCTAATAAAGATACTGTTCATTTGTCGGGCTGCGGGGCTGCATTTATATTCTCTCTGGCTGGCGGCTCTCCGCCTCTGAATTCAGAGCCGTGTCCTGGGTAAAATGTGAAATGTGCTGTAAAAGAAGGGCCAGCAGCTGGGAACCTTCCCCCAGCCTCCTTACTGGGGGCATATCGTTGGCAGGGGTATTAGCTGGGGGGGTAGGGTTATAGCCCCTTATACCTCCTTGGGCTCATTTTTCTGTGCTTAGAAATGTGTTTGGCTTCTGTCTTTATGGGTTTGATCCTGAGTCTTTAGGGTGATCTTAGGTCATGTGTTGGGGCTTTTCCTGGCAAACGAGAGTCAGGGGCTCAGGGGATGCATGAAATAGGGTGAGACTGTGAATGTGTTCGTGAGATGCAGAGTGAGATGCAGCTTTTACATTAAATCTCCAGCCCTCTTCAACTCTTCAAATACTCCAGAGGGATTGCATGGGGAAGGATGGAGAAGTGTAGGGAAGGGCAGCCCTGGACTGAGCCCTGCACCCTTCCCACCCCATCCTGCATCCCTGGGCACCAGACCCAGAAAGCTGCTCAGGGCCCCTGGGTCAGGCTCATTGGGGTCCAGCTGCCTTAGGGTGAGATTTTGGGGTTCCCCCAGCCCTTCTGCACAAGGTGTCTAATAGCAAAGCAGCTTTGCAGGGGAGCTGATCCCCTCCTTGCGCAGTGTCCCATGCAAAGCGCCTATGCCAAAATCTGGCAGAGAGCCGAGCCAGGGGAGCAAGTTAGGGTGAATTTTGGGGGAGGTGGAGCAGGGTGCTTGCTGTGAGCTATATTTGGGTCCTCAAGCAGAGACAGCTGGGGTGGAAAGGGGTGGTCATGGTTTTCACAGGGAGATTGGCAGCTCTCCTTCCAGAGCCTCTGCTCCCCATCCCTCCCATAGCACATTGAAATTCAAATCGCGCCTCTCCGATGCCGGCTCTCTTTGTTGCTTCTTCAAATGACTAATTGTCACTTTTTTTAATAAGGCGGCATCATGGGGAGTTGCAGGAGATTTCCCCCACCTCCCATTTTACAATTATTATTACAAAAAAGAGGGGGTGGGGAAGGAGAAACACAAGCACCAGGGATAGTAAATCTCTTCCTCCTTTCCACACACCAGCTGCTGTGATGCTTTACTGCAGCGGCCAAGACACTTCATCCTCCTCCGGGGGTTTACTCGGAGCTGTGCGATCACTCGGGTAAACAGGGCAATTCCTGCTATGTTTGCTTTTTGTTTGCTTTTTACTTTCCTTTTTTTTTTTTTCCACTTGAACTGGCTTTAAATAGCTGGGGAAGGGGTGGGCTGGCCTTTCCCAACCCTCTGAGTTAGTTTAAAAGCTCTCATGTTAATTTAAAACCAGGCTGAAGTCCAATACATCTCCCATTGGGGTGGTCCAGAGGTGTCTCCCCACTGTGGGGTAGAGGGGTTATGGAGTTGGTTATGGAGCTGCCCTTGCTGTTTGCTCTTAAAACTCTGCTGTTCCCATCCCTAGTGATTCTCCTCCAGGAGAAGGTGTCCTCCTCAAGGCTGGTGGGACAAGCAGGTTTTTAGGTTCACTTCTCGGCTGATCCTAGAACCCCTGGATCCCCACTGGACCTGTTGTTTGTGAACAGAGAAGGACTTGTGGGTGATGTGATGGTTGGAGGCCGTCTCGGGCATAGCGATCACGAAATGATAGTTTTTGATTCTTGGAGAAGTAAGGAGGGAGGTCAGCAGAACTTCTCCCTTGGACTTCCAGAGGGCAGGCTTTGGCCTGTTTAGGAGACTGGTTGACAGTGTCCCTTGGGAGGCCATCCTGAAGGGCAAAGGAGTCCAGGAAGACTGGACATTCTTCAAGAAGGAAATCTTACAGGTGCAGAGGCAGGCTGTCCCTGTGCTCTGAAAGATGAGCCGGTGGGGAAGAAAACTGGCCTAACTGAACAGAGAGCTTTGGCTGGATCTCAGGAAAAAAAGAGAGTTTATGACCTTTGGAAGAAGGGGCAGGCAACTCAGGAGGACTACAAGGATGTCGTGAGGTTACGCAGGGAGAAAATTAGAAGGGCCAAAGCCCAACTAGAACTTAATCTGACTACTGCTGTAAAACACAATAAAAAAGGTTTCTATAAATACATTAGCAACAAAAGGAGGGCTAAGGAGAATCTCCATCCTTTATTGGATGTAGAGGGAAATGTAGTGACAAAAGATGAGGAAAAGGGTGAGGTACTTAATGCCTTCTTTGCCTCAGTCTTTAATAGTAAGACCAGTTGTTCTCTGGGTACCCAGTCCCCTCAGCTGGAAGACAGGGATGGGGAGCAGAATGAAGCCCCCATAATCCAAGGGGAGATGGTTAGCAACCTGCTACACCACTTAGACACACACAAGTCTATGGGGCTGGATGGGATCCACCCAAGGGTACTGAGGGAGCTGGCAGAAGTGCTCACCAAGCCATTTCCATCATTTATCAGCAGTCCCGGCTAACCGGGGAGGTCCCAGGTGACTGGAGGTTAGCAAATGTGATGCCCATCTGCAAGAAGGGCCAGAAGGAGGATCCAGGAAACTACAGGCCTGTCAGTCGGACCTCAGTGCCGGGGAATTTTATGGCATCTTGAGTGCCATCATGCGGCATGTACAGGACAACCAGGTGATCAAGCCCAGTCAGCATGGATTTGTGAAAGGCAGGTCCTGCTTGACTAACCTGATCTCCTTCTATGACAAGGTGACCTGCTTAGTGGATGAGGGAAAGGCTGTGGATTTTGTCTACCTAGACTTTAATAAAGCCTTTGACACCGTTTCCCACAGCATTCTCCTGGAGAAACTGGCTGCTCATGCCTTAGACAGGTATACTCTTCACTTGGTAAAAAACTGGCTGGATGGCTTGACCCAAAGAGTGGTGGTGAATGGAGTTAAATCCAGTTGGTGGCCTGTTACAAGTGGTGTTCCCCAGGGCTCAGCGGTGGGGCCAGTTCTGTTTAATATCTTTATCAATGATCTGGACGAAGGGATCGAGTCCACCCTCAGTAAGTTTGCAGATGACACCAAGCTGGGCGGGAGTGTTGATCTGCTTGAGTGTAGGAAGGCTCTACAGAGGGATCTGGACAGGCTGGATCGATGGGCCAAGGCCAGTTGTATGAGGTTCAACAAGGCCGAGTGCCAGGTCCTGCACTTGGGTCACAACAACCCCATGCAGTGCTACAGGCTTGGGGAAGAGTGGCTGGAAAGCTGCCTGGCAGAAAAAGACCTGGGGGTGCTGGTTGACAGCCAGCTGAATATGAGCCAGCAGTGTGCCCAGGTGGCCAAGAAGGCCACAAGCACCCTGGCTTGTGTCAGAAATAGTGTGGCCAGCAGGACTAGGGAAGGGATTGTCCCCCTGTACTCGGCACTGGTGAGGCCCCACTTTGAATACTGTGTTCAGTTTTGGGCCCCTTACTACTGGAAAGACATTGAGGTGCTGGAGCGTGTCCAGAGAAGGGCAACGAAGCTGGTGAAGGGTCTAGAGCACAAGTCTTATGAGGAGCGGCTGAGGGAACTGGGGTTGTTTAGTCTGGAGAAAAGGAGGCTGAGGGGAGACCTGATCGCTCTCTACAACTACCTGGAAGGAGGCTGTAGCGAGGTGGGGGTCAGTCTCTTCTGCCAAGTAACGAGTGACAGAACAAGAGGAAATGACCTCAAGCTGCGCCAGGGGAGGTTTAGATTGGATATTAGGAAAAATTTCTTCACTGAAAGGGTTGTCAAGCATTGGAACAGGCTGCCCAGGGAAATGGTGGAGTCACCATCCCTGTTTTAGTTTAAATACTAAAAGATGTGTAGATGTGGTGCTTAGGGACATGGTTTAGTGGTGGACTTGGCAGTGCTAGGTTAACGGTAGGACTCGATGATCCTAAAGGTCTTTTCCAACCTAAATGATTCTATGATTCTATGATCCCTATCTGTCGCTAGGATGAGAATTAATTTGATATATTTGAAAGGCTCACTAGTAACCTGGGGATGGGGGAGCCTTGGCTTGGGCACTGGTTCTTGCCTCTGTCCCAGGCGGTGAGGCAACAACCAGAATCAGGTCCCTGGATTCAAGCCCCAGGGACTGTAGGTCAGGCGATGGGGAGAAGGAGATGCTAAAATAGAATCAGTCCCGGGCAGGATTTATCCTTTGGGCTCTGTGGTGAAGTATTTACCCCAAATGTTGCCTTTGAGGATGCTCATTCCCGTGCATTATACCTGTCTGGGTGGCACAAGCCATCTCCTCGTGACAAGCTTTGGACCACTTTCCATCCCACCCTCTTCAGTTTGGTGGGTGAACTGCAAAGCCTGTCAGCTGCAGCCCCTCATTAGGCAAATTATCTCATCCTTGCTCTCCCAACCCAGCCGTGGGGGATGCTGCGAGCTCCCTGGCATTGCTGATGGAGGTCAAACAGCAAATGTGGGGGATCATCTTCCCCTGCAGTGCTTTGGCTTCTCCCTTCGCCAGCCTTGGCCCCGGGGTCAGTCTGAGCCACGCAGGGATGGCTTTCAGGCACAGCACGAAAGAAAAAACCCCTCTCCTTCTTTTATTTATCTCAGTGCATCTCTTGCTATGAACTACCGCCAGCCTGATGCCAGCTGGACCGTTTACGATGGCAATAAAAGCCAAACGGCGATATAAAATTGCACCTGTCATAATTGGGCTTGATTTAACCGTGAATGGAGGCAGCTGATGGTGAAGCTTGTTCGATATGTTGTGCAAGGGTGCCCTGGTCAAAGGGTACCACTGCGGCCATGTCCCCCTGATGTGCCGGACACTCGAGCATCTGTTTTGCAGGGGAATAAAATCACTTTGATTCTCCCTGAAAGCAGGATGCTGCGTGAACTCGTGTTTTAAAGTAACGGGAGAAAGGATGGCTGCCGTTTTAATTTGATGATGTCAGGCTTTTTTTTTTCCGTTTCTTTTTCTTGCTGAACTTCATAGGATACTGGATGATGCTGACAGATGAGGAGAACTTTTTAACTCCTACTGCTCTAGAAACTCGCCACCGTATTTTCTCCTTTCCTAGAAAGGCAGCTGTGCCAACCAGTAAAAGGTCCTTTGCTCCCTGGTTTTTACCAGCTTTGGCTCATCCTGCTGGAGACAAGACAGGAGCAAATGCCTGTTGTACAGAAACAATGTTATTTATACCCAAAAAGCAGCTGGCTTGTGCATGGCCCCCTATGCCATGCCAGACCAGGGGTGGATGTGTTTACCTCTTGGTTCCCCTTTCCCCTGTTTGCAAAAAGTGTAGGAGTCTCTCGGTGCACATTTTGGGGTGGTTTGGTGTATTGCAAGAAGACGAGGAGTGCAGACCCCTCTGAGAATAATGAGGCTTCTCGGTGGTTTTAATATATCAGGTATTTTCTGCTGCTCCCTGGTTCCTTTTCTCCCCGCTAATTCTTCCGTTATCCTTTCCTAATGAACAAACAACACTTGCACTTGCAGGGCATGCAAAGGATGCTCCAACAGCTCCTGAGCTTTTGGGTTCTTCAGGATTTTGGTCCACATTGTGGACATAGCTAAGCAGGGGAAAAGGAGCTCCTGGCATCCCTGGGTTTGGACTCAGGGCAGCACTGTTCAAAGCAGCATCCTATTTTCAGGCTCATAAAGGTGGTGCTTCAGCTCAGCCATCATTTAAAGAGCAGATGCTGTGTGCGGGTACTCGGTTTGTTACCCAGGTCCTGTTGCTGGCCATAGGATATCCAGACCTTGTGTTATTTAATTTCCTTTCCCAATCTAATGAGTGTTAATGGGAAGGGAGGTACCAGCAGCAGGAGTGCTCACTGCCAGCCATGGAGCACAAAATGGAGGTGGTAGCATCTCCCTGGAAATCCCACAAGCCCCACAACTGGGTATTCAAGGAAAACACCAAGTACCGGGGCTTGGGTACCACATATATCCCCCACCCATCACTGCAAAGTCCTGGGACTCTGGTCAAGCTCCCCAAACTACTGGACCATCTGAAGGCCAGTGTCTGCTATTGAAAGCAAGTCTTGGGTTTCTCCCTCAGGATTCCCATTTTATTATCCCATCGGATATTTCTGCAAGACATCCTGGCTTGATTTCTTTTCTCTCAGCTCTCCTTGCTGCCAGGGTTTGAGAGCATCGTCACTCGTGCTCAGTACAGCCTCTCCATCCCCTTTGGAGATGGTTATTGGAATGATACGTTTAATCATGAGTAATGAAAGCAAATGGTGTAATGTCAGTGGTATCTCTTCTCTCGCCCCTCCAGCAATTTCATATCCTGTTGTAATAATGTAAAGGATTAAAGGCGAGATGGGAAGCGGTGACACGAGGATGTGGCGCTGGGGTGGGCGGCCGGCTTTCCCCCTCCTCCTGCTGTTGGGAAATCTCATTTTGCAGGCTGGCCCTGCTCACTATGCCTGTTTGAATGAAACAATTCCTTCTGTGAGTGGCACAGCTGAAATAAAAAGGTTTTTTTACAACTTTGCCCCTACATCGCTGGCTCGCCCAACATCTTTGGCATCAGGGTCTGTGCCAGCTGATGTGCCAGGCATGTTCTGTCCAGGTAGGGCTGTTAATCCCCATCTTAATTTGGGTTTTCAAGGACAGGTTGAACCCAGAGAGATGGGCTCATGCATCATTGATGGGAATGTAATAGGAGAACAGATGTAAGCAGCTGGTTATCTCTGTAACCCATTAACATGTGTCCTAGGGCAAAATAGCTCCAGGGCTGCATGAGAAGGGCCTCCTCTCTCCTTTCTGACCTGGCGATGAGGAGTGGTAGGTAAAAATCCCATTTAAAAGAGGAGGGGGGGGAAAACCTCAGGTCCTAATGCTGCCTGTGCTTTCTATGGGCCTGGGTGGGCATCACTTAAACAGGAGCAGCCGGTTAGAAACCTGCCGAGCCCTGAGCACGCCGGCAGATGGGCTGGGCGAGCGTATTTAAGACCTGATGAGCAACAACATTAATGATGCAGGGAAGAGAATGCTGAAAAAAACCCCCGTAACGGCTCAAAACCAGGCTAATGGGGCACGCAGGAGCAAGCTTGTTAAAAAAAAAAAAAGGCCGGTCATCAAAAATCAAACGGAGTCAGTATCTTCTGGAAGGGAGAGGGAAAGGGGAGGTTTAGCTGGAGACAAAGGACCTTTGTCTCTAATTACAGGAACAGCAGAGGCGGTGAGGGAAGATGAAAGCTCCATGTAAAGTACCAGGTGTTTTGATCTGCAACTGAGTTACCTCTGAAATGTTCAAGGAGGATCCCCCAAGTCAAATTAGCTTCTGAGAGTTTGTTTTAAAATAATAACCATGACACCCCCCCCCCTTTTTTTTGTGTGTGTCTTTTAGACTAAAAGCTTTAAACGCAGGGGCCTGAGCCATCTCCCCAGCCCTCCCTGGTGCAGAAGCATCCCTTCCTCTCCTGCAAGGTTCTGCTTGGAGCTTTGCTGGGTAATTTCCCTGCCATGAGCTCGACCCAGAGACCAGGCCCTCCAACCCACCAGCTGCATGGGTTTCCCCCTCTGCTGCAAACATTTATTTTGGGTTTATGGGCTGTCTTCTCCAGCTGGGGAGCTGCACAAGTATAGGGTGGCATTGCATGGACTAGGGGGGCCAGGGAAGGGTGACCTTAGTAGGAGACATCATAGTAAGGAATCAACCTGTGACTTCTTGCTGCCTCATCTTGTATGAGCCTGGCTTAGAAAAGCCTTGCTTTTCTTAGGAGTTAAGGGAAAATAAGAATTGGAATGATATTTGAAGAAGAAATGGTGTCTTTAGGAACCAAGTGTGCAAGCACCTGGGACCCATCCCTACCTCCACTTTGGGTGCAGACTCTCCCATCACCTCTAGGCATCACCTACTGCCCCAGGACCCAACCTCACCCAACCCACACTTATTCACTAACGAGCATCTGAAGCTGGAGATGCTTCTCTGCGATGTTCCTGGCATTGGCAACTCTTAATTTACTGCCAGGATGGTTCCCCACGGTCTGGCTTCGGCTTGGAGAAATATATAACTGACAGCTGGCGAAAGCACTGTTTCATCCAGCAACGGGGTGAATCCAGCAAATAATTGTCCAAAGATTATCGTGGCGTAATGGTGCAACAACAGCAGCCGCCGCACATCATTAGAGCTTACCAGGGAGCACGGGAAGAGATTCAACAGAACTAAAGCAAACAAATGCCGAGCAAAATACACAGCAGATGTAGCATATTAGTTGTGCACGGATTGACTTAAGAGCTGTGTGTCAACAGCATCGAAGCAAGGCAGGGGTTGGCAAAGCCCGAGGCTGGTTGCATCTCTCAAGCACGGCTCCATCCTTGTGGGTTCTTGGGTTTAAGTGAGTTGATGGGTGCTCAGGAGCAGTTGGTATCTCCTATGGTCTTTCTCTGGGACTTTGGAAAGAGGTATCTGGGTTTTTTCCCCACCTCCCTGCCTGCCAGATGGGTACAATAACCCATGCTGCCTTTGCCTTGTCCCTCTGTGGTAAGTCTTTTTGCCCCAGCTCTTTTTCAGCCCTCAGAGCTCTTCCACTGTGCTGATACTGGCCCTGCTCCTCTGTTTTTTATTATATTTTATTCCGTGTAAGTGTGATGGGGGGCTGGCATCATCACCATTTGGTCTGCACCTTTATGCAGCCGCTTGGACTCAGAGCCCTGCAAATACTTGGGCTGCTCCATCAATGGGAACATAAGAATTAGCAATTTCCGATTCCTTGTACATGGGAAAATCAGGATGATCGGAGCCTGAGACAGCACCTGATTGCTTCCTGCAGCCAGCCGTTCCCTTGCTCCACGGGACAGGGACTGGCCAGTCCGAGGGGCTGCCCTGGCACGGGAGCACATCCTAATTTCTCACTGGGAATGCTTTGATCCATTCAAACCTGCAATGAACCTCTCCATAGGAGAGGAATTGATGCTAATTGGGGTTTGCTCCTTTTGTAGTATAAAAAGAAGTATTAAGGCATTGGCGGAGGTTGGTTGGGGGGAAAAGAAGGGTACATTCAGGTCACTCCAATTAAGAGCCAGGGCGAAGGTTGTCCAGACTGTTAAATCTTCTCTAACCAGTAGGAACTGGCTTGGGTAGTGTTTTTTTGGGTGGTTTCTAGGAGAAATGGAAAGCCCTGAAGTTTCTGGCTTTTTTTGGAACTGGCAGCAACTTTCTACCCTAAAGCTTGAGCCTCAGGGTGAATGATCCAGGGGAAAGCAAAGCAATGGGGGACATAATTTTTCAGTAAAAATTGCTTTGTACATTTGTATTTTTTTTTTTTAATCTGGTGCTGTATTAGTGCAGACCTCAGAGCAGCTGGAAAAAAGGTTTATTGGATGATGGAGATATTCTTGCACTGACCATCAGCTGCAGGCTGCCTCTCCGCTGTCTTCCTCTGCTGTTTTATATTACTTTTATTGCTTGCCCATCCTCAGCACCCAAGTCTCCTGTAGTCCCGGATGAGGATGATGATGGTCCATCACCAAGTTGCAATATTACCACTTAATTTTGCAGACAAGACAAACCCTCTACCTCCTTCCTCCAGACCACAGAACACCAGTGATGGAGCTTTCTGTGTCCGAGACATGCCTAAATATCCCTTAATGTGAGGCAGAGTGTAAATTTTCCCTGTGAGCCATACACCGAAGCCGAGCGTACATCACAGCAGCTGGGGGATGTTTGCAAGCTGCACTCGTGCACTAGAGAAACATATAAAGGACATCATCAACTTTCAGCAATTTATTCCACCTATGCCTTTTTTATTTGTCACTATGGTAACTACAAAGTAAAGATCAAAGCAGCGTGCCAACAGCAGGAAAAGGTATTATTTCCGTCCCACTCCCCTCCCTTGCAGAAATAACTTAAGCTTGTTTTTATTTCCCTCCCATTCAGAAAAATCCCTTGCTGCTGGCCAGTGCTGCTACAAGGGGTTGTACCTTTTTTTGGCAAGGGATAAATCCTTGTCTCCAGCTCTTGAGAAACTGCACGTCAAGAGTTTGAGGATCAAATAAACCAAATTTCCTTCCGTTTTAAGGCAAGAATGAATGCAGCTTGATGGATGGGTGATGGGGTAATGTGGCAGAGGACGAAGAGGGCTGATAGAGAAAGTCCTGTGTTTTAATAGCAGTGATGGTTTGGAGGACTGGAGCAGGTCCTGGGGCTGAAGGAGAGAAACTGAAGCTACCAGAGGCTTGTGGGGTGCGGAAAAACTTCTCAGGAGGAAACACTTGGTTGCTTTTCTTTCCCTGTTGGAAAACACTGATTTAATTAAAGGAAAAAGAAATTGTGGAGGAATGGCACAGTCAATAAGGTGGCCTGGCTGTGGGGAGCAGAGGTGCCCTGGGGGCTGCTTGGAGACCTTGATGGTCCCAGGTGGGCTGCCATGGCCATGCTGCTTGGGGGACATCTGGCTCCCAGCACCTGTGGTCGGACCAGAGCTGCTCCTTGGGGCGGATTGCAAGAATAATAAGCGCCTTATTGAAAACAAGATGAACTTGGCTGCATGGTGGGCTAGCATCTCCTCCTGGCTTCATGGAGCAGCGTGCCTTGGGTGGGAAGAGGAGCTGGCAAGGTGCTGAGACAGGTTGTAGGGTCACTGCAGATCCCAAAAATGCTCCACCCATTGCTGGCTGGCCAGGCTTGTTGAGGATGCTGCTGCTGCTGCTGCCTGAACTGCCTGTGAGCTGCCAGACCCTTTGATGGCTGTTTTGTATTTCACATGGTACAGACTGGCCTGGCAAGACCCAGAGCGATGGAAGGGAAGCCCATGTTGGAGCAAGCAGCAGGGATGCTGGTCGTGGGCTGGCTGCCCATGTGTACCGGTCCTCACCCATCTCATGCTGGGCAATTTGCCGGGAGCGAATATTCCCTGCCACAGCCTGCTCCCCGGGAACAGCAGCTCCAATGGGGATTTGATTGTCACTTAAAATGGAAATCAGCAGGCAGCCGAAACAGTGGAGGGGAGGAGGAGGAAAGAAAGTACCGTGCCGGCTGTCCTGGCTGGTGCAGAGAAAAGGAGGTTCAGGTCAGAAAAGGGAACCCCCCAACAGTTGATATTGCTCCTGGCTATGCCCCATGGCTCTGGAGCTCAGGATGGGTTTGGGGTCCCCATCCACGCCCTGTGGCTCCAGACTGAATGTTTTAATGTGGCTAAAAAGCCAGAAACCATACAAACCTTGAACTCTGCTTGACTTATGCTTGCTTCTCCTTTGTTATCATGGAAACAGGGTGCAAGCACCAAACATTTAGGGAAGGGCCCCACTCTACACGTGTAGCTGCAGCTCCAGGGTCTTCAGTGAGGGTGCTTGGAATTGCCCTGCTCTGATTACCCTCTTAATTATTTTAATTATTAATAATTGGACTCTTCCCCGGTAAGTGTAGAAATAGAAAAGCAGGTGCAAAAAGGAAGAGGATGCTCATCGACGTGCTGCCATCGACCATCCTTCCAGCCATCGGTCCCATGCCACCTGAAGCTGAATTTTTTGTCGGGCATGTGGCGTTTCCAGCCCCACTTTGTTGACTCAAGTGAAGTTACTATGGAAGTAAGCAGGATCTCAAACTCTGTATTTTTAATTATATCGAAGTGTAGCCAATATGCAGAGGCAAACTTCCACTCTGATTTAAAACGGAGAAAAAAGGGGGTTTTAAAATACATGAGCGCATTCAAAAGTACAAAATTTGAGGCTTCTATGTTGCGTGTTTTCAATGTAAGTGGTAATCTCTTCCTCTATGGGCTATAAAAGCAGCTTTTAAGTTGGAGGGAATTGAACACTGTGTGTATTTGTTGTTTCTGCAGATGAAATGAGATGCACAGTCGCAGCAATAGGTAGTACAGCCAATTAAGATGTAGGCGCTTAAAAAATTAGTGGAAGGTTTTCGGCTGTCAGGAGAGTTTCTGGAGGGATTTTGAGGACAGCCAGGGGCCATCTGGTTTTAAGAAGGAATTTAATCCATTTAGGAATGGGATTATGCGATATATTTGCTTGCAGGTGCTGGGGCATGGTGGCCTCAGACTTGCTTTGAGTTTCTCCTTGCTCCTGCAAGCTTAGCATTGTGCTGAAGATGGCTTCTGCTTTATTTTTCTTTTTGAGTAAAAGTATTTAATAGGCAAGAGGGAAAATATATCTGGGGATGTGCTGCCGTGGCAAGGCACCACTGCTGGACTCCTCCCGCCCAGGGGAAGCTGTGTGAAGATATAGGACAGGACCTATGCCCGCCTATCGAAGCCTCGGTCTCATGTGTTTAGTGCGTTATTTTGTCAAGGGACACTTGTTTGGGATTACTCAGCTTCGCCACTGGTTTGTAGGGATGTGCCAAAACCCACAGTGAGGACAGGGGGATGGTTCAATCCAGGTGAGCAGAGCTGGTTTTAAATAAGCAGGGGCATTTCTAATGCTGCAAGACCTCCTTTAGCAATGGCAAGTTAAAATTAGACCTTTAAGAGAAATTGAGAAAAGTAATTAAATTAAAATCCAGTGGGGAGGTGGCTCCAGGGTCTCTCCTCCCTGACCCGTGTGAGCCCAACATGGTAACCAAAAGCCAAATTCCCATGCAGTCCAGTGTGTTTGGGTTGTTTTCAGGTTTTTTTCCATCCTTCCTTAATTGGAGATGCATTTCTTGCTCTGAGCTGATGTTTTCCAGAGGGAAAGGGTTGAGAAGGGGATCCTGGAAATGCCTCAGTGTAGTCCCTGGTCATGCTTGCATCTACCTTCAGCTCTGCTCTTTGGCAGCCATGCCCGAAAAAACACAGAGGAGCTTCATAAAGCCAACAGCTCAGCAGGAGCAGACCAACCCCCAGCCTCCTTTGTCTCTAGTAAGAGACTGTCTTGAATTTAATTAAGCTGAGGGTAATGAGAGAGGTGGTGGTGGGGCAGGATCTGGCCCTTGCTTGCTGGCTGTTGGAGTGTGGACCTGCCTGGAGCATCCCTCAGGGTGCCCCGATGTGCAGCTTGACTTTGTGTGTTATGAATCATTAGAGGGGGAAGGAACAGGAGGGGAATGGCTAATTACAGGGAAAACACTGTTCTGGTCATCCCAGAAGTGTTTGTGAATTTGTTAAACAGAAAAACCCAAAGCTGGCTATGCTGGTGGAGGGGGGGTCTGGATTTGTGTGGTGGCTGGGTTTGTGGGGTGTTTGCTCAAGGAGAGGGCAGAGAGAGGGTGGTATCCATCTCCTGGGTCTCATCCAGCACTGCCGATGTCTCAAGTGAGCACATAGCCCCAAAACTACACCCCACCAGACTAAACCCCAAACAGGTCACTAAGGGGGTGCCAGCTTAGTCCTGCTCATGATCCCCATGGGATGGATTTGCTGAGCCTGGTGCTGCTGGTCCATGCTCCTGAGTGCACCCCATCGCAGAATGTACTCGTACCCCCAGAGGTTTATAAATTTATATTAATTTTATATAAAAATATATCATTTCATATATAATTTTATACACATTTCTATCCCAGGAGGGATATAAATAATTATACCACAGGAGGGCTGAGCCATAGAATGCTGCTGCCCCACTTAACCCTCTGCACCTCCCTGCTCTGAGCAGGGCTGCATCCAGGTACCCTTCCCCTCTGGGCATGCTGTGGGTCTGTGCCAACACCTGGGATGCCTTTGAAGACATGTAGGTGACAGGGCTATATAGAGTGTGGTGGGTTAGGGATGCTTCAGTGGAGCCATCCTGTCAGAAGATGAAGTCCTGTCAATGCTAAAATGCTTCCAAAAATCAGATTTTTTTTCCCATTTTTCCATATTTTCCATGAGCTTTCATTTTCTTGCAGACGAAAACCGGGGAAGCAATAGCCCCTATGTATGCAGGCCTATAGGCACCTCGTATAGGGATGTATGTATGGCTAGGGTCAAAATGAGCTAGAACAAGCCAATATACAGCTCCTGCATACCCACCTGCAGCCCAGGACCTCCTCTTTTTAATCTGCATGGATAAAAGATGCTGCCATAGCTGTAACCCTGCAGATAATTCCCGTGGGCAGGCAGGGTGGCAGGACCACGGGGAATATGGGACCAGGGAGCGTTTGGCATTGTTGCAAGTGCAGCGACATCAAACCAACGTTTGCAAATTGCTGACAAACTCGGTTTATGTCTGTGGCAGATTGGCATTGCTTTCAGCCCTTGATCTCTATCGCCACCAACAGAAGCTCCTCAAAAATTTATAAGTTGCCCTTTGAACGATGCGAAGAGCGTTATTACCCTGCCTGACGCTCGAAACCACCAGCGTTAGATGTGGAAATGCGGCTGGCCGAGGGGTGTTGGAGCTGTGGGGAAGGTTCCTGAGTTGCCCCGAGCATCACTGATGGTGTCTGAAAGATCCCAGGGATTTCTCCCAGAGCACGTGAGGAGTGGGCTGGAAGTGGGTGTCCTCCCGTGGGTGGTTGCGAGCAGTCCCTGGGAGCTCCAGGCTGGTACTTCCCAAGGATGGGTTGAGCCTGGAGGGTGGGTTGACGCCCTGGAGCCATCTCCACCCCTTGTTATTTTGGGGAGTGGAAAGCCCTCCCCAGCTGATGCTCTTTGTAGGTTCCTCCATGGGAACGATGCTGGATTAACCTGGTCGGAGCTTGGTCGCGTGTCTGTCATGGTCAGGGCTAGTGATGGAGGACTCCAGTATCAAGAGGGGTTTGCCTTGCAACGGGGCTAGAGGGTCTTTCAGAAAACACATTTTGGATATAAATTGGATGCTGAGCTGGAGGACCTGTGTGCTCGGTGGTGGTGGTGTAGCAATCCTCCCTGCGGAAGTTTGGCTTGCTGGGTCTCCCAATATTGCTCTGTCAACACATGATGAAGTCAAGGAAGCCATCTTTTTGGGCAAAGGAGATAGATACTGACCTTCCTGGCCCTGCAGGATCAGGCCTGATGGAGCGGTGCTGTGTGAGCCCCAGGCAGCTGAAGCTGGGAGCGATACCCCCATGAGATGCTGCAACACCAACATCATGCAAATGCAGGTACATCTGCTGAAATCCTGCTCTGGGTGTTTTGTGACTCCAGCAAAGTTGGACAAAGAAGTGGTTGTGTCCTGCCACCCTTTGGAAGGAAGGAAAACACAAGGCCCTCGTTTCTTTGAAGCTGTGTCAGAAACATGATGTACAGATGCAGGGGGTGTGTTGGTCCCACCCAGCCCTGAGCATCCCGCAGTAGCTGTCGAGATTCACTGAAAATCAGCAACTGTATAAGAGCTGGGGATTTCCATAAAACTTATTTATTGATGCACATTCCCCTGGATGCCTTCTGTCTTTTTCCACTGTGAGTTTTGGCAGGCTTTATGGCCAGATTTCATGTTCATTAGGAGGAAGGTCCGTCTGGCACTTTGCCCACGTGCAAATCTCCAGGGTGACCTGGCCTCTGGGGCTGCTCGGGAAAATATTTCATGCAAAATAGCAAAAATCTGTTGGAAAAATGCTCAGGTAGCTCTTCTCTCCTGGATGGCTGGGGCGATGTGTGGTTGCCTGTCTTTGGCCAGACCCTGGGGGCAGATGCTGAGTGCCTTTCCCCTTCAGTGGGGACACTTGGGCCCCTCTCAGATGTTTCTGCTGGGTAGATGGAAGGTGAGCACCAAAGACCACCCTGGGAATCTCCATGAGCCTTTGAAGGGTGCAGGACGTTATTTTGTGCTTAGGATGGGGTGGTGGGATCAGAGCCTGGCTGCTGTCCCCCGACAGCCGCCCCATTGACCCCAGGCTTTGCAGGGGCAAGCTTGCATCTCTGGAGTTCCTAGATGTGATGCCAGCAGGGCAAGCCAGGACCGCTTTGGGGCACATCACCTCACCTGTGCCATGGTCTGGTGATGCTCTATGGGAGGGAATAAATGGGGGATCACTGTTTGTAAGAAGCGTGGACCATAGATACTCCAGCCCCTGCCCTGCTCTCCATGTGCTCTGGCAGAGAGGGACCGTGGGGGTGGTGGTGGCTCTGGCTCACCAGGAGCAATCCTGTCCTGGAGGGAAGCCCAGTGCATCCACCTCCCCTTGTACCCCCTTGTCCAGGGATTGCCCATCCTCAGGCACGTGCCCAGCATCCCCCCACCATGGCTTGCATACTTTACCATCACGGGCCATGACTCACGCACGCAGCCGCCCCTGCCGCACACCCCTCTCCCTTCCCACCCCCGAGCGCCTAAATATACCTCCGGCTCTGCACTGACACCCCCTCCTGCACTCCCAAAACCCCACACCTGCTCTCTCCCACACTGCTCCCGCCTCCCGCGCTGATGTCCCTCATCTCTCCCGTAACGAGGGGTCTCGCAGGGATGCCAGGGACAGCCCGCTCCTGCCTGTGATGCTCCAACCCATTTCTCCCCCACCACCCGCCTCTGCCAGCATCCCGCCGTTTGTATTAATGCACCGCTTGAAATACAAGCTGTGATGGAGGAGATATATTTAGACTAAATCCCTCGCAGGTGATTTTGCGGGGGGAGGCAGGGTTTAATTTTTCACTGTGATGGTTTAGCCTTGGGGTCTCTTTCATGGTCCCGTGCTGGCAGTGCCAGCAAAGCCCCCAAGGTAGCGAGTGCTTTCGGGACCGCCCCTCGTCATCAAACCTCGCATCTCACGTGCAGATCAGAAACCCTGCAGCACACTTCCCAACCCTCCCCAGCCTGTCTATCCAGCCCTTCTGATAGATTTTGTTGCAGGATATCTCTCAATAACTCTTTCTTTGCAGACCCCTTCATCTCGGCAATGTCCCAAGGCGGTCAGTTCCCCAGGCTGGCTGTGCCCTGCGTGAAGCAGCCTGTGCTTGCTTTCTTTCCCTGAAGGCTTTTGTTAGGAAAAAAGGAATTTTTTTCCCCTTGAGATAAACGTGCGTGCTCCAACCCTCTAGCAAATGCAACATGACTCAAGGTGGTTTTGCTTGAGCTGGTCCCAAAAGATGTGTGCTTGTATGCTGCAAACCCGGCTCGTGGAAGGGTGATGGTTCCCACCAGGCGCATGGTCCCCAACCCTGCTGGGTTTTATATCTCTCCCTGTGTTTAAACAAGAAGGTGTTTTCTCCTTTATGGATGTATAATGTTCCTCTTACACATGCTGTCTGTGATGTCTGTGATGCAGCTACAGCATTTCCTTATGCTCCTCATCATCATCCAGGGCTCTGCTGGGCTGGGAGGAAGGCTGGGCTGGGTCCAACCCTGCGCACAGCAAGCTCTTACCCCTGGCTTCATGCAGGATTTAGCCATAACTTGAGTAGTTTCTGGGTCCCCAGTGAGACTTCCACTCCTGCTGAGCACAGAAAAGGTGCCAGCAAAGGTTGAAGGCATGTCACAGGCCTGCTGAGCCCCATCTCTTCTTCCTGGGAGCTGTGAACACGATGGACAGAAGGCACTGGCAAGAAAATAGGGTAAATCATGACAGCAAATAGGATTTTCATCTTCATGTAAAGTTTCCACCTTTTACAAGGAAATGACCTTCTTTTTTTTCCTTTCTCCTGTGGCCTAGAAATAAAGCAGCAGTAGATGGGAAGCCCACCATCCATGGAGTTCGGGGTGTTCAGCGTAGATGATGTTGTGTAGACACATGTGCATGTGGTTCCTCTCCCAAGTCAAATGGAAGATGGAGAGAGCTCTTTCACTGCACACCCTGGAGCACCAGCACCTCTCCTTCCAGGGGTGCGTACCGTGGGTGAGGCAGCAGCATTTGCCTGTGGGTTTGGGGGGCTTTGGAGTTACAGTCATGCTCTGAGCTCCCTGTGGATCAGGAGGGAACACTGCCTTAGCAGTGTGATTACTGGAGGCTGGAAAACAGGTGAGGAAGTTTTTTTATCATTTATCTCACCCATCTGTCAAAGGGGGAGCATTTTATGTCTGCAAACTGAAGACCGAAATGGGAGATCAGGATTTATTTGGGAAATAAAGCTCTTTCTCTCTATTCAGTCTTTTTTTTTTTTCCCTTTCCCTTCCTACAGTCTATTTATTTAATCCATTTATATCTATTCATCTATCTGTCAACTGTTTATCTGGAATATCTTTCAATATAAATCTATGCCTGTTCCTTTCTGCATTATCTCTCTTGCCCTTATGTATCACCATCAATCTAACTATAAAATCTCTCCCTTTCTCTCCATCTTCTTTGAATAAATTTTGCCTTTTGGACTGTTTCTCTTTCTCGCTCTACCTGTTGCATGCTGCAACTTTTCCTAACCATGGCCACCATTCCTCTTGAACAGAATATTTTAAGAAAATGCGTCCTTAGTGAGGAATTATATCGATTATGTATGTTATGCATTTGGGGATGTGATGCGGAGCGGGGGCACATCCCTGTGATGGACGGTGATGGAGGAACACCAGTGATAAGGGGGCATGTGAAGCCCTAAGGAGATGTCACTGGGTCTTTATGGTCTTGGTGAAGGACTAAGCCCTTCTCTCCAAGCTCTCACTGGGGTTGCAAAGGTCAAGTTGGGTTGCTTTCAAGCCATGTCCCTCCTCCACCTCTTGCTCCTGCCAGCGTGACTCAGAGCCTTCTCGGCATTCCTGGCTGGTACTGCTTCCCACCAGCTCTCAGCAGCACCGACTGGGTCAAAGGCTCATTTATAAATGAGCAGCTCAGTGCTGTTTGTGCATTACCAGGCTGCAGGGATTGGTGGGCAGCCAGTTAAATAATTTTTTCAAGCTGCATCCTGTGGTGCCCTTGATTAATTTTGTTCTCAGCATATCTCGATTTTGTGCTGAGGTCTTGTCCCCACCATCCTGCTGATGTTTAACCTTCTTGATGCCAGCATGGTCAGCCCGGAGCAGGACGTTGTCTCCTCTGCTAGCCCAGCTTAGTGCTCCTTCCTCCTAGGGAGGGTGAATCAACCCGTTCCAAGCCCCAGATACTTTCTTTGGACACAGACACTCAATGCCCTTTCCACCTTTGCAGGTGACGCTGCTTAAATGCGATTCTCCAAGAAGCCTGTGTTGCTGCTCCTCATGCTGGCAAGAGAGGGCTCGAGTGACCCCAGCAAGAGGCACATCTCTAAAAGTCACAGGTATTGTCAAAAGGCACTAATACATTTGCTTTAATACACTAATGTGTAGTTATTGTATTCAATTAGCAACAAGTAGCCATCAAGAAGAGAAGATATCCCTTTCTCCTGTAATAAGTTCAGTGTCAAAGCGCCTCTTGGGTATGTTGATGGTAATGTGCCGGTCATGTGGAAGATGACTGGCACTGATGGCAATTATTCAAGCCTGTTGGGAGACAGAAAAGCAAAAAAGGGCTACCTTCCCCTTCAACTGATTGGTGTGAGGTGAGTGCAAATTAACTCTCCAGGAGGTACCTTGGTGTTCTCATTATATGGATGCTCTTACACATGCTGCACTGGGACAGTAAAGGAGCTCGGTTTCAAGGAGGACAGGCTCTCGAGGGTATTTATGTCTGGACATTTCCCCTTCCTCCTGTATTTTCACAGCATCAGTGTTTTTTTCTGAAATTCCCAGTTGCCTGAATCATGCTACTGCCTAAGAAGCTCAGCGTTTCCTACAGACAACCGAATACATCCCTAGTTTACATGTGTGACCCTGACATTGTCAGGCATGAGGAGAGAGATGTTGAGCTGTTTCTGGAGAGGGAAACTCAGCCATGTAATTACATGCATTACCAGACACTGCTACCTCTAAATCCCCAGGCAGGGCAGGACACCATGTGCTGTCCTGATCCTCAGGGCTGCCCCTTCCCGTTGCTTTCCACCTGAGTCCACCTTCTCCAGTAGGACCACCTTCTTGGCCTGTCCCATCACTCCCTCATCTTCTGTGTTGCTGTCTCCATCTCCTTTCTTAAGGGCAGATACCTCCTGCCTTGCTCCCATCATGTCTTGCTGCAGGGTCTTCATCTTGCACTGTTGATCCTTCCATGGTCCCAGGCAACTCTTCCCTAATACATGCCTCGTGCCTTCAGCAATCGTCCCCCCCCCTTTTTTTTTTTACAGTTGCCTCCTCTCTGTTTCATCACCAAGTGCAGAAGGAACTTGGCTGGACCCTGCATGCTGGAAGTCCTCCCCAAAGGTGGCCACCAGCCATAGAAAGCCTCACACAGATTACAGTTTTTGGACACCTGGGTGAAGTCCTTCAGGAAGCATATTGGGCATGCATATCCCTTTCTTCTTCTTAGCAACAGCTGTCTCCTCCTCATGGCCATTTCTTCCATTGCAGAGCTCCCGTGGGACACCTCTCAGGAAAACAAGGTAAACTCACTGAAATTATTTCCCAAATGTAAGTTATTAGCATGAATTTCTCATCAAAAAACAATAACAGGGGATTTATCTTCTTTTTTTTGTTTTGATAGAAGCCAGGATGCATAAGAGAGCCAGTAACACATATCCACTAGATAATTAGATTGAAAGAAAACCACCCCTCTGAAGACAATGAGATGATAAAAGAGATCAAGGTCCCTGGGAAAACTTAATCCTTCCCTTTTTTCCATTACTTCTCAGGTTATTTCACTTTGCTATTAAGAAATTTGATTTGCTGATGAGCAGGAGAGGAAGCTTCCAGACTCAGAAAAAAAAAGTTGGGTTGTGTGAGGACAAGCTATTAAAGATTCAACAATTGTACAAACCCCGAAGGTAAAGAGTCCCCCGTGATTAGCATGGGACCCAGGCTTTTTGGTGGAACGAGGCTGATTAAACCCTTCTTCTGTCACTGGAGATGTCCTGCAGCCAGCCTCAATAACAGCAGGTAAAAATAGTCTGTACCCAAGCGCCTGTCTGTCCAAACCTGCCTGTTTCTCTTTGACCATGGCCACTGGGTGAGATCTCAGGGGGAACTGGGACATCTGCGTGAGTTCAGGTCTTCTAGGGATGTCTTTGGGGAGGGGGGTAATTGTGGTTTTTTCATAGAGTTGGTTGGAAGCAAAAGGAGGGTGCCCACGTTCTCGTGATCAAGGTTACAAGCTGGGAGGAGCTGGCCAAGCTGGTTGCTCCTGCTCATTGCAAGGGTGTGCTTGCAGTCTTGCTTGCAGCAAGAGAGGACCCTCACAGGAGGACATGTCCCCTCGTGGCATGTCCTTCCCCAGGAGCTTCCCCCACCACCATATAGCTCCTCCCTGCCAGGATCTTTGCTTGTGCATGGGACAGCCATTTGCAGGAGGAAGCCTCCTCTCAATCTCACGGAGATCCTCCCCGCATGGGACCTCTGCTTGGAGGTCCTCGGTGTGCAGCTGCCCTTTCTAATGAAAATCTCAGCTGAAAAGCTTCCCACGATGGGGAAGACACCTCTGACTTTCTTCCCTTAGGTGCCTTTTAAAATCCTCCCTCTACTTCTGGTTCCCTCCCCTGGCACTTGGTGGTTGGGCGATGACAGATCCTTTCACAGCTGATGGACCTGCTGGTCTGACACCTGCAGACAGATGCCACCTCCTCTCCGAGAAAGTGGTGAGACCTCCTGGCCAGCCCTGAGCAGTTGCGGAGCCAACCCCTCCCTTGGAGTAAGCACACATACCCCAGATTCAGGGAGTCTCTTGGATGACCGTGAGAAGCCCTTCATTTCTTCAACACTTAGAAGTACATCACTGACGTCCATCACAAAAGTTTGGACAGTTTTTGTGTCCAAAGTTCTGCAGCTGGAGGCAAACGAGAAAGCCTGGCCACCTCAAGCACTGAAAAATGCCTCTCTCAAACCCTGGGAAGTAACTACCAAAATGGATTGGATGTCTTGTAGTTGTCTACCTATTTTTACAATTTTTTTTTGTGCATTTACGAAATGCTAGCTGCTTTGTTTCCAGGTGACAAAGGAAGGTTTGGACTTGTGGGGTTGCAGTATCCGGCTCTGGAGGCACCAAGGATGGGGTAAAGATCTCATGAGAGGTGGAATAACGGGATCCAGCTCCCCTGGGAGCGGGTGGAAGGAGGACAACACCTGACTGCGGTGTGCTCCATCACCAGTGATGAAGGAAACTGAGGCAGCTTGCACAGGGGGAGAGGGTGGCTGGGTGTCAAAGCAGGACCTAGACTGCTGCCTCCAAATGGACAAGACAAAATAGCACATCTTCTGCCTGCCTTCTGTTCCTTGCAGCGTGAGCCGAGGCACCCATGGGTGCTCAATTCTCCAACCGTACTGCAGAGAATAAAACACGTCTTGTCTGCCTTGCCAATGGGGTGCTCTTAAGCTTAACAGAGAGATGAGGTGTCCCTGTGCCCCTTGCAAAGCAATGCTGGGGTGACGTGGTCCCCCATCCCACCACCACCGCAAAGCTGGTCTGGGATGAGCCTCATCAGTCACCACTGATGTTTGGGGTCTGCTGCACCTGGGGATGCGTGGGCAGGAGGGAAAGGCAGCCCCATGTCACAGGATGGTGAGCAGGGATCTCCTGTGATGTGGACCTTTCCCTTCCCTTCCTTCCCTTCCCTTCCCTGGGGACCACCACGGCATGGCTGCCCTTAAGCATGAGAATTGCTCCAGCACCTTCTCGCCCCGCTGCTCAAATTCGCCTTTCATTATCCCCAAAGGAAGGAATCGGCTAAATGCCATGGCTGTGCTTCAGCCGTAATGCAGCTGCACAGCTGGACCCAAACCTGATATTGGGCTGCGTCCTGGCCACAATCCAGTGCGGATAATTACGCTGTGGAGCAATGTCTCCCCAGTCCTTCCCTGGAGTTTCAATCAGGATCGTTATTTCTTGCTTTCCCTCCTTGTCTGAGTCACTCTGGGAAGGGGACAAGACCGGTTCCTCACCACCGTGCCTGCCTAGCTTAAAAATGAGGGTTTTTTCCCCACTCTGCATGGGAGGGTTTCCTTCTTTTCCCAGCCCAGGCACCTCTTCAAGGTGGAGGCATGGTTGCCAGGGTGGCACCAAGTTGTCCCTCCTGCCTGGCTCAAGGAGGGAGGGCATGAACTCACATCAAGGAGTTTGGCTCAGCTTTTTAGCAGGAATTATTAATTCATAGCCAGCCTTTCTCGGAGCAGTGCTCTGCCTAATTCTGGAGCACCCGCTGCAGAGCAGATTTATTGCAGCCAGCAGGAGCTTGTATTTATATTATCAACTTCACCCCCCAAAAAATTAATTTGCATGTGCCCACGGGGGGATCGTTTCACCCCTTGCTCAAAGTCATGTCCAGTGGTGAGTCTCGGAGGACCACTCCTTGCTCTGCTGCTCCTGGAGTTGATTTGGGCGCTGGGACCTTTCTCCTGGCAGGGTGGTCTTCCCTCTCCCTTTGCTTTTTCCTCCACCTGGAGACTTGCTCTTCGACTGTTCCCCTCCAGGGAGTTTGATGGATGGAAACCTCTCACGTGAGTTTGATGCCAGGGGAGGTGTTTGGAGACTGCTTTCATCTCTAGTTGTATCAATAATTAATATGTTGATCCAGAGCAATATTATAAACAGGGTAAATACTTCTTTTTCTCACCTTTTTTTCTTCTTTTTTTGGTAAGCAGCAAAAGAAAAACAGCAGCTGTTAGTATCACTGCTCAGCAGGGACTTTTCAGTCTTCCTCTGGGGCTTGCACCCTCCTCCCTGCTGAGATGCCCTCTCCATCCCTCTGGCCAGACGGGTTGGAGATGGCCATGGCTTGGTGGCTCCGTGGAGGGTGAATGGTTCCTGGCAATTTTAAAGTTTAGACTTTTTAAAGCTCTTCCTTTAGTGGGAAATTCACTTATAATGGCATGGAGTCCTTTCAAAGCAGCTGAGCGCCTTCTGGTGACGCTCAGCTCATTTGTGTTTTGGAGGCTGCTAGAAGGCCACTCTATGGGGACACCAGCATGGGCAGGTGTCTCATTGCAAGTGGTTTCTCCAGCATCTTCCCATTGACCATTTTCACTTCTCACTCATTTTTTAATCTTAATGCCTCTAAGACACATATTTGGATTTAGAAATCACACCACAGCTCAGTATGTCCATCAGGGTTGAGGAGATCTCAGGAAGAGAGGCTGAAGCATCCTTGGCAGAGAGTTTCCAGGAGCTGAATCTCCAAACCCTACTTGGGCACTTTTCCAGAAGCCTTCAGTGCCCAGCTTGCTGACTGCTGACTTAAAGCACCTTGACCTCGATGTCAAAATAGCTTTGAAGGTTGTTTCATCAGCCGGTTGGCGTTTATTCTGGAGAACAGCACGGCTAACGTGATTCACCTGAGGCCAATTATACCCGTGGCATTTGAACTTCTTAAATATGCAGATAGGACTTTTTTCCTCTCACTTGCCTGCAGAAGTCACTTCTGCCTTTCATGATGTTCCTTGAGGTTCCACAGTCCAAATTAAAATATCATCTGCTGTAACTTCAACACCTCCTAATCCCTCAAATATCTGTTAAATTACTCTTTGAAATACCTTGGGAGCAGAACTAATTCCAAATGGCATTAGCTTAAATTCACAATGTCCAACTGGTGTATTAAAAATCACTAGCTTTGAGCCCCATTCATCTAATTTTACTGGCTTTAATAGATGTCCTGCCTTCATGCTGAGAATATTTCTGCTTCTGAGAACATTGCTAACTTTTCATTAAGAGTTTCCAGTGGATAATGTCTCCATTTGAAAGGCTTTCTTTAAACCATATAAATCAATCTGCATCTATGATTTACTTGGCTTTTTGATTCCTACCCTTTTCAACTAGGTTTATAAACCCTAGTTAATACACTAGGTTTAACCTAGTCTGTCGGGTGATACAGTCTAGAGAGATGAAAGACAACAGTACGACATGTTGTTTAGCCTGACATGGAAGGTAATCCCATGATGAGCTGGGGAACCAGGCATGTTCTGGTCCCACCAGTTTTGGGTGGTTTCCTCTCCCGTCAGCCTTCTCCAACGTGGGAGGACACGTGGCTCCCTCCTGCCACAAGGAAAGGATTTAGTTTCTCTGCAAGCTGATTAACAGCCCTGTTGATGCTGGAACGCACCTTTTGTCAACTATTTCATCCCTCTGCCAGAAACCTGTGCCTGCAAGGAGGGCACTCTGTTTAGAAAGCCGTGGGCTGCCCATGCTGGGGTTCTTCAGGGCGGTCCCCTCTTCAGGCTGCACCTGCACCTATTAACCCCTGCCAGCAGAAGCGGGAGGAGCAGTTTTGTCAGATTGTGAACCAGTGTTTTTTCACTGTTTCCACCTGATTTGGACACAAAAAGGACCACAAACATACAAGTAAACTTTCATGGTGGATGGGCTCCAGGGTGTAAGAGCAGTTTGAGAAGCAATCACTTGTCCTCAGCCCAAACTTCCCCCAAATTTCCTTCTGTGTTTGGGACACCCAAGTTTGTCTCTTTATTGGATCCTCTTCGCAAGGTGGATCTGAACTGGGTCTGCTGTGATGTTGTAGCAAGGGCCCGGGGACACATTCTGCTTCATCTCCAGCATCAGTGCATCTTCTTGGGGTGGGCATGCAGTGGCATACCCGCTTGATGCTGGGGCTTATCCAGACCTTGGGGAATGGGACACGGTCCCCTTGCGTGAATGGGTGGAGACTGCAGCTTGAACCCACATGCTCCTATGACAAATCGTAAAGGATCCACCATTTACGTGGTACCTGACAGGGATTCATCTTCTCCGAGCATTAGTTAGGCGTGCATCCAGCATGTTGGATCTGAAATGAGTTAACAGGAGGGGCAGAATCTCAAAAAAAGAGAAAAATTGGAGAAAAATTGAAGTCCTTGAGGGTTGCTAACCTGGTGCCTCTGAGAGCTGAGCTGAGCTGCCATCCGCACGCAGCTCTCTTCCAGCTACGTGGGCGAGGGAGAGAGCAAGAGGAGCTGGAAGTACAGAGGCTGCCAGACGAGGAAACAAGCTGCAGGGGAAGAGAACCAGAGGGAGACGCTCTCAGATCACGAGCACCTTTGAAGTGTGCAAAGGAGAGGAAATTGCTCCTCACTCCCCTTGGGATAGCAGGCTGGCACGCTGTGACTTTAAATTTGATTTTAGCGAGGTGGAGGTGAAGGAGGGAGACAGGGGGAGGGAGGGAGACAGACAGACTGTCGTGTCTCCTACCATGAAAGAGGGATCTCAAATTCTCTGGTGTAGACTCACTTTTCCTTTGAAAGTCATCCCCGGGAGCTGGTCTGATGAAAGATGAAGATCTCCCACTGGGAGATGGTTCACTGCCCATCTGCACGAGACTTGCCTTGGCAGCGCTGGTGCCGTGGGCTTAGGGCATCCACCCCGCTGCACACTGGTCAGTGTGTCCCCTGGCTGGGATGTCAGCTCAGCCCCAGCTTTGTTGGGACTCCTGGGCAGGAGTGGGATGCTGGAGCGCAGGGTAAGTCTACGAGGTGCCTCCTCCTGAGGCCCACACTTGGCCGACAGAGCCAGGGAGAACACGGGGAATTTGGTGGCCGAGGGGCAGGGGACACAGCTCCAGCTGGGTGGTGGCATCTTGCTGCATTGCCAATGCTGCTGGTGGTGTTGGCAGGTGGAGCAGGATGCCCACAGCAAGGGGTGCCAAGCCAGCTGTGAGGTGGTACCCAACACCCATGGGGAGCCACCATGCCACCGTGGGGACCAGGGGCTCGACACAGGCAGGTGTACCCCAAGCCTCCAGCACGTCCTTACCCTTCTAGAAGACCCTGATGCCCTTGGGGGTGCCTGTGCCAGCGCGGGCTGGCCCTGGAGGGCTCTACTCCCCTCCAGTGACACCCTGTGTCATCGATTTCCCTGTACAAGATCAGGCAGGATATTCGCTGGGTTTGATTTCAAGGAACAAATCTCCTCTCATCCTTCGGGTAGGACTCTGGTACTGGGGCCAGCTCATTTCCAGGCTGGCTTCCAGCAGGGAAGGGTTGGAGGCCACATGGCAGCTGCTCATATGATGGGGTTGGAGCTGCCAGCAATTTTCTGCTGTGACCAAAATGATCTTTAATAAATGCATCCGGGATTTCTCGCTCTTCCCCCCCTGCCTTCTCTCTGTGTCCTTGGAGTTTGGATAAAATGTGGCATGCTTGAGCGGTGGGCACCGCTTGGCAGGCAGAGGAGCGTCACCAGCTGGGGGGGATCTTGGTGAGCTGGTGCCACATCTCCACTGGCCAGATACATTTGGATGGATGTATTGCTTTTCTCTCTGTTTGCCTCTGGGGAGTGCTTCCCACTGCCACAACGGACCTGATGAGGCCGTGAAGACAGACAGATGGACAAAACAGAGCCATGGGCATGGGCTCAGCACAGCCTGGGGTCTCCCCTGCCTGTGTTTTCACCCAGAAAATTGCTCATCTCTTCTCAAAAAATCCCCCTTTCCTCCCTGTTTCTGGGAGGACTCTTGGGATATCTATTCCTCCTCTTGCTTTTCTTTCTCCAGTGTTGTGAAACCTGGCGTGCCTGGTCTGGCCCAGGAGCCGTGAAGCTGTGTTGGTGGCCCTGGGTTGAGCCAGTGAATCCCCTGTCTGTGCCAGGGATGTGCCAGTAGTCCCTGCAGGAAAGAAAATAATTCCCGAACCCTCTGGGATATTCGGGGAGTCTCCCAAAGGGGAAATTTGCGATGTTGCTACTGCAGTTTTCTTGCAGAACATGCAGTTTTATTGAACTGGAAAAATTCTTAGAAGGGTATTAATACCAAAAACCTGCTCCATTATGGTAAAAGTGTCGTAACAGATCTTTTCAATATCATTTCATTTTGATAGTAAAAATGTTTCATTGAGATGTTATTGCTTTAATTTCATCTGGACTTTTCTACTGTCTCACTTATGCATAGGCTTTGTATTATGTATCACATTACACTGTTCAAACATTATCCAAGTGGAATATTGTTACTTATTGAATTGAAATTCCCTTTTGGAATTTCCTACACAACATAAAATTCCTTCCAGTGGGGCTAAACTGAGAGACATGCTTGATTTTGGGGTACAGTACCACTTTTCTAGAGATTTTTTTGGTAATGACAACAGGTTGTTCACTCTGAGTCCTACAGAAGGCTATTTAGCTCCGAGTGCTGTATTTCATAAGCTTCCTGTCTCTGAGTGTGTTTTGTCACCCAGGGTCCCTCCCAGCACCACAGAAACTATTGCTTCAAGCTGAGCTTAATTACTTTGATAAATTAGGTAATAAGGGGTCGAGAGAGGGCAGTGCTTAGGCAATAGAGGGTGATGCTAATAGAGGGGAGGTGATAAGCTGGAGGTGAGGTTGTTATTCCCTGTGGTGGCAGGTTGCTGGGAGCTTTCTTGGCCAGTGGAGTTTTCACCCCGAGCTGCTGCTTCATCCTGGGGTGATGCTGTGAGTTACCTCTGAATAATCTCCTGGGGATGGAGTTGCTCCAAATCTCTGGCTCACCCTGTGCTTTTGATGTCCCTGAGGGACACCCCAAGCACGGAAACCCTCTCTGTCCCCAGAGGTGCAGGCAGGTGCCGGTGGTGAGAGCTGCACCCCCCGCACCTCCCATGACCCCTCAGGACATTGCTGCAGCCCCCAGAGCCCTTCCTATGGGGGGGACTCACCCCGTGAATTTGCAGGGGGATTGCTTTTGAAGTCTTATATGCAAGCACTAAATAAGTTTGGCCCTCTTGTTTTGGGGATTATTTATAACACCCCAGCCCCAAAATGGGATCTCCCCTTGGTGAACAGCTCTCCAGAGAGACCCTCGCTGCCTGGCAAATGGCTCCAGCCCTTCCCAGCCAGACTTTGGCAAGAATCAGCTCTCTTTTTTTTTTTTTTTGCATCTCTGCAGAGCTATGGGATGGAAAACAGCCTTTGAAGGAAGGCAAACATCCCGTGATCCTCCACTGTGGGTTGGGGGCTGCTGCCCTGCTGCCCACCCAGGGTTTTGGGGGTTCTTGGGTACCCTTGTGCTTTGCAGCTGGCTGGTGAGCTGCATCCCTGGGATGGAAACACCCGGGAGCAGGGCAGTTTGTGCTCATTGAAGTCTGTTATTTTGGTATTTCCTTTTAAAAAAAAAAAATAGGGGGAAAAGGTTTTTTTTCTTTTTTTTTTTTTTGTCTTTCTTGAACACTTTGAAAGGAAACATCAACTTCTTGCAGCAAACCCATTTTGGCATCCAAAAAATTCATGGAATTTGGAAGAACTGGAAGAAGTTTTATCTCTGGACTGTCAGAAACAACAGGGAAAAAAAAAATTAGTCCAAGCAAAAAGCAGTTTCTCTCCCTGCATCACCACCCTGATTTGCATCCCTGGCTGAGAGCAAATACTTCCTATAAAAAAAATGCTACTGATTTTTTTTCCAAACATGCACACAAGGCAGGTTTTAGCCTGACATTAATTGGGCTTGGGCTCCTGCAGAGGTGAAGTGGTCTGTTTAAGTGGACTAAAGACAGGTAGATTGGCTTTCAGGACTGCAGCAAAACAAATCCATCTCTTCCCTCGGTCTCCTAAAAGCCAGTTTTTATTAGAGCAGCTGAAGGGAGAAGGGAAGGAAAAAAAAAAAAAAAAAGGAATAGAGACAAGAACAGGTCAGCAAGAAGGGGAAGGAAGATGCAATGTACAGCAAAGAGACCAGATTGCCTGCCTGGAGGATGGGTTGTGGTTTCTTTTCTCTTTCTCTATCAAGGGTGCAAGATAAACAGAGACAGAAGGTTGGAAAGTGTCCCAGAAAGGTCCCTGCAGAAGCAGGCCAAAGGTATTTAAAGTGGATAAACAGCAGGTTAAGAATTGCACTAAAATTTTGAGTCAAGGTGGTACAAAATTATACCCTTTAAAGCTGCTGCGGATGCATCAGGTATGTGATCTCCACCCTAACTGCCCCCAGCCTGCCTGCAGAGACTGGAGAGCTCCAGGACATCCTCTGAGCATGGGTCTGTCCCCATCCCTCCTCCAAATCTCCCCTCTGGGTAGCTGGGCTGGCAGGTTTTCCCCATCAGCACGCAAGAATGCTTGGTTGGTGTTCATAAGGATCTTCTGTTTTAAGGGCATCATCCTAAAAGGGCATCCCGCAGCTGTATCCATCTGACTGCGAGATGCTGAAACCTCCCTTGGTTTTATCGCTGGTGCTGTCAGTGTCTCCATCTCCTGTCCATTTTCTGCTTTGGGAGGGATGCCTGTATTTACAGGCTTGCTACACTGCACAAACAAATCAGCTGTGAGATGGGAGCAGCCTCTGCCTGACAGCAGTGTCCGAGCATGGAGCTCGACGCCGCGGTCATGCCGGTGTGGTGTCACCAGGGCATGGAGCAGTGGTGCTGGCATGGAAAGAGTCAAAACCAGGAGTGAGCTGGTCCCCACCGTCCCCACCAGCTGGGCAGCCCGAAGACTTTGCTGTAATGTTTCAATATATAATCATACCTATGGATTTATTCCATGGATGCTGTAGTGGGCTGTCAGCAGCTTGAGACTGGTGGTTAATGCCTGCTTGGTGGCTCAGCTGGGTCAGGAGGAGCAGTGGAGGTGATGCTTTCTGACTATGGCAAATAAACCGGTGTATGGGAGTATCTCCTCGTGGGTCCCCACTTGGCCAAGATCTAGGCTTTGCAGCGATGCTGTGTGGAAGTGGGGGTGCTGGTACCTGCCATAGAGTTTGGGGGTGACACCTGCAGTGATGGGGGGAGCATCCTTCTGGGTGGTGGGGACCTGGAGGCACCTTGCTTACCCTAAAGCCACCACTGTGTCTGGAAAACATTCTGCCAGATGGTTTGGCCATGTTTTGCTTGGAGCCGCTTGTTTGGGAAATGTTTTTTCCTGGAGTGGAGAAAGAAATTCCCAAGAGGCTTTTTAACTAAGATGGAGTAAAAGGTGGGGGGACGGTGTTCGTGAGGGGGGATCGTGCAGGTGGACCTCAGCACATTGAAGATCTGCATCCAAGATGTGTTCCCCCTTGGGCATCATCCTGCACCTCGCAGGCTCTCTGTCGTGGGGCAGGACACCCAGACACCCACAGGTGCTGAGGACAGGAGATGCCCACCTCATTAAGGCCTTAAATGACCTTGGTTTTGCCGTACGAGTAGTTGTATGGCACAGCAGCTGCGCCCAAGGCTCCCATGCATCGATGGGGTGCAGAGCAGGGAGGACAGCCCAAAAATATGGCTTTTGGGGTTATTTTTTCATGTGGCTGACTTGGTCACTTTGCTGGTTGATGTAAATCTCCAGAAAATGTATCTGCTCATCACGTGGTTTTACTCCACCAAAGGCCCAAATCTGCTGCCCTGTGTTGGAAACCTGGGTGAAATGGGGAATTTGGGATAGCTTCTGCAGAACACAAGGAGTGAGGGAGCAAAAATTATAGGACCTTAATTTGAACCATTCTGGAGATTTATTTTTTTTCCTTGATGCATTCTGCGTTATTGAAGTGGCTAGCTTACCAAGAAGTTTATTTTTAATCATTCCCATGAGATCCTTTTGAGAAAATGTCACTAAAATATCTATATCTATATATATATTTAATATATTTATATTATATATATTATTTAGATATCTTTTGTATGGTTTTATTTATATATATTTATATAATTTATATATACTTTTTATGCATATGCCCATACCGGTTACCTTTCTAATAGCCCCAGTGATGCCCCCTTTATCCCTGGCAATCTTGCAGGGCTGGTGGAAGGGACATCTCCTGGCACAGAAAGTCATCCCAAAAAGACTAACCCCCAAGAAACCACCTTTTTCTTAGGGTCTTGTGTCTCGGCATCCTGTATCCAGGCTCCGGTGCCTTTTTTATCTTCCCTACTTCGCCTACAGCAGGTCCCGGTCCTTGGGACCGTGTGTTTGCTAAATCAGATCAGAGCCAGCCAGTGAGGAGGCAAAGGGTGGACATGAAAGTTTAATGGCTCTTTGTCTCTATAGGCTGAAAATCAGGCTGCTCCGGGTGGTTTTTTTTTATTTTTCCATCTTGCTTGCTGCTGATTTTAGCATGTTAAATGTTTAAAGAGCTGCTTCCCATGCCAGGAGCTGCGGCAGGGACCCTTGATCTGATGCTTGGGGAGGATGGTGAGATCCAATACCTCTTTTTTTTTTTTTTTTTTCTTCTTGTGGGACTTGGCTATAAGGCAGGAGTCCGTATCCACTCAGCTTGGCAATAAACCTTCCTTTCTTCTTCAGAATGAGAGAATAGCGCCAGTCCAACAGTAAATAAAGGTTATAATACCCAATATAAACATTCATTGGTGTCCTACACCCACATGTCTGCATGTTGCCTGGTTACAAGTAGAAAAGGCTAGTGGCTTATTTATCTAGGAAATATGTCCTGGGTATAACCTCATGTCTGAATTTAAACCAGTGTAATTCACTCTGAGCAAACAACAGGATAGGTGATCTCAGTGTGATTTGTCTCCTTGCCCCCTGTAATTTTCCAGCTCACCCCAAATAAACCTCATTTCCAATAACTGAAGCCTCCAAATGAGGAATTTGCGCTGGGCTGACAATGTTGGTGAATAACCTGCCAGTGATTTAATTGTGGTGGGTGGCTATTTTTGAGCGCATAATCCAAGCTGAGGGCAGTTGTTCTTGTCTCTTCCCAGTCCTTGACTGCTTTTCTGGACCAGAGCATCTTCTCCCAGCCCTGCTGCCGGGGGCTGAGCCAGATGGTCTGTCTCTTGGCGATACTGCAAGGTGAAGCAATGAACTTGGAAGGCTGTCTGGATCTCTGACTCCCCTTTTCCATGCTCTCCTGCTGGTTTTCGATCCATGCTTGCTACATCTGACCCCATTTTGCGTCTCTTCCTTTGGTCCTTGTGAAGTCTGGCTCTCCTTCTTCAGGTTACCTCCAGGTGAGATCTACCACTGGTCCCATCTCCATGTAGTGACCTCCAGGTTGGGATGCCCCAACACGACAGCCAACCTGTCCATAGACCCTGAGCCAAAGAGAACCTTTCCCAATAGATGGGGAACCTTGCAGTAAACACTGAGCTGAGCTTATGTATAGGGATATTTCCCACAGAAATCCAAGCCTGGGCTCCATAGAAGGTGCTGGTGTGCAGTGCTAAGTGATTCACGGTAATGTATTTATGGAGGATCTATTCTTTGCATCCCAAGGCATTTCAACACAGGTGAGGACCTGTGAACTTTGCAGAGTTAACAACATTATTTTGAGTTTTACTGCATTGACATAAAGTGTCAATATTACCTCAACTTCTTTCAAGAAACCAATTGGTGGGGTTGTTCATTAGGAAATAGCTTAATAAAAGTGCTTTTAAAAAAATTTATTGAACCTAAAAAAGGAAGTAATATCATGAACAAATTGAATGATACCAAAAATGACATCCTTTGTGTCCTCGCAAAAATCCATATGCCGCAAAGCGGTGTCCATAAATCTTGGTGGGAATTCCCAGCAGCTGCTTAATTTGGCCACATCAGGTAATCAATATGTGAGGCTGCCGCATTAGATGGATTTGTGGGTGTTTGGGGAATGCCTTTTTCTACCGCTGATGGTCTTTCCCACCTGGCTGTGGAGGAAGAATGCAGTTTGGCATAGTCTCTCTACAGGCTTAGAAATGGGTTTAAGCACCACCTTGGGCATGGTCTGCCTTCAGCAGAGCTCTTGCCTGCCTATAAAAGCATCTCTTTTGCTGCTAGGAGAGGTGTGTGGCTCCATCCCCTGAGATGGAGGTGCTCAGCGTCAGCAGTGGTGCAAAGCTGAATAAGCATAAGAGCAGAAACCCCGGTCCCTGCTGCCTCATCGCTCCAAAACATCTGCTGGCTGCTCGGAGGTGGGTATGGGGACATTTGGACCATGGTCAGAGACGGAGGGACCAGCTGACCCTCTCCACTACACGTTGCTTTGCCTATCCCCATCAGTCTCGCCATTCAGGCTTCATAGCCCCAGGTTTTTCCATCCCTCATCCCAAAGAAAGTCTTCTCATGCTTAATACCCTTTTTTTCAGTCTCTCATTTCAAGGCTTTTATTGGTTTGTCCTCTTGTCAAATTAAACATGAGCTGCACGGCCAGAGGAAAACCCCAAGGTTGGAAATCTTAAGCCAGAAAAAGCACAAGCAATTACCTTGGATCGGCCACATTTGATATGTCATCGCCTGGCAGGAAACGCTGCATTTATTTACACGTGCATTGGGAAGAGGAAAGAGCAATGCCCTTATTGTCCATTCATCTCTGCTCCACTCCTCGCCTGGTTTGATGAGCTTTGCAGGCATTCACTGATAAATTTTGATTTCAAGGAGCCAAGGTCATGCTCTGCTTCTCAGCATGCCAGGAGTAAAACATCACCCAGGGCACGCATACGTGAATGCAATCGCTTACATGTCTTAGCTGATACAGGTTGGGAAGGACACTTTTATTTCATTTCTTTGTTTTCCCAGCTTGAATGAAGCCAGTGTTGGAGAAGGTGGTATTCCCCAGGCAGCAAGTGCTCAGGAAGGGTGGAAGGACCCTCTCCAGGCTTGTGGAGCTGCCGGAGCAAGGCCGTTTCCTTGTGACTGGCTCAGCAGGCAGCCCCAAGAGGAGGCACGGGCCACGAGTCAACCTTTCTGCCGCTTTCTTCTTTCTCTGGCCATGCAATGGCAGCAACAGGCCTGGATGTTCCCCATGGACGTTGACCTTCGGGTGCAGGATGCCCTGCAGCAGCCTCCTGGGGTAGGGGGGGAGCCTCTGGCTCTACGTGCCCCCAGCCCTTTTTACCCCAACAGTCCTCCTCCACCCGGACCATCCGTATGTCTTCTGGGATCTTTGCAGAGAGTGTTAAAATACTCCAAGTTGTCAGCATGAGTTGGAGATGGTTTCCCCTTGCTCCTTCTTATACTTGCCTTCTCCTTTGACCCCCAGGAGACATGACTGCCATTCCCATGTCCACCTCATTGCAGTGGGAGCCGCTTTCCTTCCGTGCAGACTGAGGCACCGTGGTCCACACAGCTCCCTGACAAGACCCATCTGCTACAGGCATCTCCTAGATGATGTTCCTTCTTGCTGTTGCAGCCGGAGACCTGGAGCACCGGGGTGGATTGTGCAGCCAGCTTCACCCTCTTGGTGACATGGACCTCCATGCGCCGTCTCGTCCCTCTCTGCCAGATCTTCGGACCTACTTGCTCCTGCTGGTGGGGAATAAGTGAGTCCCGAGCACTGAAGCAGGGAGAGAATGGGATGAGGAGCGAGAACATGCTGTTTCGCCAAGCTGGGGAGCATTAAATGGTAATGGAGATATGTTTGTGTAGTGGCTGCATATGGGCTTGCTCCCTTCAGTGGTTTCCCATTAATAAGTCTGTGAATGTTCCCAGGCATATAAACTTTAAATAGATAGCTTGTCAGCTGGGAACTGAGCCTTTCATAGATCTCTTTGATGGAACAGTTTTTAAGAACAAAACTGGGGACAGGGAGGGAGAGCTTGCAGCCCTCCATCCGTAAAAGATGAATGGGTTGCTGGAAGATGCCGTCAGAGAAGCTAAACAGCTATTTGGATGATGGTGGGTTTGCTGCCCAAAGGAGCTCCTCCATCCCAACACCCTTTTCTGCCTCACAAAGTATCCCTGCCTTCAATTTCTTTGAAGACCATCTTGCTTAGCAAGATCTTAGATGTGTCAAAGAAGAACTCACCTCCTTTCCACGCTCATTACTGGGGGTCCAACTTTGACCCACTGAAGCAGGAGACAAGAGCTCATTGGAAATTCCTTATAAATCCTTATTTATGGCTTTCTCCCCTCAGTATTTCATGGTCTCTGGGAACCAGAAGACAGGAGAGCACAACAGCTGAGCTGAATTCGCCAGGCAGAGTAGTCAAGGTTGCCCAGTGATTGCAGACACACAATTTTAGGACATAAGACTTCCAGATCTTGGATCTGAATGCTGCCTGAAAGTAGTCTTGGGTGGATGTGAGACGCTTAAAGGTGAAAATGATCACGTTTTCACTTTGAGAGGTTTCTAGTCAGATGTAGCACAGTGCCTGCACCTTTCTCATGTGCGTCTCGTGACTCCTAGCTGCTGTGCTGAGAATCTGAGCTCCCTGGGTGACAATTCAGAGGGGTGTCGAGGGAGATCAGAGCAGTGGAACAGCTCGTGTATGAGGAAGGCTTAGATAACCCGGCCCTCATCAGCATAGGGAAGGGATGACGGATGGGGTTGGTGACAGAGGTCTATAAAAATCTGAGCGGCAGGGAAGGGCGAGCAGGGAACAATTTCTCTTCTTCACAAGGTGAGAACCAGAAGACATCAGACGAAAGAAGTTTTAAAACAAAGACAGGACTTGTTTGCACAACCCATCATTCAGCTCTGTTGTGTTAGCACAAAGGTGCAGCATCCCAGGCAAGACCCGGTGGTGATGGGTCTGAGTGTTTTGAAATGGTGTCGATTGATTCCCTCTCACCTTGAAGCTGGACTTTTAGAGTTTCTCTCCATGTTTTTGAACAAATCATGGTGGGTTTTGCTCCCTATATCAGCACTCAGGTTTTGCTTTGTCTCCAGGGGTGGGAGAAGTTTTTCGTGGCACACGGCTCATGAGGGATTACCTCCTCCTCTGGCTCCAGGCAGACCTTGCTCAGAGGGCTTGGAAAGGAGCTGAATTGCAATGCTGAGACCCCAACTGTGGTATCCTGTCCTCTGAGTAAAGCAATGGTTCAGAGAGGGAGGTTAGACCACAAGGGCAGGGGAGGTAGAAGTCACATACCATGATGCTAAATGCCCATCTCCATGTCATGCCGGGAGATGACATGGATGTGGTGATGAAGTCCATCCTGGGGGTTCCCCTGGATGGTGGAGGAGGTCTTTGGGGGTACTGGCTGCTCTAGGTTTGTGGCACCACCTGCCTTCCCACAGTCCTGTGCTAGGCAAGGCTTCCTCATTGCTTTCAGAGCCTGGGGGAATTGAGACGCATCCGAGTGTTAAACAGAAAACTCTACCTCAGCCTCCAACTGGAGCCTCTGTAGCAAGTCTCCTCCCAGGGATGTCATCGCCACTTGACCCCTATGAGTTCCCATCTCCCTGCCTCCACTTTAAAGAACTTTTTCCTCAGTCTGTGGGAGCCTGAATTAATTTCTTGTCCCGCGTCCCAAGGTGAGCCCCTGTCTGGAAAAGGCTCTAGTTCACTTCTCTGTGTAGTCTTGAGATGCCCAGACACAGTAGATATTGGGGGATGGTGTGGCAATCTCCAGAGCTTTGCCTTTCTGTGTTAAATAACTGGAAAAGAGCATTATTTTTTTCATTAAAAATTCATTTGGAAGTGATGAGGTTTCTAAGGATGTAATTAGCTGAGTTCTCCTCCTCTATCAGCTCTCTCCAAAGCTTCTTGGGATCACTCTTTTCTCTTTTCCTCTTCATTTCACTCTTTCTCAGCCCTTTTGCAACTTGCTTAGGTTTCCCTGGACACTGAGTGGGGCAGATCCTTGCCAGTCTCAGAGAGAAGTGAAGACAAAGTAGTTAATAAAGGAGATGAGCTGGCCCAGTTACTCCTCAACAAGACAGCTCTGAAAGAGAGTTTCTTTGTATCTAGACCTCTCTTATTTCATGTGCTGCATCATTTAACACTGTTGTGGCTCTTCAAGTGCAAACCTTACTCTCTGGGTGGCTTTTCTCTAAAAGTATCAGGGCTAGCGGGGCAACTCTCCTGGTCCTAGATGGGAGGATGCAGGAGGGAGATGGGGATTATGGGCAAACCTTCCCTTGAGTGTTACTCACCTGATCACCTCTCTCATGCCATCCTGGGTGTTAGCAGCTGTGTATCTTGGATGACTGGTGGTTCATTTGCAATAATGAGGGCTGACTGACTGATTTACGACTGCCTGCAGCCAAACCAGTCAGGCTTTGCAGGCTCCCACCATGTACCCGGGCTCTGCACTGGGGGATTGAGACAGGCTCTTCCTAACTACATCTATCTGCCTTTTTGATTGTTTTTCTTTTCTTTTTTGCCCCCCTTACCCTAGTTCCTGTTTGTTTTCACCCTGTTTTTTTGTTCAACCACCCCAGCCATCATCTGGATGTCTGACCCACCACTTCAGCAGGTATGAGGCCAAGACACAGACTTTATTCCCAGGAGCAGGCTCTCCACATGGGGCAGCTCATGTTCAGCAGGCATCTGCAAAGTCCTTGGGGTGGTTTCCTCTCCTTCACAGTGTCCTTAAGTTCTGCTTTCACTCCTAGCTTTCCCTTCAGCAGTCCTTTCCAGATCCCTGCCTTGGAAAACTCTTCTCTTGGAAAGCCCTTTGTCCTCATCCTTGGGTTCCCTGGGTTCCAGCAGCTTGGCAACCAGATCCTGGCAAGGCTTTATTACCCCTGCCCCACCACTAACATGGCTTCTTGCTTTCCAGGCGGGAGCTAGTTTGCATCCCACTGCCCTGGCCCCAAGGGTCTGTGTGTTTCTGCAATCAAAAGGGCTGTGAGTGGATGGGCGAAAGGAGAATTGGGGGTCTCAAACTCCTGTTGCAAACTTTTGCCGAGAAAAATGAGATGTGGCATCACTCCCTTTGACTCAAGGTCAAGAAAAGGCTGATCTGCTCCTGCCTCCCAGCAGTTGGAGGACGGCAAGCAGCTCTGGTCCTGCCCTGTTTTCCTTCTCTGTAAAATGCAGGGAAAAGGATGCCTGGCTGCTTGGAAATGCTCTGTAACTGGCAGGTGGATCTTCCTGAGGCTTTGCTCTGCCAAATGATCAGCCACTGTGGAGTTAAAGTACTGTTTAAAAGAGTCCTCAATTAGACCCCTAATGATGGGACATGGCAGCTCCAAGACCCTTTGTCAGGCTGATTTCCCCACATGGGTTCATGTTCTCCTTACACTCCAAAGGTTGGTTGTGTGCTGAGGGACCCTTCCCCTGCCCCCCCCCCAGCTCTGAAATTATGACTGAGATTGATTAAGATTTATTCTTTTTAATTAAGATTGAGAGGCTGGAACCCCAGGGTGCACCAGCCTCAGGAAGAAGGACAATTATGCAGCAATTACACAGCCTTGTAATCACATTATACATGGGATGTAGACTGAGATCTACCAAAGCCATTGTAAGTAGGTCATCAGCAAACCCAAGAGATGCTAAAGGACTTGGACACCTTTAGCTCCTTGCCGAGGGGCTTGGATTCAGGTTGGAGAGACGATGCTGGCTGAGAACGCCACGTGACCTCATATCTCAGTGAACTCCTGTCCCTGGGACCTCACAGCATCTGTCAGTGCATCTCTGCCCTGCAGGCATGTGATCCCTTCCCCTCTTCTCCTCTTATGAGTGGGTGATGCATCAGCATCCCTGCAGAGCTGGGAGATGGAGAGTGCTTCCTCCCAAACCAACATCTCTCAGCTCAGACCCTTCTTCTTCTCCTGCTGGTACATTGGGTTCCCCAGGGCTGGGCAGTCGTTCTGGTCCCTCTCTTTTACTCCACTTGGAGAGGAGTAAAAACTGGGCAAGCCTACACCATACCTCTTCCTAACACTCCCCCAGATGCTATTTCCAGCCCAGGGGATTTCCTTGGGAGATGAAAGCCCAACTATATACACAGGGTGATTAAAACAAGCCATAAAGGTGTTTTGGAGACAGGATCTGAAAGGTTGGGCATCTCTGACTTGTGCCTTGATAAGTACTGGCTGAGCTGGCATCACTCAGGACCTTGGGCATGTTCCAGTTTAGGTCTCCTGGCTTGGGAATACACCTTGACCTGGGTCACCCAGAGCCAGCCTGGGTTTTCCACACCATGTTTCTCCACTCCCATAGCCCCAGGGTGGCAGAACTGCCATGTGGGTGCCAGCGATGGGGACACAGTCTGTTTGCTCCCAGGATGGGCAAACTTCTGCTGAAGCCCACCCTTTTGTAAGGAGGGGAGCAGAAGCACAAGAAGAAAAAATTCAGTCTTGTTTCCCTTCAGTTTGGTGCTGGGTTTAAAAAAACAGAAGTGAATTTCCCTGCTCCCCCTCCCTTCAAAGAGCTGGGCAGCAGTATCAGTGGTGTTCCCGCACCCTGCTACCTGCACAACCCTTCCTCCAGGACCTGCCTTTGGACCCCAGGAGCTGCATTATTAAGTGTTTCTTCCGCTGGATGAAGAAATTTCAGATTCTGATACCTTTTCCTCTCCTGGTTTTTATCCCCTTAATTCCTCTTCTCTGGTTGTTTCTAATTAGCAATGCTAACCCACACTGCACTTACCTTTTATGCTCCGCTAAAAGCGGGCTTGGACTGGAATTAAATGGAGCCATGTAGGCTCAGCACTACGTTTTCCCATCGAGGGAGTCGGGGTATGGGGTCAATATGAGCTGTGCCAGAGCCAAGCAGCTTGCTGATGTGGCTTATGAACTTTAGGATGGTGTTAACCCAAGCGAGCTTTTGCTACCCTTGCCTGGCTGGCCTCTCTCTTCACAGAATCACAGAATGGTTTGGGTTGGAAGGGATCCTAAAGATCATCTAGTTCCAACTTCCCTGCCGTGGGCAGGGACACTTTCCACTAGACCAGGTTGCTCAAAGCCCCATCCAACCTGGCCTTGAACACTTCCAGGGATGGAGCAGCCACAACTTCTCTGGGCAACCTGTTTCTGTGCCTCACCAGCCTCACAGCGAAGAACTTCTTCCTTACATCTAATCTACATCTACCCTCTTTCACTTTAAAGCCATTACCCCTTGTCCTATCACTACATGCCCTTGTAAAAAGTCCCTCTCCGGCTTTCTTGTCAGCCCCCTTTAGGTCCTGGCAGGCTGCTATAAGGTCTCCCCAGAGCCTTCTCTTCCCCAGGCTGGACAATCCCAACTCCCTCAGCTTGTCTTCATAGGAGAGGTGTTCCAGCCCCCTGATCATCTTTGTGGCCCTCCCCTGGACGTACTCCAACAGGTCCATGTCCTTCTTATACTGGAGACCCCAGAGCTGAATGCAGTACTGCAGGTGGGGTCTCATGAGAGTAGAGGGGGAGAATCACCTCCCTCAACTTGCTGGTCACTCTTCTTTTGATGCAGGCCAGGATACAGTTGGCTTTCTTCCTTGTAGAGAGCCAAGAAGATGCCCATCAACAGGGTGAGCAGGCTCAGTGGTGGAGAGGGTGGCTCCAGGGGGTCCCCAGCCTCGCTGGGAGGTCCACCTGGGTAGCATCTGAAGGGGAAACCACCCCCAGAAAGTTTCCTTTTTCCTCCCCATTTTTCTAGGAGAATACATAAGTCTTCGAGGAACCCTTTCCCTCGTGATCCTCTGTGCTTATCCTCATCTGGCATTTCTTGCTCACTGGCTTCTTTTTATTCTTTTCTCACAGTTTACAAATTAGTCAGCTTTGCCCAGTGAGGAAGAATTGATTCTTACAGCGAAACACCTTTTTTTTTTTTATTATTCCTTCCTTTTTTTAAGCCTCTAAAAACAGCTTTTCATTCCCCTGAAAGCAGCCAGGAGAGCTCTGAGACGAACCCAGACACCTTGTCACACTTGCAGAGAGCTGCAAAAACCGTCTGTTTCCCCCTTGCTGGACTGGTAGTGAGAAATTTTCCTGTCTGGGCTTAAAGGCAGTGTCTGGAAAGCATCTGGGAAGGTCAGGGCTGGCTTGCTGGTGGCATGGAGGCTGGGGACGGTGCTTTTTGGCAGGGTGACTTCTTAGACCCTGTCCAGCTGGTGTACAGATCTACAGCTCTGGGACCCTAGGAGATGGGGAGATTGGGGAGAGGATGCTCCTGCCTCCTTGGAAATGGAATTGTGTTGTCCAAGAGGGGCCATGACATGGGGTTGATCTTGCAAAAGTGCTGAACATCCCCCCCCCATGCAAGGGGGTTCAGCTGCCGTCCGTGCCCCTGCAGCATCCCATGAGCCCCCTCCTTTCTCCTGACACCGGGGAGCCCCAGTGCATCTGGGAATGAGCAAATATGGGCTCAAAACTCTTCTGCTGAGCTGGTTGGGTTTAAATGAACCTGTAAACTGGGGTTGCTTTAGCAGGAAATCCTGAAACTGCTTGTCCAAGTAGCGTGGGTTGGGACATTGCCACCTTCATGAGGGTCTGTCAGGCCACAAGAGCAGATGATGGCCCCAAAGCCACCCCTGGGGACACAGATGTGGTGCTGGAGGTGCTGTGTTGTCATCTGAAGGGCCTGGCATCCTCCGTGCAGCCAGAAGCGTGGAAATATCTCATGGGGCAGTTCCCGAGATGAGATGCTCATGATTGACAGCACTTGGAAATACCTCTGTCTGCCAGCCCATGCCTCCATCCTGCACACCACTCTGGGTCTGAAACAGGGAAAAAATCAATCAGAAAACCCATTTTGGTCCAAACCCTGGGGTAGTTTTTCAGCCGTGCCCCTCCTCGCAGGCAGAATTAGGAGGGGCTGTGCAATATGTATGACAAGCTGTTGCTAGAGATACAGCTCAGGGGTTTCTCCTGCGTTTACAGCTTCATCGTTAAGTGCTGATGGCAGCAGGGAGGGAAGCGTCGGGTTCTTGGTGGGGTTACAGTGACTTGAGTTTCAATGTCCAGCAGTCTGCAGGATAACTAACCCTGTAGATGTGCACAGAGCTAGCTGCAAGCCTGATCAGCTCCCTAATCCAGCTGGCAACTAGTCCTTGCACGAGGGATGGGGTCAATGCCACCAAAGACCATATGAAGGTCCTGCATCACCTTAAGCTGCTTTTGAAATTGTGTGCTGGAACTGGGGACAGAGGCTGCAATGAAATCCTCCATCCTGTCCATCAGCTGCAGCATGACCAGGGCTATCAACACTGGATTTTTACCCGGTTGAGATACCGGGATGAATATCTTTGCCCCACAGCAGTGGCAGGGTGAGGGATGGCAACCTACCAGCAGCCACCCATGTTACCCTGTTGCTGGCCCAGCCCCAGCACATGAACACCTTAAAATCCCCACAGCTGCTCCAATTTATGGCATTTTTCTACCTCTTTTCTCACCGTGAGCTGCAGTGTTTGACTGCTGGGTCTGGCACCTGCTACAGCATCGCCTGGAGCCATCAGCTTTACAGCAATGGGTCGAGTGACCCAGAGAGAGGGAATTATATATAGAAAGACAGGAGATAGAGATGTCATTAGGGAGAAGCTGGGAGCCGGGAAAGAACCTCTGGGCCCGTTTTTTTTTTTTTTTTGTGGATGAAAGGAGCTTACTTCAGTGAGGAGCATTATTATATTCAGATTCCCATTTAGGCTTCTCCAAGTTGTACAACAAAAGGAATATTAAATGATCTTGCAAAATTTATGTTACAAATCAATGTAACCTGCATAAATCAACCCAGCTGAAGCAAGAAGGTAAGGTTCGGGGTTTTTTTTCCAAGTGCCTTGCTGTGATAAAATCACTGCTTTAGAAATGAAAGATGCTGCATCCAGCTGGAGAAGACCTTAGAAAAATGTCACGCCTTCAGCCAGATACATCTCCTTGCTCCCTTTGTTTTCCATGACTGAGTGAAGAAGAAATCGCTCTCCAACTTTTTGCATGCAGTGAACTGCTTAGAGAGCTGGTGGGGGTTACACACATAGTTTTAGCTCAGAGCTAAAAGTTCTTGTAGACATAGGCAAGCATGCAGGCAAAAATTGGGGCAGCAAGAATAGTGGGACTCTTGGAACAGGAGGAAATCTGTGGTTAAAATGGTGGTAGGAGAGCTGTCTTGGAGCCCCCTTGAGTCCTCCAGGTAAAGAAATCAGCTTTGCCCTGTCTCAAGCTTGTTTTGCACCATGAAGTTTTTTCCCAAAGGCATTTATGTGTGCAGAATGTGATGGTGTGAAGCAGCCTGGTATGAACACTGTGCTCCAAAAGTCCAACGTGGGTGGATGTCTCTCCCTCCAGGCTTGGACCTGCAGAGACTGTGCATGAGATGAAGCCAAAGCATGTGGACAAGAAGCAGCTGGAGAAGATCCTTCTGCTGAGCTCCTTCTGCTGATCCTTCACGTGAGCTATGTGAGAGAGCAATGCAGAGGCTGGAGAGTGGGCAGGGGACAGCAGGTCCCGCATGGCCCCGAGGGGCTTTTCCAGGGAGAACCTTTCCCAATGGCATCTGCCAGTGCCGATCTCATCTCTGCCCTCTGGTATAACAAGCGTGTCTGGATGACCTCTCTCTTGGCAGAGAACCACCAAGGCTTTTGTGAGATGCTCCTGCTCTTCCATCTCCTGGTCAAGAGGGAACATGAGTTCTATTGGCGCTTCCAGTTCTTCCTCCAGAAAACAGTAAGTTTCTGGGTGGTTCTTCCTCGGATCAAGCAGTCCAGATGGTGAAAGTCCTTAATTGCTCCTGGCCTGATGTCCTCCTACCCTGGGGGAAACAGACTTCAGCTCCCCTCTACCCCACGCCAGGCACGGTCCCTCCTCCCGGCCACCTCTTCATGAGCATCAGTTTGGGGTGGCCCTCATCCAACTTGCCCAGGCAGTGCCAACCCCTGCAGGGGATGGAATTGTAGTAAAGGGGTTGAATCCTCTATTACTGGGGCTTTGTGGCTATGGACCAGCTGGGCCATGGGAGCTTTCCCTGCCCTGGGTTCTTACTTTCCGTGTCCCCCTAGGAGCGCAGCTGTGTGATGAACATAGGTGTGGGGAAGAGCTTCATCATGCTGAAGACCTCAGCTGCATTTAGGGATCCCACCTTTGCAAAACACCTGGGTGAGTTCAAAGCCTCCTCAAGCACCTCCACAGATCCAGCAGAAAACACCCCCATAGATCCAGCAGCAGCATTTAGAAAGGATGCCAGCAAAGGAGAGCAAATATTTGTACAGTGATTGGCGTCACCTAAACCCACTGAATATGCTGAGCACATGGGTCAGGGCCACTGAGCAGGAGTTACGTGTTTTGGCTCTCCTGAGATGTCTCTGTGGCGAGACTCTGGAGGACCTTAGCCCTTCACACTCGCTCTTCTGAATTTATCTCCTTTACTCTGTGAGGTGCATGAGGAAGGAGGTGAAGCTGCAGCCGTTGAGCTCTCCCAAGCTGTCCTTCCATGGGCCAGCCCTTCTCAAGTCCTGCTGATGCTGCTTGGGCAGAAAATGTTCCCTCTCCTCCAAGTTTAACAGCCTGATTTTCTCTGGCCAGGTTGGCTTTTACCTCTCATCCCAGTGGCTCACAACTGCCCCTGTTTGCCCTTAAAATACAGCATCGTCTCTGCCCCAGGGTTTGCTTTTCTCATCTTTCAGAAGGAAAAGGCCTGCAAGTTATTCACTCACTGGTCCCCTGCTTTTGCTTCTCCTTCCAGTGATTGTGCAAGTCCTTTGACAACGTCTGGAGGCTGTGGGAGGTGAATGTGTGTTAAGATCCCATCCTCGGTTGCCCTTACCTGTCCTGCATCTCCCCAGGTACCCCGATCATCCTGCATCCCTCCACCCAGCCCTATCCATCTGCAACTCCTGGTCCACGGGAAGGAGAGAGCTCTCTCTCCTTGCAGCTCATCCCTCAGCCCTGCTCCCCAGTAGCTTTGATTATCTCAACTAATATTTGCACAGACCCTTTCTCCGCACTCACCCGTCTCGATGAAGCCATGAGGCAAGTGTTTGTTCTCTATCCTCTGGCTGATGGGGGATCACTTCTTCAGAGACATCTGCGGCTCAGGAGGTCCCTGAACCATAAATTGCTTTTTTTGGAAGGAAAACAGCAAAACCAAAACACAGGGCCCCCAAACCTACCTGTGTGCATGGGCCATGTCTGTCCCTCTGACCATTGCAGCCTGTCCTAGGTCTGTATGATCCTCACTCATAACCCAGGGGATGGATTTGGGGTCTTCTGAGAAGGGTGATCAAGGAATTTGAGCTGCTGCTTTATTTATTCTGTAGCTTATCAGGGAGTTTAACTCATTGTATTTGGGGGTCTGGTTATCCGTGTATGGAGATTTTGCCTGCAGGCTTCCCCTGATGTTAACTGTCTCTGTGCCCCTCTCCCATCTGCCCCCCAGGTTTTCCTGACAGGGAAGCCCTGCCAAAATTCCCAAGTGTCTGTGGGAAGCAGGTCCTGCGGGAGAACAGGAGGAGGAACAAAATCCTGACAGTGAGTGGCAGGAGTGGAGAAAGGGGAAAAAAGGGGAAAAAAAGGGAAAATCTCTCCTTCACACTGCAAAGAGCTGGACTGTCTGATCTTCCTCAGCACTGGGCAAGTTCACGACAAAATAAACAAGCACGAGGAGGAAAATTGCTCCTGAAATGGAGCATGGTGATGCACTGAACTGTTACTGCTGCTTCAGAGGGGGACACTCTCATCTCGGAGACGAGCACCAGGTGCTGCCCATGTCTCAACCCCCTGGCTTGTCCCCACCTGGGTACCCCATCCTATGTGATGCCGGGCAGCATGCCCCAGAGCCCTCCTGCTTTTTCTGTCTTCTTGTGGTCAGGCAGGTCATGCCAGCACCAAGGATGTGGGGAACAGATGAATAGATCCCAAATTGCTAAGAATTATCACACCCCTTTTTTTTTTTTACAGATGGGGAAACTGAGGCAAGCAGCCACCATGCTCCTTGCTGTGGAGCAAGGAAAGGTTGGACTTTATCATCTCCCCAGAAAGGAGAAAGCCACTGAAGGGCCATAAATTTCCAAGAGCATTAAAGAAGGAGAAGCAAGAAACTCCAGCTAACATGAGGAATTCATTCATCCTCAGCCAGGCTGGCAGGTGGAGCAGAAAATCTACCGATATATTCAAGGTCCTAATAAGTCTGGGAGCATCCAGTGGCTGGTCACATGGAGCTGCTGCTGCTGAATGGCTTTTATCACTCCAGACGGTTCTGCTGACACGGAGCAATTTGTTTTGCAAGGGATGCTCCCTGGGCAGGGATCAGGGGAAGGCTGAGCTAATGCTGCCTGACATACTCTGTTTAGGAGATAAGACAAGGCAGGGAGGAGGAGAGGAAAAGCTGGGAAAGCCTCTGGGGAGGAAAGCCCTCCCACGCTGGGAAGGGCAGTGCGAGGGTGTTGGGATGTCAGTGGTACCCAAAGCCCAGCATCCCAGTCCAGGGCTGACCGGGATGCTAGATGTAGTGGTTCCCAGGCTCTGGCAAAGAAGAGCTGGCAGAGTTGCAGGTGTTTCTTTATTATTTTGTTGGCCTGGGACATCTTACAAAGCAGAGCATGATGACAAAGCATAGATGTCCCTCTCCATCTTCATAAGATGTCAAAGCATGTTTATCCCTGTGTATTTTAAGCCAAATGTTGTTCTCCAGCTGAAACAGAAGAGGTTTTTAATGCTTCCTATTTTAGATAGACAGGGCATTCATTAGGGCAAAACTTGTCTTGCAGAGGGAATTCATTGCTTGCGGTGAGGGTGAGAGGAGATGGGGAAGGCCAAGCAATGCAGTCACATCAGTGCTGGCTTAGCTTGCAGTGGTGCTTCTGCAAATGAGGGACAAAAGGTGATCCCTGCAAAAATTTGGAGCAAATTGACATGTATTTATTTACTCAATTTGTTTTACCCCACAGCTAAAATCTGAGAAGACCTCAGCCTTGTTTTCCTAAATGTAATTTCAGAAGAGGAGGGCTGGCCGTGCCTGCCCGAGCATCCCCATCCCGCTCCCTGTCTCACCTTGGGGGGTGGTTTGGGTACCCGGGAGCCCCCGGGGTCCCTGTCCCCTTTTGCCACCAGATAATATGGCAAAACCCCTTCTCCTTCACAAGCAGCCACCTTTTTGGTGGCGACGGCAGCCTCAGCAGCAGCAGAAAGGGGAGGATTCATCCTGCTTCACTTGCTGCAAAGTATCTGGAGGTACCTGCTACCTCCTTGTGACGATGCCAGAGGCGCCAGCTCCCGATTTATCCCAAACCGACCAAGGGATTGTTCCGTGATGAATTTGTTAGGATTAATTACACCATGTCCCTGCTGAGATTTTTAACAAGATTATGCTTCCCGAGCCTCGTTGCTTTGCCTTCTCCTCCTCCTCTTTCCCTCCCGTTTCAAAGCGCGTTGCGTGCAGTGGGATTTGTTTTGGGGGGTTGTTTTTTTTAAACCCGCCGGGATGCCGGTGAGGAGGAATGGGCAGCGGCAGCAGTTCCATCATGGGGGATGTCACCCCAAGCTGGGACGTGGGGGAATGAGTCCCTGGGGAATTGCCCTTCCCTGGGCGATGCTTCAGCTCCTGTACTGGGCTCAAGAAGTTGCTTTTCCACAGGCAACACTGCCTCTGGTTTCACCAGGAGTGTGGGAAGGTGGAACCCACTGGAGATGGTGGTGGGACCTGGTGTTTGGAGACGCGGCTGGTGTTTGGTGGCTTGTTTTCTGCTGTGGAAGCAAATTCCCTTTGCAGTGGGCAGGAGGGGAGGAGGCTGCTTGGCCCTCTCTCATCTGATCCCTGAGATGGATGCTGATCCATCTCAGTGGCCCTGGCGCTGATTGAGACTCTCCGGGGTGGCACCGGGTTGTTTTGGGTTGTGCCTGTGTCTGTGCTTGCTGTCCTAGCCCTGTGCAGCCTCCTGGCCTTGGCAGATGCAAGGGGAGACATTGTCGTGCCTGCAGAGGAGGCAGCAAAGCCTGAGCTGGAGCTGAGGACTCAGCGGGGGAAGATCAAAAACATCTTAGCGGCAGGTTTTCCTCCAGCCCTGAGAGGCATTTAAATGTTCACGCGCTGCAAGTGATTGACTGCGTTAGTGCAGCGACGGAAAAATAGCTGCTGCCTTGATTTCCCTGGGGCTGCAGCGGCGAGGAGCCCACATGCCATGGGGGAGTACCCACAGCTGGGGCACGATGGAAGGGAAGGAGCACGATGGCATGGATGGGGTTTGTGGTTGGAAAAAGTCATGATGGTGCTTTCCTCCAGCATGAGAAGGGGCAGACAGTTTGCTCCAGGAAAGCCCCAAGACCCAGTGGGCTCTGCAGCATGGATAATGAGGTGCTGGCCACATTTTGGGGTGATTCACCACTGTCACAGGCACTTCAGCATCCAGACAAACACAGCACCTCAGCTTGTGGAAGCATTACCCCAGATCTGGGATGCTTGAGACCCATCTCCTTGCCAGAAGTTTGCTGCTGAAACACAGGCTCTGTACCTGAAACCTAATTTTCTTGCTCTGAATTATATATTTTCCCCTGTTGGATCCATTATTTAGCTATCCCTGCCACTCTCTCTGCAAAATTTGCCTTTCTTAACTTGAATCAAGTGATTTCTGCATCCGTCTGGTCCATGATGGACCCACATTGACCTGGCTGTGCCCGCAGCATCCCACCTGGCAAACCCCAGCTCATCTTTCAGGCTGTTTCAAACCTCTTTCTGCCGGTCTCATGAGATGCTTCTGGGTATTTAGCAGAGTATAAATTGCTTTTATCGAAATGAAGCCAGCTTTGGGCTTGCAGCAGAAATTCCCAGACCTCCTAGGTTGGGGTGTTTTTTTTTTCTCTGTAGGATTAACAAGGTTAGTCAATGAGCGTGAGCCGATTTGGGGTTGATGCTATTCTGGGCTGGGTTTAGATGCCACGGCACGGGTGGACGTGTGGCTTCGCGGCGTGAGGCGGCTTTTGCAGGATAAATGAGAGCATATTGATAATCAGCCTTGTACCCGCTGGGAGCTAACCCTGCTAAACGGTTTAAAGGGAACGAGTGTTTTGCTTGCAAAAGGCCTTTTCATGGGGTGGTTTTGTTTTTTGGGGGGGGGTTATGGCTTTCTTTGGGTCCCCCACCTGCTCCCAGTGCAGGTAACATGAGCCACAGCATCATGTTTTTTTGCACCTGAGACATATCCTTCCCCACAGTGACAAAACACCTCGGTCCAGCAATTGCTCATGCTTGACCTCTGCATCTTCAAGGCTGTGTCGGATGCTGCTGGGGACCAGTTTGCACCAGTTCACTCCACGCTGCCCTTTGCAGACCAGTACATCTGCTTACAAGCTATCCCTCTCTTGCCATAGGACCTGGGGATGAGCCACCCTTCCTGTAGACGGACACTGCAACAGGGTTAAACCATCCTTCCCAGCTCTTCCTCATCCTTTATTTTATTCCCCCTGACCACTTTCCCTCTAAAGAGGCCAGCTGGCTGCTCCCTCCTTAACGAGGGGCAGGGCTGTCATGGGGGGAACTTGGGGGGCATCAAATACATGGATTTTCTTGGTCCTTTCTCTCCAGGGGTGACACCACATGTATGGTCAGGCTCAGCCCATGCCTGCACACAGACGTGGGTGCCTGGGATGGGATGGGATGATGAGATGAGATGAGTTGAGATGGGATGAGATGGGATGAGATGGGCTGAGGGTGCTCAGCACCCAGAGGGGGGGGTGTGGGCGAAGGGACAGGATGGGTGCTACATCCCTTTCCCTCTGGGCCAACTCAAGGTGTCCACATGTCCCCTTCCCCCCCCCCTTTTCCCGAGGGAAGGAAACTGAGGCATGGTTGGGGCAAGCACCCTCCAGCTTTCCAGTTCCTTCCTCCAAGGCCAGTGAGGCCAACTGGAAAGACTGGGAGTTGCTGGGACTGTTTCAAAGGGGAACAGGGGGCACCTGGAAGAATTGGGCTTTCTTTCTGCTTCCTAGGGATGAACGGCTGGAGGAAACACCTCCTCCGTGGGGCAAAGATGTGGCAGCTCCCAAGGGGTGTGGGGAGAAGGATTTGGGGTTGCTGGAGAAAAGAAGGTGCTTGTTCCCCCCCCCCCCCCCCAGCAAACCCCAAAACTGTTGTGATTTGGGTTTTTTAGCTCCTGTTTCCCAATTTCTTCTCCATACACAGCTGGATCCGGAGCTGCCGCTTCCATTTCCTCATCAGCAGCAAAGCAAATAAGCAGATTTATATGAAATTTCCACCTCTCCCCAACCCAAAAGCCAATTTCTCTTTTTTTCCCCAGACAGTTCTTGTCGCTTTTCAATTGCTCCTAATGGAGATGTCCATCACTGAGCGCGTGGGCGAGGACATTAACCCAGATATGATTTCAAGCAGGAAGGGATGCATTAATGACCATTTAAACCTGTGTACATAGCTGGTCCGGCTGAAGATGATGGGCTGATTTCTCTTGCTTTCCTGACAGGTGAATATTTTTTCCTTCTCTTTTAAACCCAGCCATGTGCAGGGCTGAGGTTTTTGGGCTGCCCAGGCCAGCTTCAGCCTTGTTTTGGCTGGGGGAGAGGATAAGCATCACAGTGAGATACATCCAGACCCATAGCGAGACCTCTCACCCCTTCCTCCAGGAGAGATTTCATCCTGCAGATCTTCTGCAGCAAATATTAAGGAAAAAAGAAAAAAAAAAAAAAAAGCAGTTCTTCCTAGCTGGGAATAGCAAAAAGGAGCTGGGTTTGGAGTTTTGCTAGTAAAGCCAGGGCTAACCCACACTGAGTGTCCCTCCAGCCTTGACTGGAGCAGAAAACCTTTTAAGAGTAAGTGCTGAGGTCCTAATGTTGCATTATATAGCATAAAGCAGAGTAATACTCAACCAATTACGCTAATGCTGCTTATTTGGTCTTGTTACAGAGAGTAATTGCTCACCCAGAAGCTATTAAATTAGATAAGAGCAGAACAAACAAAACTATTCATTTTATTCACTATATATTTATACACCTACCACTCCAGAGTGTAAGCAGCCACCGCTCTCTGGGTGTTAGCTATTCCACTTGTGAGCCAGACAAAGACATTTGTCATGGCTGTGGGTGGTGTTTCTCCTTTTAAAGCAGCTGTAGGAAAGACATGGGATGTGTTGGGGTTTATTTATCCTCCCTGCCATCAGCTCAGCTTCCCACTGGTGATTTTGGGGCCTCTCCCAGGCACGGGGGAAAAAATGACACCTGGGCAGCTGCAGGCAGGAGGGCAGTGATGGGTTAAGCCTGGGGGAAATATTAAAACCTGAGAGCAGCCAGAGGGAATAAAGGGTGAGGAGGAGGAAGAAGAAGAAGGAGAAGGAGAAGAAGGAGAAGAAGGACAGCGGTGGGAGGAGGTTCATTGCTCCTGGCGTGGAAAGTGGCTGTAGCGTCCCTGCCAGCTGATGCAATGCTCGCTTGGGTTGGGGTGTCTGAGACCCACCCAGTTCCCAACTGGGCTGTGGCTGGGACAGCTGGGACTGGAAGACAGCTTTGCCCTGTCTCTGTGCTACTCAGGATACGGCCCTGGCTCCTGCTCCCTGTTTGCAGCAGCCCAGGGCTGGGATGAAACCACGGTGAAGCAGCTGGTCCAGCTCTCCGTGAGCATCGTGTCCTCCTCCTTGTGGTCCCATGGGAAGGATCAGGCACAGGGGGCTGCAGTACCCTAACGAGGGTCTGCTCCTTAAACCGGCTCATTTAACCAGCATTACTGCCAAGAGGGAGATGCTCCAGGTCTTCAAGCTGGTGACTTGCTTTGGAATGTGCTGCTGCTGCACCCACGGCAGGGCTGGGAGTGCCTGGGGAGCATCAGTGGGGGGGTCTGCACCCCCCTGGGACCTGACCAGCATCATCCCCTGGAGCAGCATGGCAAAATTCAGCTGCTTTATATCCTATAAATAACCCACTCCAGAGAAGTCTGCTGCAAACAACACGCTTTAAAAAACATGTTATTATCCACTCTGCCTCCCTAATTAATTCCATCTCCTGCCATCCATGAGCGAAGCCTGCAGGGTACCTGGCGTGTGTGCTGAGGTGGGACCCCCGGGACGGTGCTGGGACCCCTGGTGGGGGGAGGGCTGAGACCCCCAGGGAGATGCTGAGACCCTCAGCTGATGCTGTGGGGATGGGTGAGGCAGTGGTGGGTGGTTTTTAGGCTGCTGAGGCTGCCATCTGCCAATGCCAGGACAGCCGAGCCACCTCGGGTCACTCCTTCTGGACAGAGAAACCCTTGATACCTGCATTAAGATTTAAAAAACAATATGAATTTGCCCATGGGAATAGTGGGTTTGTGTTATTTTAGGGTGTTAGTTGGCTGTTGGGCGTAATGGGTAGAGCCAGGGTGCTGCCACGCTGGATGTGATTAATAACTATGGTGCCTTGGTGGAGGGGAATGGGTGGGTGGGTGGGGGGGGAATGTTTGGTTTTACCTGGTGGAAATCAACTGAGTGATGTTGTGAAGGTAAGAAAACTTCCCCTAGGGCTCTGCTGGCTGGCTGTAATTGGGGTGCTTCCCCTGCACGACTGGGTGCAGGCAGCCCTGCCAGACCCAATGGCGCACCCATGGCTGCTTTGATGCCTCCAGGTGCAAGATGCTGGAGAAAACCTCTCCCTTGGCTTCCCAAAAGAAGCTTTAACGCCTTTTTTTTTTTTTCAGCAGTTGATGGAGGGTCCTGAGCCTCTACCCACCTCATGCAGAGCTGGATTAAGGTCTCCTCTGCCCCTAAATCCAGCCCTGGACTCAGACACCCAGCTGTGACCGTGGGAGCATGGGAAGGCTGGAAGGGAAGGACTTCAGAGCTGCTGAAGGTGATGACCCCAGTGATGTCCATCCCACCGTCCCCATCTGGGGCAAGCTTTGTCCCCCAGCAAGGGCTGGCTTGCCCTTGAGGACTGTGATGGTGGCCACGCTCAGGAGATCAGAGGACGATGCCCTTTGGGAAGGCTTGCGAAGGTGAAAAGCTTCACAAACTTTACTCTCACCTCGAGGAACATGATGGATTTTCCCAGCTTAGCTAAGAGCCAGGTTGGGTTGCAAAGCATTAAAGCAATCCAAATGGGCTGGAAACCTGAGGCAGGAGTTTTGGGGAGATAAGGGAGGGAACATTCCTCATGCAGAACCGCTGAGATTAGGGTGATGACAACTTCATTCAATTTCCAAGAGCTAAGAGAAACCTCCGGCGAAACGCAGGCGCTCTTGCACGTGTGCTGGGAGCAGGCAGCCACGCAGATTAAAAGGATGTTTCTCCCAGTCACCTTTAATGTCCCCGATAGCTGGTCCTACAGTGAAGGCTAATTTGAGCTACCAAGACAGTTCTCAGAAGCTGTATTTCTCCTTCGCTGGCTTTAGCTAAAACCCTGCAGCTCTGGATGGGATGCTCAGCGTGGGTTGGGCTGGGACCAGAAGCCAGCAATTTGGGTGAAGCCATAGGTCCTGCCAGCTTCATCTGCCTGTGGATGTCCCTACGGACTGGATGCTGAGGGACAGCATCTCCTGGGGACAGTGGGATTCTCACCCTTCGGGAAAAGAAACCCCCTGGATTCACATCCCAAGCTGCACTGGCTATAAAAAACCCAGAGACGACATTATTGAAGAACTCTGCTGACATCTCTGATGAGGCTGGCATGTAAACAGGGATGCAAATCAGAAGCGAGTTAATTATAAGCTCCGTTAAGAACACAGGGGGAAAAGAAAATCACCTTTAATTTCTAAATGTGATAGAGGAATGTCAGCGTAGAAAGCAAGGAGTGCTGCGAGGGTTCAAAAATACTGGGAAGCCATAAAGCAAGTTAGGGGAGCATGTCTTTGGAGGACCACCACCCCTTGCAGACCCTCCCCAGCTATCTCTGGGTCAAGCGTGGGGTGGGGAAGGAGCTGGCCAAGCCCAGGCAAGGTGGTGGCAGGGCTGGGACCTCCCTGCTCCATCCCATAGGTTTTTCCATGTAATTGCTCTTGAATTTTGCATGATTTGTGGTGTTGCCCAGGTTGGGGAGAAAGGAGGAGAGGAGCCACCTCATCCCAAGTTTGGCTTTTAGTTTTATTACCCCAGATCATCTTCCCCCCCCCCGCCCTCCTTTTCTTGCCTTCCTGCCTCAAGACCAGCTCTAGGAAGGAAAGAGCTTGCACAACCCTCATTCGGCTTTGGAGCTCCTTCCCATGGGATGCCATCACCAGACAAATTCACAGAGGAAAAAGACTTTTAGGGACAAGATGATCCAAAAAATCCCTCTGCTGCTGACTGCTGGAGGATATATAGCATCACTTCATGCTCTCCCTTCTCCTATACCTGCCCTGGGAAGCCAGGAATATAAAGGCTGGGGGGATTTTTGTGGGGCAGCAGGGTTTGGCAGGTTCAATGGCTGGGGCTGCGGCTGGGATGACAAATCCACCTTTCCCTGGCTTGGAAATCACCCCACGCTTAAAATCAAGAAGTGGATGGTTGAACAGGAGATTTTGAAAGCATCAATTGCAGTGGCTGACCTCCATGGCTGTCGGCAGCTGGCAGAGAAGAACTTAAGGGCTTGTTTACACCCAGCCGGTGAGTATTTCAGTGGAGATGCAGAGATAAAAGTAATAAAGTGTCTTCCATTTAGGTCAGTGGATAAATGAAGTTTCAAACATGTTCCCCTGCTGAAAGCGCTTACCGGCTCTGGCTGGAGAGTTCAGATGAGTTATGTGGAGGAGGATGCTCGCCAGGTTTCCTTGACTGCCAGCTCCTCCATCTGCTGACAGATGCCAAAACGCTGGGTGGGATTTGCTCAGGTCCCAGTGTGAGTGTACCCTGTGCCAGCCAGGGGAAAGTCTCCCGTGCCTCAGTTTCCCTTCCCAGCTGCCCAGGGCAGGAGGGAGGTAAATCCAGGACAACCCACCCGGGCATGGGGGTGAAGAGATGGAGCAGGAGACACCCCAGCTTCCCTGTGGTCCATCCCGAAGGACGGCTGAGACCTGGCATGCTCATAGCACTTAAGTGGGGTCTCTCGTCTGCAGCTTTCCCAGTGATCAAGTGGACATGGAGAACAGTCATTTTGATTATTTCCTTCTAATCTTTTATAATCCCCCCCTCCTTTCTTTTTTTTTTTTTTTTTGTCTGGGGAGAACAGAGCCATTGGATCATGGGGAAAGGAGGTGATTCCTCTACAGCAGAGGCATGAGCAGGTTTCCTTGTCTGGTGAGGCTGCAGCATCTCTGAGTTTGGCTCATTTGAGGGGAATATTAACAGCAAGAGACTGGCTCCAGCAGGCAGACATGGCTGTCCTTGTCCTCTGTTACCGGCTTAGCTGGGAGGCCTTGGTCCCATCCACTCATCCCCATAGCACAGGGATTGAAGAGATGGGGGATGCTGACCTTGCTCCTGGGGCTTGGTGGTCCTTGATATGGTGGGAACCGGAGAAAAGAGGGTGATTTCTGCCATAAACTGTAAAAATTGCTTGTGGGAAAACTCTGCTGTTGCCTAAAACAACCTGTTCTGGGGCAAGAAAGTGGCGATTCAAGTTCAGTTAAATTCCCCTTTTTCTCCCACATGCTTTCCCTCATGTGGCTGTCTTGAAAAATCAAGCCAGTCCTGGAAAATCCGTATTAAAAAGGAGGCAGGAAAATCCTGGGAATAAGCTTTTGGGTGACTTTGATGTGGAGGAAGCCAGAGAAGCCTTTGTGCCACTGTGCCCCACGATGACCACGCATCCCCGTTAATTCAATAAGGTGACACCCAATTACTCACGTGACTGGTTATCCCAAATTGCCTAAAAATAATACTAACAGAAAACTAGTCTTTAGGTGATTAAGTTGCTAAGTAATTTAGTCACTTGGGAATGAAACGGGTTCACCATATTGGTAATTATTTCTGCAAAGGGAAAACAGAATGGACTGGTTGAGGGGTTGAATTGAAATTTAGGGTTTGAGCCCAGCGGGGAGGGATGGAGGAACCAAAGGTGTGCTGGGAGCTTGCCCCAGGCCAGCACGGCCTCAGTTTCCCCAGCACTGTGGCTTCTCCCCGCCCCCTTTTGGGGG
>NW_010972775.1:1945598-1947168 GCF_000737465.1 Haliaeetus leucocephalus
CCCCCAACATCCCCCCAAGTCCTATCGCTCCCCCAAATCCTAACCGTTTGCAGGGCTGGGGCAACGCGGATGGGAGCGACCCACAGCCAGTTCTCCCCGTGTCCCCATCCCCACTCAGGACAGGAGGCCGTGGGGCCGTGGCGATGTGGGAGGAGGAGGTTAGGCCAGGCTTTCCTTCCTGGCCAGCGCTGCGCTGCCTATTACATCAACTCTGGTATTTCCAGTCCCTGCGGGGAGAAGGGAGGAGCGCAGGCGGGAGCAAGGAAAAGCACAGAAATATTGGGGGGTGCGGGGAATTGGGGGGGTTTCACGGGGCGGGGTGGGGGGGGATTCAGGCCCTCCGGTAAGGCACGGTACTGGGATCCCCAGTCATCAGGCTGGCCTTGGCCCCTGGCCCCATCCTGGCTCCATCCCCGGCTTCGGGGCTGGGAAATGAAAGCGGCAGGAGGGGGGGAAAAGGGGAAAAGGAAAAATCTACACGTGGAAAACACACGTCCCTACGGCCGGGACTTAAAGCAACAGGAAAGTGCCGGGTGGTACAAGGGCAGCTCCAGGGACAGGGGGGTGGCAGGGGTTGGGGTGTCTGCTCCAGCTTTCAGGGTGCTGCCTCAGTTTCCCCAGGGTGGAAGATGGAGGGAAGGATGCTGGGATGCTTTTTCCCAGCCTCATTTCTGCCCCCAAATAGCCCCCTATGGATACCAGGCTGGGGTCGTGGGGCTGTAAAAAGGCCGGGGGGGGGGTGTGGTGTGGTTCAGGGGGTCCCCAGGGAGGATGAAGCGGCAAGGCCCCGGCGGTCCGTTTGCACAGGCCCTTCGTTCGGTGCCGCGGGAGAGCGAGCTAGGGCGATGGCCCCAGTGTGGTAAAGGATTTGGGGTTTGCACAGCCGGCAGCGGGGTTGGGGTCCCCCCGGATTAGCTCCCCCCTTTTTGTTTAGTATTTCCAGCCCCGAGTTAGCAACCAGTCACTGGTTTTATTCCTTCCTGGAGATTGTTAGAAATGTTTTGTGCGGGATCTGTCCTCGTTTGGGATGCAATACCAAGGGACCCCCCCCCCAGTTGTCACAGAGAGACAAATTCTGGGGGAAAGTTCTGGGGTTTTGGAACAGTTTCTCCGTTGAGACCTTTTGTGAGGGAGTGAAGGTGCTTGTCTAGGCCCTCACCCTGGCCCCGGGCCTCCCCGTGGGACAGTCAGTGGTGTGAATTTGGGTTCCTCTGGGGGACACCGGGGTCCTTCCGAGCAGCGGCGTGGGGCAGGATTGCATCACGTTGCCCCACCAACACTCCCCACGAGCCTGAACCCCTATTTCGAGTCCAGCGCCTAACGCCGAACCGCGGAGAACTCCAACGCGAACATGCGTCTAACCGCGGCGTCGAGCGCGTTAAAAAAGCGTCACGACGTGAGATTTCAGGGTTTGCTGTGGGGGTTTTGTTTGTTTGTTTCATATCCCGAGGGGATGCATTTGGCCGGCAAGGCAGCACCTCCGCGGCCCTTCCTCCCGGAGGGCAGGATCCGGCCCGGAGGCGGTCCTTAGGACCCGGCGGCGGCGGCGGCGGCGGCGGCGCTCGCTCCT
>NW_010972775.1:1947178-1956600 GCF_000737465.1 Haliaeetus leucocephalus
GGGGGGGGAAAAAGCGGCGGAAACGGCCAGCGGGATGGAACCGGGGGGAGCTTGGGGGTTGTGGGCAGCGCTGGGTTGCGGGCTGTGCCTGCTGGCGGGCGGGCAGGAGCAGGCGGGCGGCGGCGGGCAGCCTTGGAGGCAGCTGATCCAGTGGGAGAACAACGGCCGCGTTTACAGCTTGCTTAATACCGGCGCCGAGTACGTCCCGGCCGGGCAAGAGAGACCCGGAGGGAACCGGTTGTTGTTGGCGGGAGCGATGAGCGGAGGAGGAACGGGCAACGTTCGGCGGCAGGCACCGGTGGTACCGCCGCGGCCGGGTTCCGAGACGGTGCGGGGGCAGACGAGGCATCCCTTCGGTTTCGGGCAGGTGCCCGAAAATTGGCGGGAGGGACCGGTGGGCGACAGTACCGCTTCGCAACGGGTACGGCCCGCCGGCCGCTCGCGCCAACCTTCCTCCTCGTCCTCCTCCTCCTCCTTCGCCTACGCCTCCGTCGGGCAGCCGGCGTACCCCCAGTTCCCCTTCGCCCCCCAGTATGAGCCCTACGAGGCGCCCCGGGCGTACGACGAGGCGTACACCTATTACCGGGGCGCCGGCGGGGCGGCCGTGGCTTCGGCGGCAGCGGGCGCCAGCGTGGTGTACCCCTTCCAAGCCCGGGCACGCTACGAGGACTACGGGGAGGAGCAGAGCCCCTATAGAGCCCAGGGTTACTACCCGGCGGCCGAACGCCCCTATGTGCCCGCCGCCCCTCAACCGGTCGATGGGCTGGACCGCCGGTACTCCCATAGCTTGTACCATGACGCGGGGGGCTCGCCGGAGCAGGGCGGCCCGGACTCGTACGCCAACCGGCAACCCGCCGGCCACGGCGTCGCGTCGGCGGATAACCTACAAGCTCCCACCGGGACGGGGTACGGCGGCCAGTACCCACCCTACGAGCCGCAGCTGCCTTTTCGGGCGCCAGAACCTTACGGGGTTCCTCGGCCCGAGCCCTACCTGCCCGCCAGGAGCCCCGAAATGCCGCAAGCCGTCCCCGATAGCCAAGCCCGGGTCAGCGTGGGCAGCGTCTACAGGCCCAGCCACGGCGGACGGGGTGAGTCTGGGGGCTACCCTGGGGCGGGTGGCAGCTCCCCGGGGTGGGACGGTGCCCTGGGTGCTCCTTCACCTGGGGAGAAGGCATCCCCGAGGGCAGAGCCCTCTGCACCCACGTCTGGTGCCGGTCACTCTCCCAGGATGCTGTCCCGGTGCTACGGGGACAAATGCGGCTGGGCGGCCACCGAGGGGCCACCAAGGGGCTGTTGGAGACCCTCCGTGTTTTGGGAATGATGTTTGAAGGGGTGAAAAAAGAGAGAGGAAAGGGAAGGGGGGGTGAAGGAGCAAGTCCCAGCGGGGTCTGAGCTTGGGGTGGGTCTGTGGCACGTCCCAGGTCATCCTGTATTTGTGGGGTGCGCTTGTGACCATGTCCTCGGTCATCCTGCCGGCACGGGGTGGCTGCGTGCCGTGGGTTGGGGGGCACGCTGTGCTCCTGGGGTAGGACAGTGCCGTGTCCCAGGTCATCCCGGCCGTGTGCCCTGTGCCGGGGCACTCTTGCCTTGGTTTACGGGTGGATCTGTGCTGCCTCACCCGGGGCCGATCTCCCCCATTGCCCGCCCCGTGCCGGCCGCAGCAGGGGACCAAGGTCGCAGCAGGGACGCCGTCGTTTCACGTCCTACTGACCCCAATCCTGATGAAATCCTGTGGCTTTTGGCTGAGGCTTGCTGAGAGTGTTTTTGCTCCATGGTGAAATTGGAAGCAAGGCTGGAGGGTGTGAGGAGCAGCAGCCTGGGGGATCTGTTCCCTGCCTGTCCCTCGGGAAAGCCATCTCAGCTGGAGCCTCTGACCTGTCTGACCCCATAACCCATCCAGCCCCGTCCCTGGTTTCTGGGAAAAAAACATCCCAGAGGGTTTGTACTGGGGGAAGCGTTCGTCCCAGCCCTGCCTCATTGCGTGCGAGCGAGTAAACACAGCGAGAGCAGCCGGGCTGGGTCAGCCCGAGGTCCGGCCGGCCCTGCTGAAGATGTGTGTGAAAGAGCTTGGGGACAGGGTTTGCGCAGAGAGGATCTTCCTCCGCATCTCCCACTGCCTCGACGGGAGCAGCCGCTCCTGCCGGGCAAGGGATGCAAGGATGAGGGATGCAGGGATGAGGGATGCCGGCGGTCCCGTGGCTCCAGGGAGGGGTGCCTGGGGACGGCTGCCCTGCAGATGTCCCGAGGTGACAGAGGGAAGTGGGAAGATGCCTGGCAAGCTTATCTTCTCCCTGTTGGCAAAGGCTGTGTCCTTCAAGGATCCCTGGAAGCTCGGGCAGGAGGTGGAGGTGCTGCGGCTCTGCCAGGGGGATCGGGGTGCTCATGGGTGGGTGGACAACCCTTGCTGGCCAGTGAGCCCAGCAACGGGACACCCACCTCTCGGTGCAGAAGCCCCCAGCCTCCTTCTTCACATTTTTCCTTAATAAATCTAAAGAAGGGACTAAAGATCATCCGATCAGTCCAGGGAGGTGGCTCTCTGGGGCCACCCCACTGCCTGGCCTCTCCTCCGGGTCACGGGCTGCTCTCTCCAGCCAAGCTTTGTTTGGGGAAAGCTGTCACCTCCTTGGGGGTCACCAAAAAAACCTCCAAGCCTGTCACCTGCAGGGCCACCCTTCAGGCAGGTTTCTTAATTGGTCAAAACACTTTATAAAGCCGAATCAGATGTTAATTATGCGCCTAAGCTCTTTAAGAGCCTCCTAATCCCGGCCGGCTCCGCCAGGAATGCGCGGCATTCCCAGCCCCTCGCTGGGGCACCTGGGGGGTTAATTAAGCAATTAGATCCCAACAGCTTTTATGAGGGGGTTTACTGGGGCTTGCATGAGCACTGGGGGTCGGCCGCCTCCCTCCATCCAAACCAGCCAAAGAAGACATCTTAGAAGGTGAGAGCTGAATTAGTTTCCAGCCCTAAATCTATAGGTGGCCAGGCCATGGCGGAGGTGGGAGAGGATCTTCTCATGTGGCTTGGTCAAGGGAAGGGGATAAATGCAGCAGATTGGGCTTTGGCAAGGAGATGGGGAGGAGACACCAAAAGTCTTCACGTCTCCTGCTCGCGACTGCTGCAGAAGACCCGAGCGTCACCCGAGTCTCGCTCAGGACCCGAGTGACCTCATGCAAAGGAGGTCATGTCTGGTGAAATCCAAGCCCACGTGGCATCTAAGCCGTGGGGACAGATAGCCCACCCCTCCTCGTGGGGTTCAACCGAGGTGCTGGGTCTTACCGGTGCTCCCCGCTTTTGACCACCCCCCAGGAGGCATCTTCAGGGGCTTCCTCACCCTCACCCCTCCCCAGACCCCTCCTTTCTGCTTTCCTCCATCTCCAGCAGGGGTTTTTTGCCTTTCCCTCGTGCGAACGGGTCGCCCTGGGTTGGTTTTTGAATGGGAGCGGGTTTTGGAAATCCCATGGGGTGATGGGGATTTCGGTACCCACTAAGCTTGACTCGTGGTGGCTCCTGAGGATGCCATCACCCACGGATGGGGCACCTGAGCCAGGAGGTGACACTCTCTCTGGGAAAGTCTCCCTTTTCTGGGCTTGGGGATGAGTTTGGGTTGATTTTCTTGCTATCTTAAGGCATTTAACAACCAATGGGGGACTGGGGGAAGATTCAGTGGGGCTGGGATGGGGGGGATGAAGGGGTGCACCAGGAGGTGCTGGAGGAGGCATGCCGCAGGGGTGGGATGGAGGAACGAAGGGGTGCGTCTTGGTCGCTCGGGGGTGTCCCCAAGTCCCCATCCCCACTGCTCACAGCCACCCCCCGTCAGTGGTCTCTGCATCTCCAGGGCGGGGACCCAGCACTTGCCGGGCACAGGGAGGCGAAGCAGCCGCCCTCTCGGAAAACTGCTGGAGCTGGGATTTTTCGGCTAAGCCCGGCACACCTGCACAAACAGCACGGCAGGGAGCAGGCCTGCCTTTTTTTATTATTCTAATTTTCATGGTGAATAAGAAGGAAATCTTCTCTGGCAGCTCCCCGGGGCAGGCTGAGGGGCGGAGGAGGAAAAACAAACATTTTCTTGCTGTGGTTGTCCCTTTTTGGAGGCGATAGTGGGGGGCTGCCAGGCCCCCTGACTTGCAGGAGGTGGAAAAGTGCTGGCTCATCAAAAAGGATCAGGATTTGGCCAGCCCCTGATGGGGACAGTTCGGTGCCCTGCTGTGATAAGGGGACATTTGGAGGGTGGTGAGGCCGGATCCTGCCATCCCATTAACCCCAGCGATGCCGGCGCTTGCGGTCTGACCCTTCGCTGCCGGGCCTGAGCCGAAAACCAGGCGTGAGACCCTACAATAACAACGGGGCCATCCAGGGCGAGCTCCGTCGTGGGGGGAAAATATAACTCCCCGTTGGTAAAGGAGTCGGGTTTCTCTCCGGAGCGTCCAAGAATTTATTATAAACAACAGCGGGGAGGAAAAGCTGGTTTATAAATGATGACAAATGTTCCTCTTGCAAGTGGGATGGGGCCCAGGGGTCTTTGTCCATCATTTTTTTTATTATTAATTTTTTTAAGGGGGGGGAAGTCTTTCCAAGCTCTCCCAATTTTCTCCCCTGGTGTGCGCGCCCCCCCCCCGGGGTATTACATCAGCAGCGATGACCAAGCAAGCGGGGCAGGAAACGAGCTCCAATGGAGTGACGTGATCCCTCGAGGGAAGGCAGGCCAAGAAACAAGAAGGCATTGTTCTTTTTGCCCATGGAAAAAAAGGGAAAATAGGGATAAAGAAATAGGAGAGGAAAAAAGGGAAACGTGCTGGCAAGTGTCTGGGTGCAAAGGGAGGAGCTGATGTGGCTGGAGCCCCCCCCCCCAGTCCCTTGAAAGGGGATGGTGATGAGGATGGAGATGAAGATGGGGATGAAGGTGGGGATGGGGTTGAGGATGGGGATGGGCATGAAGATGGGGATGGGGACAGGTAAGAGGGTGAGGATGAGGATGAAGAGTGAGGATGGGGACGGGGATGGGGATGAGGATGTAGGTGAACATGGGGTTGAAGATGGGGACGAGGATGGGGACAAGGACAAGGATGGGGACGAGGATAGGGATGGGGACAGGGACGAGGATGGGGATGGGGACAGGCCAGTGAGCTCGCAGGAAGGAGAGATGCTAAGCAGAGGTTGTTGCGGAGCAGGGCTTGACTTTGCAGTGGGCTGTGAGAAGGGAAACTGAGGAACGGAGCGCCTGGGGGCCGTCCCCTCCCATCCCGGTCTGTCTCGAGGGGCAGATGTAAGGATGCTTTCAGGGTCGCTGGTCCCGGAGGAGCCTTTGGGAAGGGGAGGTGTGAAAGGGCGTTGCTGGGGGGGGGGGTAAGTTCTGGCTCCAGCTGGGCTCTGTAATGCTTTTGGAAAGTGAGGCAGCCCCCGCCCATCCCTGTGGCTAGCTGTCTGTCTGTCTGTCCGCAGCCTGCTCTGGCTTGGCCCCAAGCACAGGGCGACATCAGGAATTGAAGGAGAGGAGGGCTAAAGGCGTGGGGGGGGGGGGCCTGGGGTCAGCAGAGCCCCCACTCTCACCCCTGGTTTGGGGTGAAAAACAGGAAGCAGGGCAGGAAATAGGAACCCCCCCTTTTTGGGGGCTCTTGTCACCCCCCGTTCCTGGCTGCCACAGGGGTGGGAGTCCAGGGGCTCAGGGGGACCCCAATAACCCCTTGCAGGGTGGCCGTCCAGGGCTGGGTGTAATCGCTTCCAGGAGGACGGGTTGAGCAATCCCGCTGTAGGAAAATGGAGGACTGGGATTTGCCAGCAGGAACCCGGGGTGGGGGGGGAAGGGGAGGGAGAGGGAGGATTTTCCATCTGCAGCTTCAAATTAAAAAAACATGGTGGTGACCAAAGCAAAACTTCCCCAGGAGGTCGGGGCTGGCTGCTTCGAGGAGGGCACCGCGGCGTCCCTGAGCCTTGTCCCCAAGGTCTGTCCCCGTCCTCAGGGCTGTCCCCGTCCTCCTGGCAGGTCTCCCCGACTTGGTGCCGGACCCCAACTACGTGCAAGCGTCCACCTACGTGCAGCGAGCTCACCTGTACTCGCTGCGCTGCGCGGCTGAGGAGAAGTGCCTGGCCAGGTAGGAGCAGCCATGGGGGGGTGTGGGTTGCGTCCTGGGGCCGGGGGGGACATGGGGAGAGACAGGGGGGTCCTGGGGTGAGGGGGAGATGGGGAGGAATGGGGGACGCGCTGGTGGAGGAGGAGGATGGAGGAGAAGGATGGAGGAGGGGGAAGGAAAGGGGAAAGGGAAGGATAGGGAAGAGGAAAGGGGAAGGAGGAGAAGGGTGGAGGAGAGGAGAAGGCAAGTGAAGGATAGGAAAGGGGAAAGGGAAGAGGGGTGGGAAAGGAGAAGGATGAAGGAAAAGGATGGAGGAGAAAAGGAAAGGGGAAAGGGAAGGGTAGGGAAGAGGAAAGGGGAAAGGGAAGGAGGGTGAAGGAAAAGAAAGGAGGAGAGAAGGGAAGGGAAAAGCAAAGCAAAGAGGAAATGGGAAAGGGAAGGGGAAGGAGAAGAAGGGTGGAGGAGAGAAGGAAAGGGGAAAGGGAAGGAGAGGGAAGAGGAAGGAGGAGAAGGATGGAGGAAAGAATGGGAAAGGGAAGAAGGAAAGGGAAGGAGGAAAAAGATGAAGGAGAGGAGCAAGAAAGGGTAAAGGGAAGCAGAAAGGGGAAGGGAAGGGGTAGAAGGATGAAGGAGAGGAGAAGAGAAGGAAAGAGGGAAGGGGAAAGGAAAGGGCAAAGCAAAGAGCAAAGCAAAGCACAAAGGAAGGGTCTGGCGAGTGCTGCAGGGCAGGGGACCTTCTCTCCTCTCCCTCTTCTTTTTTCATCATTTCCTTTTCCACGGAGGAAACTCTCCCTACAGAGGCGATCGCTGGAGATTTGCCTCCCCAGGGGTGCCAGGGCTGAACCTGCCAGAGCTCCTGTCCCCCGGGGCTGGGGCCGAGGGCTGGGGTGGGGGGTGGACGTTGGCATTGACCTTCCTTGATGTCCCCAGCACCGCCTACACCGCCGAAGCCACCGACTACGACGTGCGGGTGCTCCTGCGGTTTCCCCAGCGGGTGAAGAACCAGGGCACAGCCGACTTTCTGCCCAGCCGGCCCCGGCACAGCTGGGAATGGCACAGTTGCCACCAGTGAGTGTCCCCACCTCCCCTCCATCAGCCCCCCTTTTCATGGCAGTTTTAAGGCTTTTTTAATGGCCTTTCCCCCTTTTTGTGGCTTTGCTTTGAGAGCTTGGGGCGGGGTGGGGTGGGGGGGTGTTACCTTACTTCCCCTCTTTGTCCCTAAAGCCACCAAGCTCCTGCAGTTAATGTCCCCAAGGAGGGAGCTGGCAAGCCGGTGTGGACCCACGTTGATGGGCAGCCCCCAGAATCCCATCTGGGGAGGGGACGGCACCATTCGGGGGTCACCCTGACTCTGTCGTCGTCCCTCCCTCTGTCCCCAGGCACTACCACAGCATGGATGAGTTCAGCCACTACGACCTGCTGGATGCCACCACAGGGAGGAAGGTGGCCGAGGGCCACAAGGCCAGCTTCTGCCTGGAGGACACCACCTGTGATTTCGGCAACCTGAAGCGTTACGCCTGCACGGCCCACACCCAGGTGCCTTTGCGGGGGGGAGGAAGCTTGAAGGGCTCCTCGGGGTTCACACGCCACCCCCCCAGCATACCCTGAACCCCCTTTTCTCCCCGCAGGGCTTGAGCCCGGGCTGCTACGACACCTACAACGCCGACATTGACTGCCAGTGGATCGATATAACGGACGTGCAGCCGGGGAATTACGTCTTAAAGGTGGCCAGGGTTGTTGGGGGAGATTTTTAGGGGCAAACATTACTGATTTGGGGGCGGCTTGGGATCCTCTTAACCATCGGGTTCGGGACCACCCACTTTTTTTTGTGCCATCCCTTTAACACAGGTTTAGGCGCTGCTCGTCCCCCTTCTTAGTAATTTTTGGGGGTGTTTTTCCTTCCCTTTCCCCCATTTTTAGGTTCAAGTGAACCCCAAATACATCGTCCTGGAGTCAGACTTCACCAACAATGTGGTGAGGTGCAACATCCATTACACCGGACGCTACGTCGCCACGACAAACTGCAAGATTTCCCAGTAAGATGTCCTTCTGTCCTTCTCTGTCCATCTCTCCTTCTCTGTTCTTCCCTTGGCCATCAAAAAAACTAGAGATGGGGGTTGGACCTGAGTAGTGTAACTCCTTTTTTTCTCCCTTTCATTTGGGTTTTCTCTGCAAGCATCAAAAAAAAAGCTGGATTTGGCCAGCGATGGAGCTGGGGGCTGGTGTCTCGCTCCCTTTTGAGTATTTATATTGAATTTCCTTGTTATTCCAGGGAATAATGAAGCTGACTTTCAAAAGAACCCCCCTGCCGCCTTTGAAATAACTTTTTTGAATGTCTTCCTAAGCGCATTTCTCAAATCCTGGGTTGGTTTTTGGTTTGTGTTTTTTTTTTTTTTTGTCTTCTTTCAGATCTTGATGGGAGCAGGGCCAGAGGGACGTCACCTGCCACAGCCTCTGTCCCCCTCGCAAGAAAGTGCCTGAGCTGGCTCCTCTGTCCCACTGGAGACCCCGGAGCCCATCAGCAGCTCCTTGACACACCCCCCAAGCCCCCCCCCCATTTCTTCACGTTAAAAGGAGGGGAAGCGAGAGCAACTCTTTGAGATATTTTTTTATACTTAACTTTTCTTTAACCTTTTTTTTTTTTTTTTCCATTTCCTAAGGGAAACCGATGCTGAGTTTTAGCTGGAATAAAGGCAGGGGCCCGTAAATGCTGTATAAATGATGTAAATCGCATATTAGCAATAGAGAGCTCTGTAGTCTTTAACCCCTTCAGCATTTTTTGGGGGGAAGGGGGGGGTGGTCTCCAGCAATGCTGCCTCCCTGGGGGGGGAGAAGACAGCCCGGAGTTGGAGCTGCTGCCCTGGCTGGGATCTGTTCCACTTTTAAAAATAGGGAGGGGAGTCCTTGAGATGACTGGAAGTCTTGGTTTATTATTATTTTTATTATTAATATTATTATTATTTTCACGAGCTTTAAAACCAGAAATCATTAAAACACGTTGCTTTTGAGGGTTCAGTGTCTAACTGAGGCCGCAGTGCCGGGACAACGGGCATCGTGCCACCGTGACAGCCGCCCGAGGGATGTCCCGGGATGTCCTCGGGCTACCAGTGGGATGGGGATCTCTCCGGAGGGGCGCCCTAAGGGAAAGCTGTTGGCTTTTTCCTGTTGTCCTTTAATCCTGGATGCTGGGGAGCAAAGGCCACAACACATGGCGGGGGTGGCAAGGATGTACTCCCTGAGATGCCCCAATTATTCCTCGCTCCTTGCCCTGAGTGGGGAGAGGGGGGCGTGGGACACAGCCACCCTCTCGGTGGCATCCTTTGTGCTTTGGGAGCCACAGCCCTGCCACCAGA
>NW_010972775.1:1956610-1957825 GCF_000737465.1 Haliaeetus leucocephalus
GAGTGGGGCCGGGGCCGGAGGGGGTCCTGTGGCGAGAGCCCGGCGCGGCGGCCCGGCCCCGGGGTTCCTGCCCAGTCCCGGGGTCAGCGTTGCCCCACTCCCCCCGGCCCCCCAGCACCGCGTTCGGCCCCAGCTCCAGCCCCAGGGCCTTCCTTCGGGCCCCGGCCTCGTGGTCTGTCCTTCAGCCCCACAGTCGGTGTTTCTGCCCAGCCCCGTGGTTTTTATTCCAGCTCCAGCCCTGCATTCTTTCCCCTCCAGCCCCAGGGTCTTTATTTCAGCTCCAGCTCCAGCCCCACAGTCTGTGTTTCAGCCCCAGCCCTGCTGTGTTTATTTCTTCTCCAGCCGTACAATCTTTATTTCAGCCCCAGGGCCTTGTATTTCAGCTCCAGACCCGTGCCATCCCAGCCCCAGCTCTGGGGTTTTTATTCCAGCCCCACTATGTGTATCTCAGCCCCAGCTCTCTTGAGATTTCAGCCCCAGCCCTACAGTTGTTATTCCAGCTCTAGCTCTGCAACATCTCCGCTCCAGCCCCGCGCTCTCGATTTCAGCCGCAGCTCCAGGGCCTTCATTTCAGCTCCAGCCCCACGCTGTGTATGTCAGAGCCAGCCCTACAGTCTTTATTTCAGTCCCAGTCCTGCTATGTGTATTTCCCCCCCAGCCCCCCGTACAGGTTTTATGTCAGTCCCAGCTCTACAACCTTTATTCCGGCTCCAGCTCCGCATCCTTCCAGCTCCAAGCTGCTCCTCTTCTCACGGCAGCGCTGGGGCTGTTGACAAGGTTGTAATTCAATCACTGTCATCACTCAACTATCAGGAGGAGCTGTCATAACTGGCCCAAAATCGCCTCGACTGGTGTGTCCTGAATCAAGCGTTGGCCCCCCCAGCCCCATTTCACCCAGAGACTATCATCTGAGACATTGAATTTGGCCCGGTGCATGCCAGCGTCCGGCACTTTGGGGGCAAATGTGACAGGACCCCCACCTCCGGCGAGGGTCCCACAGCCCCACCCCACTCCCCAACTCCCAGCTCCCCAAATCCCCCCCCCGGTGCCGGGGGGGGAGAGCTTGGGAACTAGGGGGGGCCTCTCCCGCGGGGAGGAACCAGCCCCCCGCCCGCCCCGCAAAGCTTCACTGTGCCGTGTTACACTTTATTACCTGTCAGTCACCATTAGGCATAAGGTTTACAATAACACAACACACTATTTCCGACCCAGCCT
>NW_010972775.1:1958029-1958626 GCF_000737465.1 Haliaeetus leucocephalus
GCCCCGCCCGGCTCCGCTCCACCAATCCGAGCCCGCCGCTTCAATCCGGACGGGGGCTCCGCAGCGAGCCCGCTCCCGCTCACCGTTCGCTCTCCAGAGCCGGGAACCGCCGCAGCTCGCAGCGACCCCGCACCGCCGGGAGCTCTCCGAGGGGGCGCACGGGGACCGGGCTCCCTCCGCCTCCGGCCGGGCCGCGCCTCCCGGAGCGGCGGCGGCGGGATCGGGGCCTGCGGGGAACGGGGGCATCGGGGCCAGGGAGCCGGGGGGGCGGGGCCGGATTGAAAGGACGGGCTGGGATTGGACGGAGCGAAGCAGGGTGGGGCGCGGGTGGTCGGTACGGGATTGGTTCGAGCGGAGCCGGCTCCGGTCCCAGCCCCTGACATGGAGCCGAAGGGCTGCGCTTGGGAGTGGGGCCGAGTGCTGCTGGGGGCTCAGGGCTGTGTTTTGGGGGCTCAGCAGCAGCCCCCGTGCTGCTGTTTGGGACAGGGAAGCGGAGGCCGAGTGCCTGTTCCCAGCCCCCAAACGCCAGCTCAGGGGTCTGGGGGTGGGTGGGGGTGAGGGGGGGGGGATTTGGGGGGCTGGGAGTTGGGGAGTGGG
>NW_010972775.1:1958636-1960400 GCF_000737465.1 Haliaeetus leucocephalus
TGGGGGTCCTGTCACATTTGCCCCCAAAGTGCCGGACGCTGGCATGCACCGGGCCAAACTGAATGAGATGATAATCTCTGGGTGAAATGGGGCTGGGGGGGCCAACGCTTGATTCAGGACACACCAGTCGAGGCGATTTTGGGCCAGTTATGACAGCTCCTCCTGATAGTTGAGTGATGACAGTGATTGAATTACAACCTTGTCAACAGCCCCAGCGCTGCCGTGAGAAGAGGAGCAGCTTGGAGCTGGAAGGATGCGGAGCTGGAGCCGGAATAAAGGTTGTAGAGCTGGGACTGACATAAAACCTGTACGGGGGGCTGGGGGGGAAATACACATAGCAGGACTGGGACTGAAATAAAGACTGTAGGGCTGGCTCTGACATACACAGCGTGGGGCTGGAGCTGACACAACACGGAGCTGGAGCGGAAAGACCGACTGTGCCAACGGAGCCGGAGTAAAGATTGTGGGGCTGGGGCAGGAACACGGAGTGTGGGGCTGGAGCTGGGACACCAGAGAGCTGGAGCCGAAATACCAACTGTGTCGCCGCAGCTGGAATAGAGACCCTGGGGCTGAAACAGAGACCGCGGGGCAGGAGCATAAATAAAAACCTGTAGGGCTGTCTCTGAAATACACTGTATGGGGCTGGAGCTGACACAAAGGCCCTGGAGCTGTGGCTGCAATTGAGAGTGCGGGGCTGGAGCTGGAGTGGAGAAGTCGCAGAGATGGAGCTGGAATAACAACTGTAGGGCTGGGGCTGGAATAAAAACCCTGGAGCCGGAGCTGGGATGACACAGGGCTGGAGCTGAAATAAAGACCCCAGGGCTGGAATAAAGATTGTATGGCTGGAGAAGAAACAAACACAGCAGGGCTGGGGCTGAAACACAGACTGTGGGGCTGGAGGTGACATGATGCAGAGCTGGAGCTGAAATAAAAACCATAGGGCTGGGCAGAAATACTGCCTGTGGGGCTGGAGCTGAAATAAAGGTCCTGAGGTGGGGGCTAAAATACCGACCGTGGGGCTGGAGTGCAATGTAGAGCTGGAGCTGAAAGGCTGCAGGGCTGGGGTTAGAGCTGAAATAAAGACTGTAGGACTGGAATACTGACTGTAGAGCTGGATGGAACGGGAATACTGACCCTAGGGCTGGAGAATAAATGACTGAGAGCCGGAGCTGAAATAAAAACGGTGGATCTGGGGCAGAAAGATGGACTGGAGAGTCGGAGGCAAAGCACAGCGCGTAGGGCTGGAGCCAAAATACCGACTGTCAGGGTAGATCCAGCTGCAGAGCTGGAGCCGAAATCAAACCTGTGGGGCTGACATAAGAGGAAAGAGAGAGCCTGGGGCCGAGACCCCGGCGGCGGGGCAGGAGCTGAAGTGCTGCAGGGCTGGAGCTGAGACCAAACCACGGGGCTGGGAAGAAATACCGACTGTGGGGCTGAAGGACACACCGCGGGGCCAGGGCCCGAAGGAAGGCCCTGGGGGGGGAGCTGGGGCCGAACGCGGTGCTGGGGGGCCGGGGGGAGTGGGGCAACGCTGACCCCGGGGCTGGGCAAGAAACCCAGGGGCCGGGCGCCCCCGCCGGGCTCTCGCCACGGGACCCCCTCCGGCCCCGGCCCCGGGGGCCGGCACAGAGAAAGGGCAGGCCCGGAGCCGACGAGGGGAAGGGGAAGGGGAAGGGGAAGGGGAAGAGGAAGAGGAAGGGGAAGGAGAGGGGGAAGGGGAAGCCGGGGCCGCCGCTGCGGGAAGAACCGGGGCCGCGCCCGGAA
>NW_010972775.1:1960410-1983865 GCF_000737465.1 Haliaeetus leucocephalus
GGGAGCGGCGGGGGGGGGGGGGGGGGGAGCTTGTGGGCGGTGAGATGGGCGGGGCGAAGCGTGAGGGAGGCGGGGCAAGGCGAGGGGTCCCCGCCCACGGGGCTTCAGCCGCGCCGGGTCCCCGCCGGGTGCCGGGGCTGTCACTTGTCCCCTTCCAGGGGGGCCCCCCAAAAAACGCCCTCCCGAAGGAGTTGTGGTCCTCCCCTGGCTAAGCCGAGGCCCCCCCGCACCCTGCTCGGCCCCCCCCCCCAATCCGGAGCGGTGGCCGGGGGACACAGCTGGGATTCCTCTAGGGCGAGGGGACTGTCCCCAGTGTCACCCATGAGTGGGGCAACTCCCAAACCGGAGCTCCAGGGAGGGCTGAAATCCGAGTGGACATGTGGAGACCCCCCCCCCCCAAGAGCTGGGGGGCTCCGGCACCCCCACGGCCACACGGCAGGGATGGATGCTCCCTCCCTGGCAGGGCACCCAGCCCAGGCGTGTCCCCAGGGTGCCATCGCAGAGGGAGCAGCACAGACGCTCTCTGTCCTTCCCAGGCTTTATTTATTTGACTCTCGCCCCACACTCACACCGAAGCACGGGCGCACCACCTGCGCCCCACGCCGACAGCCAGCACTGCCCCGGCCAGCCCCATGCCGGCCACCACGCAGATCAGCCCTGTCACCACGCTGGGCACCACTGTCACCCCACCTGTAAAACCAAGGGGGGCTGTTAGAGCTTGTCATCGGGGCCGTGCCATCGGCCGTGGCCGGCGGGGACTCACCTTGACCTCCCTCCCGCCGCTCTCCCATGGGCCCCGGGTCCCTCGAGAGGAGCACGGGGCCGATAACCACGTCGGCTTCGGCCTCTTTCCCTAGGGAGGAAGGAACGATGAGGCGGGCTCATCCCGCAACCCCGGTGTGTCCCCTCCGTCCTCATGGGGACCTTACCATCGGCATCGTGGCGGCGGAAACGGCGGCCGGGCCATCGTTCCAGGGGGTTGAGCCTCCGGGATAGAGCAGGGGATTCGCAGTTGCCCGTCTCGCAGCAGCTGCAGATGTCCCGGGTGCCTTCCACAGGTGCCCAGCTGTAGCAGGGTGGGAGCATCATCACTGGAGCCCCCCCCGGCACCCACAGAGCATTTGTGCCCCCCAAATCTGGGTCCGTGATGCATCCCCGTGCCGTGCCAGGGCTGCGGGATGCTGGTGGGGACCTGCCCCATCCCGGTGCGGCGGCTACTCACGTGTTTCTGGCTTTGTTGAAGGAGCAAGCCTTGTTCAGGGGGTCTGGGGCTTGGTCCACTGGGGTCACCTTCAGGTGGCAAGTGATGTAGATCTGCGGGAAGGGCAAAGGAGAGAGGTGGGGACCCACTGGTGGGGGACACCGGCTCGGTTTGGGGCTGGCGGGGGGACACACACGCAGCCTTACCAGATTCCTGGCGTCCCCCGCAAACCTGAACACGTCGATCCTGAAGCGCAGCACGTCCTCTCGGGGCCGGGGGGTGATGAAGGCAGAGCTGGTGTCGTCCGACCTCCCATCAACCAGGCACCTGGGGTAGGTCGGGGAGGGGGTGTCAGCATCCCGGCGGGTCCCTGCTCCCCCGTGCTGCTGCTGGCAGGTCCCCAGGACTTACCCGTTGAAGTCGATGATGGCATAGTGGGGTGAGGAATCGGTGCCGGGGCTCAGGGCAGCCACGCAGCTGTCCACAAACAACCGCAGCGGCACGTGGCTCTCAGTGCCCACCTCTGCTTGGATGTTGAGGATGTCACCCAGTTGGAAACCGGTGAAGGGTCTCTCGGCACTCCAGTCCTCTGCAAGGCAGCGCCGGGGTGACAAAGGCGTGGGGACGGAGGGGTGGCTCTGGCCGTCCCCAAGCTCCCATGGGCCCAGAGCCAAGGCTCAGCCCAAAAGCAGGAGTGCTGGTGTTCTCCATGGGGTAGGTTGGCTTCCCCAGTGAGGTGCTGGGTCCCCAAGCTCTCCCGCACTGGAAAAAGGATGGAACAATCCCCATCCGCAGCTCAGGATGGCTTCCCACCTACCGTTCATGAGGCGCAGGGAGAACACCAGCCTCTCCTCCGCAGACAGCGTGGAACTGAAGGGAGCCCAGGTGGGTCGGATGGCGTTGCTGGTCACGTTCTCCCTCCTGTGCAAGGACCACCGTGCATCAGGATATGACCCTGTGCTGGCCCCTGGGGACTGGACTGGGGGGTACTGAGGACGGGGAAGCCTCACCTGGGGTAGTGGCACTCGATGGGGATGACAGCAGGGTTGCTGCGGATGATGACGGGGTTGCTGGCGGGGCTGGGGTCGTAGTTGAGGAGCGTGCGGTAGATGAGGGAATCCGGTGTGATCTGGGCAGAAAAGCGGTGAGAGGCCAGCGGCGAGGCCACCCCACCTCCCACCACCACCGAGCCACGTAGCCATCCTTTCCCAACTAGGAAATGCTGAAGAAATGGGGAAAAAGCTGGGGAAAAGGGGATGGAGAAGGAGCCCCGCTCCATTCTCAGTAAGTTAAACTTCCTAATGGGCCAAAACACAAGTGAAATGGGTCTGATGTGGGGTCTTTGTACCATTGATGTGTCTCTGGCTGAAAAGGCAAAGCAGCTTTGGGGAAAAACCACTCCCGGTTGGGAGTAATACCCACTCATCCTTCCCCTAGGGTGTTCCTCAATGGTGCTCTGCGTCCGGCACTCAGAGATCCCCTGGCATCATGGGGGATGCCCGGTGCATGGTCCCACAGCCCGGAGCTGCTCCTGGGAGGGGGTGGGATGCCAGGTGGGATGCCGGGACTGGGGGAAGGACTGCTGGGAGAAGGTCTTACCTGGACGATGCTGCCACACTCGTGGAGGCCAGCGGTGAAGGTGACGGTGTTGTGAGCGGGGTTCAGCGAGGAATGCTTGCACGCTGCTGGCCCCAGCGTCAGGTCAGCCGCGTTGACCAGGCGGCCGGTGCCGAAGAGGTCTCTGTGCACCGTCACCACCAGCTGAGCCTCCTGGCACTGCACTGTCACCGGCTGCCGGCTGGAGATGGCTCGAGACTGGGGGTCCTCCACCCAAGACCAGGCGTAGGGGTCTGGCCGCACCCCCCGGCTCGCCGGGTCACCCCAGGAGAAATCCCAGGGTGGGTAGGCAGCCACCTCACCCGCCGCCCAGCAGAGAAGAGCGAAGATCAAGCTGCTTTCGGGTCCCATCCCTCCTTCTTCCAGCAAAGCCCGGCACAGAGAGCTGGGGCTGCTCTTCCAGCCTTTATATCCCCATCAGGAGCAGGAGCTGTCCGCCCCGGGCTCCCATTTGGGGACCAATGGCACCCAAAGGCCAGCCCTCGTGGGTGCGGGGAGAGGGGGGGCACGACCGAGTCATTTCCAGGGTGCCAGGACCCCCCATTCCTGGGCTGCCCAAGGCGAGAGAAAACATCCTCGTCAGCCACTTTGGGGAAGTTGTTTATAAAACTCAGCAGAAGCCGGAGACGGGGAGGCTGGTACAAAGTGACTTGTTTAGGTTATAAGGTGATAAGGGGCTTTTCAAGGCTGCTGGGGAGGTGGCAGGAGCAGGGTCCATGATCCCAATCCGGGTGCTTCCCATCTCCCCTGCGGGGACCATCCCTGCCTGGCGCCATCGGCTCCCCTGGGACTTTGGTTTTCTGCTTGGATGCTGATGTGGTGGGGGGGGGGGGGTCAGAAGCCCATATGCTCACAGCTCCAGCCCAAACAGGGGCTTTACGGGTCCCCCTGCTCCTCAGCAGGGCCGGGAGTGGGATGTTCCGTCAGAAGTAGCTGATGGAGAGCCCTCACTGCTGACACGAGCACGGCTGTTCTCAGCCAGGCCTGAACAACCCCCGTTTCAGCCTTGGCAGCGAGGTCATTAGCTGCAGAGCTGCAACCTTTCTTTTTTCTCTCTGCTGCCTTTCCACAGCTCTCTGGGTTGTGCTTGTTTTGGTGCCTTCAAGGAAATGGGCTCAAGGTAGAAGAAGCTGGAGGATTGGCGCTCCACTCATCGCTCCCTTCTCCACACCGCAGCACCCCGGTTTGTATCCCACGCCCCACAAGCAGGGCTGGGCATTGCCCAGCTCCTCACAGCTGGGGAACAGGGAAAGCTGCTTAAAAATAAACCCTGTATGTTTTCAAGCCTCATTATTGGAGTTTCAGTCTGTTCTTTTGAGCATCTTTAACTCTTTTTTCCTGCCAGGGCTCTGCAAGCATCCTGTTGGCTCCATACGAGAGATGCTTTGTTTCATACCCAAATCCCCCTCCATCTTTCGGGATGTCCCTGGCAAGCCTTAGCAACAGTAGAAAGCCTCTGATTTGGATGTTTGAGCTGGAGCGGCTGAGCCATTTCGGGGAAAATGGAAAGAAACAGAAAGTTTTGGGGGCAGATGTCAGCCAGCCCGCTCCTCGCAGAAATCCCACCCGGTTTGGAGCTGGGACTGGCTCGTGCCTGACTCAACATCCCCCAAAACCATCTATGTGAAGCTTTACAGGCCAGTGTAAAACCTTCCGCCTTTCCCCCAGGAGCCAATGCCCCATCCCCACTGCTGTCAGTGGGTCCAGGACTTCTCCTTCACGTTTAAAATACCTTGAGACTGGCTCTTGTGTAGAAATGCCAGGGATTCCAGCAGACTGAGCCCCATGCGTCAGCGAGATAACGGCAGCGGGCGATGCTGAATCAGTAAATAAGCGGCTGTCCCTCTCCCGGGGGAAAGCATCGCCGCTTGGCCGGGTCCTTGGCTGCAAGGACTGCAGGAGATGTCGGCTCTCACCCCATCGGATCCTAGAGAGCTGCAGCTCAGGGGCCAACTCTGGGGTTAGGCTGTGGGTCTCTGGGTACCAAGGCTTGATCCCAGCAGGAGAATAAATCCCTCTGACAGGTCACCTTGTGTTTACACAGCTCAGATTAGCAGAGGTGAATCCCAGGTGGAGAAGCATGCTGACTCGGGGTAGAGGAGGTGTTTCTCTATGCGCAAGGGGATTTCTGCTCCCAGGTTAGCCCTTGCCAGGACCAGCTGCCCCATCTTTACTCCAAGCACGACGCGACATTGGCCGTGGACCAGCACAGTTGAGAAAGAGTGTGAATTCATTTTTTTTGGAGGAAGCAGAGACCAGAAAGTCCCAGGGCACTGGACAAGCACAAACGCCAGTCTTTTCCCTCCATTGTATAAAGGAGACTTTAAAGCACATCTCATTTTTCCTTATAACATAACATTTTAAGTCAAAAATCTCTCATCAGACAGCAAGGTCAGTGCTGCCGTTGAGCCTCACTGGAGCTGGGGATGCTGCCCGGGAAGGGGCAGGAGCTGCTGGAGGTGAAGAGCTGCTCTGGAAAGCCAGAGAGTGTTTCCCCATCCTTGTAGACCAGATTTGGTTGATATTTGTCTTCCTGTTTGGAGCCAGCTGGGGTATTTTTGTTGAAAGGCTGCAGGGCAGCTGGGCTGAGTAGCATAGAGAAGGGTTTTCATTTAAAAGGCACCTCTGTGGGTCTCAGCAAAGCAGAGAGATAGTCCCTGGTCAGAGCACGTTCGCGAGGGGATGGTCTGGACACTGAACAACTAGAGAAGATGCTGATCAAGAAGGAATCAGGTATATGAAGGTTTAACACGTGTCAGCAGTCACAACTCATGGTCTGGGAGGTTCAGGTTGGGTGAAGAAATATTTCTTCTCCGGGAGGGTTGTGCAGCCATGGGCTGGGCGCGCAGAGGTGGGAGAATCTTCACCTACAGACATTGCCAGCCTCAGCCAGGCTAATACATCTGGTGTTGGACTGGAGACCTTCTGAGATCACTCCCACCCACATTACCATGCCTTCCTCCTTTCCCTTCTGCCCCAAAAGCTGATAGCTTGCAGCTCTCGAGGGCTGGTGAAGACTTCTCCCAGCTGTTCCCCCTAAAAGCTCCTACCCCCCAGCCTGCTGTAAGACAAGGACCAAACCCTCCCAGCAAGGGTCAGATTATATGGATGAGGAAAGAAGCCATGCCAACAATCCCAGCCCAAAGTCAGTGCAGCTCCCCCATCCAACCCAGAACTGATCTTTTAATCGCGAGGGAAGGCTAATTTGCTTTTAGAACTATGAGCAGCCAAACTGATAGCAAAAGAAGGGACAGCAGTTTAGGTGACCCAAAGTCTCAAGTCCAGCTTGGCACCTTATACCAAAGAGATCCCGGTGCGAGGTAACATCTGTCAAAGGACATCTGGCTGAGGGTCTCCAGAATGCTGGGTGACACCCAAAGACATGCTAGCTTTTGCGAGATACCACTTTCCTCCACGACCAAGAGAGCTGCCCAAGCTCCCCTGGAACAGGCTAAGAGGTCACAGAAGTCCTCCTGTCCCCTGCAAAACCAGCTCAAGAGGTAGCCACACTGCAAGCAAGCTGCAGCTCCTCACAGGTCTCAGTTTTCCATGAATCCAGCCACTTGAATTTGCTCTGACAGCAAACACTGCAGCCGGAGATGTTCAGCTGGTCCAGTTCCCAATGCCGCCTAAAGTGGGAACCTCTCCCAGCTAGCAGAGAGAAACAGCTCTGGAGTTTGGGGCATGAACATGCCTTTACAGCTACTCTGCTAGCAGAAGAGCCCAAATTTCACAGCACTGGGAAGAAAAAGCCAATGTGCCTCAGGCATGTCAGAAAGCCCCTTTTGGGAGGGAGGGGGGAGTGAAGACAGAAATTCCAGTCCCTGCCCCAAGGACTGTTTATACATTCCAGCCAAGGCTTGTTACATATAACTCTGAGTAAACAGTCCTTGGGGTAGGGACTGGAATTTCTGCCTCTGTCTGTCCCAGAAAGAGTCTGACCCACCGACCCTCAAGTCATGCTCCCTTCCTCATACACCAGAGCTTGATTTCTTTCCCAGAAACAGCTTCAGGCAGGAGGAGGGTGGTCCAAGTTTTGTTAAGCCCTTAGCTCCACTTGGCTTATCAAGTGAAGAGTTACCAGTATGGAGCAGACCCAAGTAGCTCCACAGAAAGATAAAATGGTTGGAGGGTAGAACACAACTCCATGTTTCTACAGACAAGAAAACAGAGCATCTGGGTGGTGATTTTTTGCATCAGTTCCCAACTAGTTGCTCTGCAAGAAGTTCATGGGGGTGTAGGGCTGTACAAAGCTCTGCTGAGGACAAGGCTTCAGGAGAACAAGATACACAAATGGGGCTTAGGGAGACAAAGCACCACAGCTGAAGTTTGCATGAAGATTCGATTTGTCTGTCTCCCCAGTCCTCCAATTTATTTTTTTATTAGATAGACTATAAAAGTTGAAACCAGTGACTTAAACAGGGTTGTTGGGTTTCCAGCAGACAGTCAGAGCTCCTAGAACAGCAAGGATCAGGATGACCAAACCAGCAACTGCAGCCAGCTCCAATACCATCCACAAGTGACCCGCACCTAAGAAGTAAGGAGGTGGTTACGGCCAGAGCCAGGTCCTGCCACGCAAGCCCTCCCCTTTCTCTGGGCTTGCCCTACCTTGTGATGGCATCCTCCTAACTGGGTGATCCTGCCAGCTGTGGATGAAGAGAGGTCCAACCACAACATCTGCTTCTTTCACCAAGGGATCTGAAAGGGAAGACATTTGAGCACTCAAACTCATTTGGCCATCTAGCTCTCCCCAGTCTCAGATTAGCACTGAGGAGCCAAGAGGTAGCGAGGCAGCTCCAGCCACCCAGCTCTGAGCAAGTTACCATGATGGTGACAAAGACCAAGAGGCACACCAAGACATACCGAGCTGGGAGGGTAGTTCTCTCCGGGCACGTCCTCCTATGCTCCCTCCCAGTTGCAAGAGCCTCCTGGAGTGCCTGGCCAAGCCACAGCTCCTCATTTCGCAGCAGGAGCAGACATCCCGGCTACCTTCCACAGGAGCCCAGCTGGAAGAGAGCCTGGTGACCAGCGCACCCTGTGGTAGGAATCCCTCACATGCTTTGGGGTCTCCTAGGAAAGACCAAAAGCCTCCCACCCAGATAGCCAATACCGGCTTCCTGAAAGGTGACACACTAGATGAGAAGCCCAAGCTCTTCACCTTGAGCAAGCTGCTGTTCCAACTACTCACAGGTTGCTGGCTTTGTTGAAGGAGCAAGCCTTGTTCAGAGGGTCAGGAGCTTGATCAGCCAGGGAGACCTTCAAGTGGCAGGAGATGTAGATCTGGGGAGACCAGGCAGAGCACAGGGGTTAGGCTGTCATTTACCTTTATGGCTTTCCCATGCACCATGAAGTTGGTCTCCAATGGGACCACCAACTCCCCAGGACAGCTCAAGGCCCTCTGCTTCTTTTGAGCCACTTAAGGATTCAGCTATTGAAGCCCATCAGAAGGGCTTGTCTTGACCAGTATCAGAACTGGTCTCCAAGGAAGTTCCTTGGCTCAGAGGCCCATGATCCAGCAGCAGTAACACAGGGTGTCCACAGTCATACATTACTATGAGGCAGTTGCCTTGGGAATGCAATTCTAGACAAAACCACTCTAACTTTCTTAATGGAGTGAGGCTATAGCCCTGTCTAGACAAGGGACTTCACTTGCTTTAGGAAGGATTTACCAGATTGCTGGAGTCTCCTGCAAACTTGAACGCATCTACTGCAAACTGAAGCACATCTTGCCTGGGTCTTGGGGATATAAAAGTCGAGGTGGCATCATCCAGTTGTCCATCCACCAGGCACCTAGACACGAAAGTAAGGGCCAGCAGGATCCCACCGTCAGAGATACCCATAACCTGCAGAAAGGCATCTCCAAAGAAGGGCACAGCCAGCTCTTACCCACTGAAGTCAATGAAAGCATACTGGGGAGAAGAACTCCTGTCTGGGGTTGGGGTGGCCACACAGTTGTCCACAAAGAGCCTTAGAGGTGCATGGTTCTCCGTGTTGACACCAGCTTGGAAGTGGAGGACATCTCCCAGTTGAAATACAGTGGAGACTCTCTCAGTGCTCCAGTCATCTGGAAGGAGAGAGGTCACTGGTCACTCATGAATGGGAAGCCAGCTCGTGCTTCACTGCTTCCACCCAAGGAAACTTCAACAGGCACAAGGCCCTGGGCACTCACCAAAAACGCACCAAACCCCAGCTGCTCCAGGAGCACCAGGGTGATACCAGCACCGGCTTTGCCACGTAGTGCCAGCACAGCCACCTCAGTGCCCTGCACCAGAGGACGCCCTCACCCAAAACCTACCATTCATGAGGTGCAGAGAGAAGGATAGCTTCTCCTCAGAGGACAGGGTGGAACGAAAGGGCATCCACGTGGGCTTGACACCATTGCTGCTCACATTGTCCCTCCTGGGGGGAGATGCCCATGGTTAAATGCTCTGTGGCAACAGAAGGGCTTGCTTGGTACTCATCTGCCCTGGCTCACCTTGGGTAGTAGCACTCAATAGGAACCACGGCAGGGCTGGTGCGGACAATGACAGGGTTGCCAGCAGGAATTGGCTTGTAATTTAAGGTCGTGCTGTAGACCAGAGCATCAGGGGTCACCTGGGGAAAAGACAAGACACATTATCCAACCATTAAGAGCCCTGTTGCTTGGCCACACTCACAGAGCAGCACATTTAAGCCTGAAGACTCAGTGCTGAGATGGTTCTGCTGGTCCATCGGCCAGTAGCAGCACTTGCACTGGAGGCAGGCGAGGGGCACTCATCCTGCTGCAGGGATGCTCTGGCTTGCAAAGCTGCTCCACCCTGTCCCAGGACAGCCTCTGGTCAGCAGCAGAGCTGGACGCAGAGGTGCTTAAGCTGATTCTTTTTTTTTTTTCTTCTAGTTTCCATGCCCCAGAACAACAGACAGGAAAGTTTGTCCCCCAGGATATCAGAGGGTGACTTCTGTTCAGGGGGATTTAATAAAGATATCTGCTGGCTGGAGGGGGGGGTGGCACCTGCTCACCCTCAGGGCCCCACACCTCTCCCAGGAGAGAGAGGCCACTTCAAATTTAAGTTTTCTGTGAAGTAGATTCATGCTACACTCAAGCAGCAGTAAGCAGCACCCAGCTGCCTCCCAAGGTAAACATCCAGTGCTGGCTTGCTGCAGTGGCTCCCAGCAGCCAGTGATCTGGGCTCCACCCTGGAGGTGGCAGCAACAACATAAGAAGTCCTGGAAGACATAGCTACCTCTGTATTCATCAGGAAAAAACCAAACAACCTCTTACATGCCCTTCCCTGCTCACACAGCCCCTAGACTGGACAGCACAGCTTCCACTGACCTTGAAGTGCAGACTGAGATGTTCAGCCTCTAGGAAAGGTTTTGAAACATTTCCCTGAGCCCAACTACACCACAGCCTCCTGCCTGTCTCAGCACCCCAAAGCAGTGAGGTGCAAACCAAGAGGCAGACCCCCACCCTAGGGTTCCAGCCCCCCCCCAGCCTTACCCTGAGGGTGCTGCCACACTCATGCAGTCCAGCCACGAAGGTCACCACAGTCTCAGCAGCACTCCAGACTGCAGGCAGGCAGGCATCCGAGCCCAGGGTCAGGTCTGCAGCCCTGACCAGGCGCCCCATGCCAAAGAGGTCCCTGTGCACCGTGACCACCATCTGCGCCTCTTGGCACTGCACAGCCACGGGGTGCAGCGGGGCAGCAGCCTGGAGCTGAGAGACATCCACCCAGGCCCAGGGAGAGGGCTGGAAGAACACACGGGGCTGCCCCAAGGAAAGATCCCCTCCATACCTCCACAGCTCTGCCTCCTCTCTAGTGAGGCTCCAGGGGTTGGAAGCAACCACCTCCCCCAAAACCCAGCAGAAAAGAGCAAACCCCAGGCTGCTTCTAGGCCTCATACTGCCTGCCAGGGTCCAGCACAAGGAGCAACTGCTACCCAGGGACCTTTTATAGCCCACATCTCCCACAGCCACTCCCACCCCAGGTGATGCTTGGCACACCTCCCATAAGGGCAACTGGCAACAGCTGAGAGCACCCAATTCCCTGGGGAACCCATGGTGGTGGGTTCTAATGAGGTGCTGGATGGGGTCCCTTGCCCACAGGAAGGATGTTTGCTGTGCAGCTGACTGCAGTTTTTTCCTCTGTTTTTTGGTAACAACCAGCTCTGTAAGATCCATGGAGATGTGTCCTACCTCCAGACCATATGTCCCACCTCCAGATCATGGGGTCCTTCTGCAGCAGGGGTGCTGGGAGATGGCGTGGGGAGTGACACTTTCCCAAGGCAAGCCCACTCTTCAGTTGCCCAAACTTGTCCCTGTCCCCAGCTCCTTCAAGGTGGTGATGATCCTTTATGGAGCCACTCATGTCAAGGACAATTGGGGATTTCCATGATATGAGGGACTCATGGCTGGCTCTTTGCTACCAAGCAAAAGTTGATTTTTTTTGGAGGACAAAGGGGAAGTTTAAACTTGAATCAAGTGGAAGAATAAAAGGAAAAGGGGGGATCGTGGAGGAGATCCTCATCGGTTGCCCTGAACCACATCCCTGCTCCTGCAGGACCAGACTCCGCACGGTGGTGTCCACACCGACGTGGCCACCCATGTTTCCTTGTGTTTCCCCATGCTTCTGGGGATTTTAGCAAAAGGGAGGAAAATGCTTGTGCACACATAGCTGTTTAACTGTTACCTGAACAGACTTGTCCCCTGGAGCCACTGGCTTCTTGGGCAAGACTGGCATTGAAATGACTGGTAGTAAAATAATGAATAGAATAATACTTATCAGGAATAATATTAGATCTATTAGGTATTAGAAATAATAATTACTTCTAATAATTATTAGAAGTATTAGACCTGGGGCAAAACGGTCCCCATGGTGTCTGGGCAGTCCATCCCTTCCTGGGATGCTTCAGCAGCAGGTCATCCCCTCCACGGTCCCCAGAGGTAGGGGACCAGGGCTGGTTGACCCAGCTGAATCATCCTGCAAGCTTCCTCATGCCTGGTTAGAGGCAATAAATCAGGAGGAAAAGCAGTTTGTGTATTGAAGTGACACCGGGGAGGAGCACGGCTTTGGACAGGAGTCCTTGTATGGGGTTTTAGGGACAGCACAAGGGTGTTTGCTTTGCCCCTGCCCCTGGGTGAACACTGGTGTCCTCATTGCTTCGCTAGCACATGCAGGTGAGGACCAGGTGAGATGCCCACGAGTTTCAGGCGATAGCTGCGGCTGAATCAGGCTGTTTTGGAGTGATCCAAACTGGATAGCTGCTGGCAGGACAGCTATGCACCATCAGAAGGGAAATGACTCAGGTTGTTCCCATGGGGAGCAGGCTGACAGGCTTTCTCGGCACCTCCCTGAGCAAACAGGGCCTCCTGGTGCTCTCTTGCTTGTCTTCAAGCCAATGCCTATCTCAGGGATAGCTGCACGTCTCACATACACGAGTCATCCTGTGCTCATTGAGCTCACCACAGCTGCGTCGTGGGCTCAAGGAGTCATGACACTGCAAAGCACCCATCACTGCAGCACCCACTGCCCTGCATATCTGCCTTTTTGAGCAGGTGGGTATTGTGGGAACAGGGAGCCAAAGGAAATCATTTGCAATGCACAACAAATTAGGAAAATTATTTATTTCTTCTGCATCTGTAGGCAGGCGCAGGAGCCAAAGAGCAATGAGGTGCATCCCCTGATCAAGCAACTCCCTGGCTGTCTTTGAGCCTGGAAAGCAGGGGGAGAGGTAGGAAAACCATACCCCTGCGTGCCCACTTAGGAGGTTCATATCCCAGGCTAGAGGGGTTGCATCCTGCTGACTGAAGGAGGATTTTAAATTCTTCCCACAGCTGTGTCCCTGTGGTGGTGCAGACCCCCTGGGCCACGTTGCAACGTCAGGACCAGCCAACACTGTGTTCTTGTTTGGCTCTAAGTGCAGTGAGTTGGGACAGTCTGGTACTTTCTCGTCCTGGCTACAGTACAGTGAGTTAGGACAATTAGGCACTCCCTAATCATACCTAAAACTCCTGTTGCCTGGATCATGGCCTGCCCTGGAAGGTGCCAGAATTACCTGACAAGAATTGTGGCTAGAATGGAAATATACTGACCAAAGTCAATCATCTCGCGATCCTATAAATAGCAATCCTGAGTGAGACCCTTTGAGCTCTCTGGCATCGCAGCAGGCTGTGACCCACTATCTCCCTGAGTTGGGACGCCTCTCGGTAGATTTCGTGAGGATTTCAAAGAGTAGATTTTGAGAGGATTTCCAAGATCATCCACTGATAGATGCCGATGAAGAAGAAGGGGTCAAAGATTGTCTGCTGACAAATGCTGATGAAGGAGAATAGTGAGTAATTCATTACAACTAGATTTCGTGACGTTTCAAAGATCATTTGGTACCAATAATTTACAATTGGCAAAGAGAGAAAAATCTTGATCACAAGTTAACCTCTATTTCTGTGTTTGTGTTTTTGTATGTGCGATTGGATTTAGGAAACTTTGTAGTGTTGATTATAGCAAATTTTATTAAATCACTCTGCTAAATGGCTGATGATTAAGTATTGTTAAAAATCATATAACCTAATCTTGTGATTTACCATAATAGTGTTATAAATCTTAAATTGCTGCTACCTCAGAGTCATGTAGGATCCATAATCACTCATTCCCCAACACATTGGCATAGGAATTCAACAGTAGATTTTCCTTACCCTTTGTATCCCTTCCATTAGCCATAAACCGTTGACCAAGTCTGGGGCTAAGTCTGGATCCAGCTGCACCTAGACTCCTCTCTGAGAAGGAGTTTAGGAAGCAAGGTGGTCCATTCTGAACCTCACGACTCAACGAGAGGGTTTTCTTACCCTTTGTATTCATTCCATTAGGCATAAACTGCTGTCCAAATCTGAGACTAAGTTTGGACCTAGCCACACCTAAGCTCCATCAGAAGTTTATAAAGCAAGTGGGTCCATTCTGAACTTCGTGACTCAACGGGAGGGTCTCCCTTACCCTTTCTGCATCTCCGGTCTCTGTGTGAATCATTCTAACTTGACTCTAATCGATTTTCCTTTGTATGTTTCTTCCACGTAGTAAGTAATAGAGTGAACCTTGCCATCGTCTTTGTTAAATCGCACTTTTACAAATTCATATTAAAATCGCCTTTTGCTAATACCTTTGACAGTGATTCTTGAAGTGATCTAAATCACTCATTCACAACAGTCCCACACAGCAGCTCACAGGAACAGAGCAGCTCTGCCCAACCTCCTTCCCAGCAATGACCACCATTCTTGGTCCTTCCAAACTAGTTTCCCCACCTGCTGTTTCTTCAGCCGGCTTTGGATTCCACTGACCCCCCCCAAAAAAATCCAGACCAGAAATGGTTTGAAAGATTTCTCCCGAGAGTTGGCTTGAACCATCCAGGGGGGAAACAAAGGCACAGTGTGGCTGCAGGCTGTCAGATCAGAGCCAGGACATCTCCCAGCCAAGCTGGTGTCCTCACCTCTTCACCTTAGACCAAGTTCAGGTGAGAGAGGACAGCAAGAGACTGTCACACCCCAGAGACCCAGACTCATCACCCCAGGCAGGAGCAGGCAGGAAATAGTGAAGGCAAAACTACTGATGTGAGCCAGGATTTGGCTCCAGGACTCATTGCCCATGGGTGAGAGGGGAATGAGTACTGGAGAGGCACCGGCATCTTTCAACACTCTTCCTCATTCTTTATGGCTCCTGGGAAATCACTGCCTGCCGGGGTCTTCTGGCTTTCAGCCGACTTCTCCTGGCGCTGGAAGTAGACCTTGACCTTGCTCAGGTTTCGGACTTTCTTTTCGGAGCTGTGCCGGCAAGTGTTGATGAGATGGCATGCTTTCTGGAGCCCCTTCTCGGGGTTGTGCTGGTAGCAGGACCAGAGCTCAGAGAGGCCGATGTTGTGGGCGGCCAATGTTTGAGCTGATGGCTTGGTGAGGAGCTTCTCAGCCAGCAAGGGCTGGAGGGAGATGAAGGACTCCAGGTTGGCTTGACTGAGGATCAGCCTGGGTTTCTTCACCAGGTCGACGTCCAGGACCTCGCACAGGTACTTCACCATGTTGGCATTCTCCATAGCGCTGCAGTCACCAAAGTTCCACCAGAGGTAAGTGCTGGCCAAGTTCTTCAGCTTGTAGTTATCCCTCTTGGGGATCTCCTCCTTAATCAGGGGCAAAATGTCCAGGAAACCATACACGACAGAACTGAACTCCTCTTTCTTGTTCATGACCGTCAGCGCATTCAAGAGGGTGGGAAAGGGGAGTGACCAGAGACCAAAGCCACCCAGGATGGGCCTGTGGACAGTGCGGAGGTGGCACAGCAGATTCATCAGACCAATCTCGTAGACGCTATTTTTGGCCATCAAGCTGGACAAACATTTCATTGGCTGAATCAGGACTGGGAATATTTTCTCTCCATCTACCACTGTCATCTGAATGCTTCCATTTTCTAGAGAAGAAGGGGAAGGGAAAGAGGATGGAGAGGGAGGAAAGGCAGTAGGAAAATAAAACACTGATTGAGTTGCTCAGCCTCTAACAGCCTTCACCACTGATGGCAGCTGGGGGACTGATCCACCATTTCACCTATCTCCACCATTCAGTCACACCCTCAGCTTCCAGCATCTCCAGGATCACTCCCCCCACCAGGACCATGAGGGCTTTTACAGCTTTTTGAGGGTGGACTAAGGAGAGGGGCTTGAAAAGTAAAACCCACCTTGCCTAAGAGAGATTGGCCCATGGGAAGGAGAAGCAGGGGAGCCCATGTTGACACAACAGTGCAAGGGCTGGTTAACCGACCGAGCAATCTCAGAAAAATCTCCCCGTGGCCCTATCTGCTCCACGTTCCTCCACATGTCCTGAAACTCAAAGGTAAGGCCTCTTGGGAGCTCAGAATATTGTCCTCTCCCTTATATAGCCAAGGTCGTAGTGGACATACCTGAACTTCCACCCCCTCCCCGCAAAAAAGAGACGCTGACAGATGTGGGGATCTGAAGTGGCTGCAACATGGGACCTCCCCGCTTAGGAACTTACTCAAAATCTTCACGTCAAAGAAGACCAGGGATCCTTGTCTTGTGTCCAGTGTGTTCTGGCTGCTGATGGGAAGGCCCAGGTGATCTTTGCTGGTTTCCTCATCGAGGATGTTGCTGAGGTCACCTAACAGACTGGAGTCCTGGAAGAGCATGCAATTTGCTTTCAATAAACGTCACAGGAGGAACCAGGGCAGCAGCTCTGGACACTCACGTGTCCTGAAGGTTACCAAAGCTCAGAGATCTACTCAAACTGCCTGCTGGAGGACATAGGGTTTAATAAGCCTCACTGGTTCGTCATGAAGACTTACCTCCTCCAGCACCACAAAACAAAGTGACATGCATACTCGATGCATGTCCACACGGGACGGCTCACTTGGATCCTTCCCAACTGGCTTTCTGCTCAAAAGTGACAGGAAAGTTGGGGCTACCCAACATCTCCCCTCTGGGGAAGGGATGCAGGGAAGGGAAGGGAAGCTTCCTATTTCTAAAACCTCTTCTGAAGAGCTGGTCACCAGCTTTTGGTCACGCAGACTGTCATGGGAACTACTCGGTGCTGCAAAGTAACAACAAAACCCCATCCATCCATAGCCTCAAAGAGGAGGTGAGGTTTTGGACTGCCTCTTCTTGCTGGCCTTCATTTTGACTGCTCACCACCTTGGCATCACCATGATGGTACCTACCAAGGTCTCCAAGCTGCTGGCCAGCCCAGTTCCCCCAGAGGTGGAGAAGAGCTAGAGTGGATTTATTTTGGCACTCAGGGAAGGATTTCCCAAGTTCCTTACCAGGCTCTAAGGGGGATTATGGGATGGACCTGAAGGTCTGGAAGCACCAAGTGGTCCAGTCTTCATGGCTTAAACACTGAGCAATGCAGGGCCGAGCACTGAAAGCCCTTTAGCTGCACTCACCATGGACTCCTCATCGGTGCTATCATCCTCAAAGCTGTCCAAGCAGAGAATATCGCTATCTGCCAAGGTAGGAAAGACGTGTCACCTTTCAGATGTGGGGCTGTCCACCCCTGCGGTGAGTGCCAGGGCCAATGGTCCCCCAATCGGCATCACCAACCGCGCCAAAAGGTGGCCCTGAACAGCCAGCAAGGTGGGTGGGGAGCAAGCAGAGAGCAACCCTGCCCTCAGGGTCCACCCGCAAAAGGACTGATTCCCCCTCAAGCCACAGATACCGAGTACACACTGGGCAAGATCCTATGGGGTGAGAGAAGACCAAAATGCAGCATCACGTAGCCTAAGAGTATGCAAGCAGTTTAAAGAACAAAGTCTAGTTCTCCATCGATCTCCATCAAACATCTTGTCTTTGAACAAGACAATGGGCTGGGACATAACTATCCTCCTGGGAGGTCTATGGAGATGCCGCAAACTGCCCTGCCTCGATGCCTACACCCCATAAAGTCTACCCATGGCTTCACCGCTCTGGACACCCCTTACCTGAATCGTGCAGCCCACTGTTGCCTTCTGGCATGTCTTCCAGCAGGCTGTCCTCCTTGGCGAGAGTCATGGGAGACACCGAACAGCTGGTCCCAAGCTGGACCGAGCAGCTTGGCTGCTGTGGCACTGTCTGGTTCCACCCGTCGTCATTGTTTTCAACCTTCACCACCTTCACCGGTGACGTCAGGACATTCGCATTTTGGACTTTCTTCCTCTTTGCAGGGGTGGAGGTGGAGATCTAAGTGTGCAAAGAGGAGCCCGATGAGCCTGGTGAGAGCAGCCCTGCGTGGTCAGGGATGGAGATGTCCTTTGCCACCGGAGCACAGCCGAACAAGCTTGACCACATGGGTTTGTCCCTGCCCAAAGCAAGTGCTCCGCTTGCCCAGATGTCTCTGCTGCTCTGAGGTCACCCAGCACTATGCCCTCATTTCTGGCATGAAGCCCCTTGGCTATCCTGGGCTTCCACTCCAGCCACCTCGGTCAAGGTCCCCTCTCTGCCTGACAAGGGTCAGGAAAACTTTCTGCTTTGCTTAATGGCTGCAAAGGAGAAGATGGGAACCTCCCCTTCCTTAACTGGGAGAATGAATCATCTTTATCTTCTTACTTCAGCCCTGAGGCTTCCAGGCTCTACAGGGCTTGCTGGCAGGGCTGAGCCCTTCTGATACCAGGCTGGGGTGGCCGAGGATGTGCTCTGCAGAGAGGCAGCCTGGGGGTCCCCAGCCCCAGTTCTGTGAAGGCTGTTTTGTCCCAGGCAAAGGCAGACAGGTCTGATGCTAGACAAGTCCTTCATGCACTATGGGACTGGAAACCAGAAGAGAGCTTGCCTTCAGCATGTCAAAAGCCACTTCTGGTCGAGTGGGGCTCTGCCCTTCTTGTGGGAGATGTGTTTGGGGGCCCCAGATCCATCACAACCAGTTGCAGCATCTCTCCCCCACCAGCCCCAGATGTGGGCAGGGCAGGCTGCAGGCAGGAAAAGACTTGCAAGCCATCGTGCCTAGGAGAGCTCTTTACCACGCATGCAGTGGCACGTCTCACCCTGAGATGTTTGCACCTTAGCCAGCAAGGTCCCTTCAAGGAACAAAGCCTGCCCTGGCTCTGCAGCCCTATGCCCAGCCAGCTTGGCTGATCGCCTCTTTCAGAAGAGAACTTGGAAAGCAGCAGCCAAATGCCAGAGCTCAAGCAACCCTGCAAGGACTGGGTGTAGCCCCAAATTCCTGCTGGGTAATGCCACGAGGCAAAAATCCCGGAGCAATCCCCACTCTCACCTGGTGGGAGTTTTCCATGGCTAGAGCTGCGGCGGCTTCTGAAAGAAGAAAAACACAGCGAGCTGAAAGGAGGGCAAGCAATGCTGGGGATGTCTGAGAGCAGCAAAAGACGACTCTGCAGAAGGTACAGGAGGCTCTGGGGCCACGTCCTTGGAGGGTCACCTCTTGGAGATGCTCCTGAGGCCAAAATCCAGCAGCGAGCTTGCAGGCTGGGCTGGAGAAGTGCCCATTCTGCCTGGCAACTCATTCACTCCCCCTTGCACTAAAGCCTTCCCTCCAGCTCTCCCATATGGGTTTGCTGCCCTCCCGCCCATCCCAGACCCATAAGCCAGGAGGTCACACGTGCTGGGAAGGAAAGAAAAAAGAAAATTAGCAGAATCATGCTGTTCCTGAGCAAGTTATTGCCATTCAGCGGTGAGGGTTCATTTGCAGGGGAGATGCTGCCTTCCCAAACCCAGCAAAAGACCAATGCACGGTTCGTCCTGGGAGGATTTATTGGCATAACAAGGTGAGATGGAGAGCCTGGTCTACATAGGGACCTTTAAAGGGTTTTCCAAGCAGCAACAGTCCATGGCAAACGTTCTGGTTTATAGATCCTCACTTCTTCCTCCGCTTCTGAAGTCTGGTGCTGGGCTTCCCACCACGCTTGCCCCTGGTGGGGTGCCTTGATTTGGGGCATTGCCCCTCAGAGGCTGGGTTGGAGGGCTCCAAGCATGCTGGGCTGGCAGGGGGGGTGGCAGGAGGGGGTGTGCTGGGGGAAGGGGGCGTGGCAGCCACTGGGACCAGCGGTTCATGCTTCTGCAGGGTGCTGGGAGAGAATAACTCCAGCACGTTGGAGGGCAGCGATGGCCAGTCCACGTCTGCGGTGGGGAGGTCCCATGGGCTGGCCACAGGCTGCAGCAAGGGTCCCATGGCAGAGGCAGTGGTGGCCAGGGAATGGGACATGGCCTGGATCTCCCGGGTCATGGACACCAGGTGCCTGTTTGCCCTGTGCTGAGCTTTCAGGAGGCGATCGCCGATCTTCAGGAGGTTGTCCGCCTGCTGCACGTTGGACCTGGCCCAGCCACCCAAATCTTCCTGCAGGGAGGCCAGAAAATCCTGGATGCTCCTGGGAAGAGGCACAGTGTCCCCATGGGCTGACCCTGAGTCTTCCGCTGCTTCTTCATGCCTCTGCATCGGAAGGGCTGGAGGCGTGGGTTGGGTGAGGGACATATCCCCTCCCTGGTCTGGACAAACGTGTCCTCTGCCAACAGAGGAGTCCAACACGGGGGCACAGGGCTGGTGGTGGGCTGGCAGTCCCGTGGGGAGTCCTCCGTGCGGTTGGCAGTGCTCCCCAGGAGGCTCGAGGTCGAGGATCGGGGTTGTCTTGTCTTCGGATGGGGTGTCGTGCTGGGGAGCGGAGGTACCTGTTGCAGGGAGGGGGGCTGAAGGGAGCAGGAGGGGAGAATCAGGGCTCAGAGGGTCCTCCCAGCCTGCTTCAGTCAGGTGGAGAGGCAGAGGGAGGATGCCTACCATGCAATGGAGACACAAGGAGTGGGGTGGGAGGCAGCTTGTCCCCAGGAAACCCCAAGCTCCATCCAGGACATCACCCCTGCGCTCTTCTATGGGCTGTCCGTAACCCATGAGCTTGCCCTGGGGAGCTCAGTGGTGGACGCCCACAGAGGGCCAAGGAGGACACTGGTCATAGCCCAGGTCTGAAGACAGCAGCAGGGGGATGGAGCAGAAGATCCTGCAAAGTCTCTTCCTCCCATTGCTTTGTTTCCCCCCATTTTCTGGAAGGATGCTACCACCTTCTGACCAAACCTGGATCCTCCAGCACACCATCCCTGCAGAAACCACAGATGCCAAGGCCTTTGCCATTCCCAAACCACCAGCATCTCCACCACAGTGCTGCTGCCAAAGAGCTGGGGGAAGACCTGGGCAAACCCAGCAGCGGTCATGGACCTCTTGCCATCCTTGTCGGAGAGCACTCCCGGGGAACAATTCACCTTCCGGGTTGGATACGCCATTCCAAGGTGTTAATCAACAACCCAAAAGGGGGATTGCCCCCGATGGTTGTGGACAAAGGTTGAACAAAGACAAACTGGCTGGAGATCTGAGGAGCAGAAGTGGTCAGTGGGCAGCAGGACACTAAGGCCTAGAGGATGCTTATGACCCCTGAGGGACCTGCACATGTCACCAGCACAAACATTCCTCGGAGAGGATGCAGAGCTGATCCAACCCTTCCACCTGTTTCCTCCCTGCCACCGCCAGCCTCTGTGAGCCCCTGCTCCACGCACCCCCCGCTCCAGGTGCCACTGACCTCCGTTGTCCTTCAGTCCGTGGCATGGCTCCATCCCAAGCGATTCACCGAGTTCCCTCCCAGTACAACTGCGTTTGCGGGACTGCCGTACTCCGCAAGGGCAAGAGACAAGCATTGCTTTGGAAGTGATGGATGCAACAACTGCATCCTGTCCTTGGGGGAGGTTAGGGTGTGCCCACCGCATGAGCAAAGGCTGGAGGCAAAGGTCAGTCAAGTCACCATGTGGAAGGAGACTTGAAACCCATGGAGAATATGGTCTAACCAGGAATTATAACCTTCAATTCTGCTTTCAGTCCCCTCCTCCCCAGCCCACCTGGTCAAGTGCCTCCTCACCTGGGTGCCCCATGACACGCTCCACCAGCACCTGCAGCCTGGCTCTGCACTTGGCCAAGTCCCCAGACTGCGCTCGGTCCCCGGCTGCCGGCGGCTGCAGCCGCTGCAGCTCGTCCAGCGAGTCCTTGATGAAGGGCTGCATGTCCATCACCTCCTGCTCCGTGGCGTAGAGCCTCATCTTCTCCACCAGCCGCTCGCCCGCCTCCATCCGCCGCAGCACCCCTTCCACGTGCTGCAGCTCCCTCGCCAGCTCCCGCCGGCCCTGCTCCTGCCACGCTTCCACCAGCCCCAGCAGCTCCTCTTCCTCCTGCCGGATCAGCCGCACCAGCTGCTCCACGCGCTGCCCGATCAGCTCCCGCATCTCCCGCTGCGCCTCCTCCAGCCGGGCGGCCTCATCCTGCAGCGCCGCGTAGGTGGCCTCAAAGCCGCTTCTCTTCTGCTTCAGCTCCTGGTTCATGGTGCCCAGCTCCTCCTGCCTGCGCTGGGTCTCGCTGTGGATGTCGCAGAACGGGGCGTGCTGGCTGTCCAGCAGTGCGCAGATGCAGCACACCGGCTTGCAGCACTTGTTGCAGTAGATGCTGCGAGGCCAAGCACAAACAAAGCAGTAATTTAGACTGTGCACTTTGCCATTCATTCATTTATCAAATTGCAAATTCATTCATTCATTGAATTTAAGTTACCACCACATTTGGGCCAGGCATTTGGTTTTAATACTCTCCCAATTGCAAAAAAATATGTTGGTTCACTATCTCCACAGAGTTTCTGCTCCTCTGCTGGGCTGGCTACAGTCACTGTGGTGACTGTGCAAGCATTACGGTAGACATTCATCGACACACCACAAGGGCAGTGAAGAGCCTTTCCATGAGCGCTTATTGGGGTTATGTGTAAGAATATAAGACCAAAGAGTATCTTATCTCCATAAGATGCCTAAGGCAAGAATATAAGAAGTGAAGAGTGGAGATCATCATCCATCCTTCATGTAAGTCCTGGTAGCCTTGGCAAGCGGTGGGCTAAGGACACACTGAGGCAGGGGTTGCATCTGGGCCATCGTGGCTAGCATCAGTGCTGGCGTCCGCAGATGCTACAGCCCCTTCCCTCTCGCTTGGACTTTCCCTCGAGGGCGTTTAAACCTTGTCCTGCATTGCACCCCTGCTGTTCCCCAAATTGTCTCCAAGCTGGTATAGCACCATCAGCAAAACTCATCCTTCTCTGCTGTCCATCACAGAAGCAACAGGCCTTCTTCTTGCTGAGCTCCATCAACTCCACCCTCCTTACCCTAGCAAGGAGCACCCCAGCTACTCCCCTCCCTTGGTCTACCCTGTCCCCACTCTCCCATCATCATGCCCTACAGCCCACCGGTCACTACTTCCCACCTGTCTTCTCCACGACAAGGTGGCAATCAGAGCAGCAGAAGGACAGGGACATCCTGCTCAGTTCCATCACGGGCTAGCCCAAAGAGATTTGCGACAAGAGACCACCCAGATGGGGACAGACCTCCTTAGACCTACCTTACAGTCTGGTTTTTGTGGGTCGGGTTAGAACAGGACAAGTTACCGGTCCTCCTGGAGCCCTCGAGGAATTCTTTAGCAGGCCCTGCCCTGATGTCCATCACCGTCTTGGCTTTGTGGCTCTCCCTTTTCAGGTAGCGCTGGTGGGCCTCGAAGCACTTGGTGCAGAGGAACTCCTCGCACTCGGAGCACCAGAACTCACCGGCTTTCTTGCAATTATCGCAGAACAAGTCAACCCCATCAATGATCTTCTTGTAGACCTTGAGCCTGGCCTGCAGGCTGGTGAAGAGCAGGTTGTCCATGTCGGAGGTGCTGCTGGCCTGTGGGATGGCCATCTGGCACACGGGGCACTGCCCAATGACCTTGTTCTTGCTCAGACAATCGAGGCAGAAGGTATGGAGGCAGGCGAGGAGCTTGAGGTTGGGCGATTCCTGCTGGCAGCCCTCACAAAGGATGAACTGGAAGTCATCTTCCAGGAGCTTGGAGAAGGAGGGAGAGAGGAAGAGGACTGAGCGCTGGGGTGTGTTTTTAAGAGCTTCTGAAACCACATCTCGGGGGGGGCGGGGGGGTAGGTGACCTGCAAACCCTACTTGGAGCAACCAGTGAGCAACCGCTTCCCGCCAGCGATGCCCATGCATCGTTGTAAGGTTGGATGGCTGTGGTCGCCCTGGCTGTGGGGCTGGGGGGGGGGCTGCAGAGGAGCAGTGAGGAGGATGGGGCATGGAGGAAGCATCCAAGGACCACTGGATGACACCCTGGCAGGGTGGGGACCACCCTCCCAGCCA
>NW_010972775.1:1983984-1984225 GCF_000737465.1 Haliaeetus leucocephalus
ATCCCTCTTTGTCCTGGGGAGATGGATCCTGGCTTTCCTTTGCCCCTTCCTGCAGGGCATCGGTACCCCTTTTCCAGCCATCTGCACCATGGGGACCACCACGAAAGGGGGACCACCACGAAAGGAGGACCACCATGAAAAGGGTGACCACCACGAAAAGGGTGACCACCACGAAAAAGGGGACCACCACGAAAGGGTGACCACCACGAAAAGGGAGACCACCACGAAAAAGGGGACCACA
>NW_010972775.1:1984235-1992432 GCF_000737465.1 Haliaeetus leucocephalus
CCCCCCCCCGCCTCGGCTGCCTGCACTTTCGGTTTCTTCTGCGCTGTAAATAACTCCTCCTTCGGGTCGGGAGGGGGGAGCCGCACAGAGCCAGCTCCCAGCCTCGGTTACACCCCCCCCCACCACCCGAAAAAGAGCTTCGCAGCCGGCTCAGCCCTTCCCGGAGGGAAGAAATCCGGAGGGGACCCCAAGACCACCCCCCTCGAAAGGTGTTTTCCCAAGGAGCGGCATCCCCCAGAAAATGTAAGCAGGGCCCCAGTGCCCTGTCCCGCTCCAGGGGGGCAGTGCCAAAGGGGGGTCGGCTTCTGCCCCCCCCCCGCCTTGGAGAGGTTTTCCACATCCCTCTTTGTCCTGGGGAGATGGATCCTGGCTTTCCTTTGCCCCTTCCTGCAGGGCATCGGTACCCCTTTTCCAGCCATCTGCACCATGGGGACCACCACGAAAGGGGGACCACCACGAAAGGAGGACCACCATGAAAAGGGTGACCACCACGAAAAGGGTGACGACCATGAAAAAGGGGACCACCACAAAAGGGTGCCCAGGAGGAGCGCTTGGGGGTTCACCTAGCCTAGCATCCCCAAAAGGAGAGGGCATGGTGGGGCACTGCTGTCACCTCCCCTCGGGGCTTTTGATGCCTTTAGGATCTCCAAAGCTTGGCCCAGGCTGGTGCCATCCAGCCCCAGGGTTTGAAGAAGATATTTACCAGGTAGCTTGGCCGGATTGCACCCGTGAAATGTTTTAATTTTGGAAACACTGGTTCAGCAAAACATCCTGGGGGCTGGTAAAGCTGCCTGGAGCTCCAAGACATTTTAACCTGTGGGGTGCTGGGTGCTGTTGGGGAGCTGAGCATCCCCAGAGAGGCCGTGCCACATCCCGACAACTCTTCCTCACCGTCGCAGGACTTAATGTATTGGAGTCACACCACGCAGTGTCCTTGACTGGCAGCAGCTCCCAGGCCTCAGCCAGCACATGGCCTCTTTACGCAGCACCCTGGGGTCCCTTGGGGAAACTGAGGCACCGAGGGGTGCCGCCCCATCTGCCTGCAGATCTCACAGCCCACTGCTGCCCAAGCATAAGGCTGCAGACCAGGTTTATTGTCCATTGAGAGTTGATAGAAAGGAAGCTTACAAAATAAATAAATATCTATATATGCCTCTATACAGTCCACACACCCCCACAGACAGACCTCACAGCACGCATGCAAAAACACTTTGAAGCACAAATTAGCGCAATCACTTATTACAAACCGCTGTGTCGGGAAGGCTCGGGTACCTCCAGGCAGGTCATTCCCCAAATCGCCATCTCTGCTCCTTCCCCATAAATGCCAATATCCCATTAGCAGTGCCACACTGGACCCCAACTCCAGCCCGCTGGTGGCATCCCAGTCTGGTCCAGCCAGCCCTCGTGCCCCGCTTCGGCTGCCCACCCCACCACGTGACTACCGTCCTTGGCCACAGTGTCTCTATCCAAACTGCTCAGCTCTTGCCCCTTCCAGTCGGAGACGCCCAGCCATGCAGCCCATTGTGGGGGCACCAGGACATCGGTCTGTAACCTGGTGGCATGTTGGCCAAAGGACCTGGAAGCAAACTGGCACACGCTGGGGTGCCAACCAGTTGCCATCCCATAACGTTGTAGGCAAAGGATGGGCAGGGGAGGTAAAGCCAAGGACAAGGACAGGCAGTGGAGCTCACCCTCAGTTTCCGTGCTCAGGTCTTCACCCAACTCCTGCAGCCTCCACGGGGAGGGTGGCAGGAGCTGCAGCAGGGCGAGGTCCCCACCATGCAGCCCCCCTGTACGTCCCCCCACCTTTGCACACCTACAAAGACACATGCACACAGACACGCACCCACACACATGCTCTATCTACGTTGCTTCATCGCCTTGATGAGCTCCTCCAGCTTCAGGGCAAGGTGCAGGTCACCTTTCACCTGCAGCCTCCCGCTCACGTAGGCACTCAAAGGGCGCAGGTCACCCAAGAAGAGGTCCTGCAGGTCTTTCTCTGCCACGTCCAGAATGACGTCGGGGCTGCCCTCGGGTATGCCGTGGCCAGCCCTCCCGCTGCCTGTAGGACACGATGGGTGAGATAAGGAGAAACGGTGGGCTTCAGGACCCAGCCTTGCCTGCTGGCATTCCCCCCCACCGCTTCATAAGGATTGAGTTGGGCCAGATGATGGGCAAGGGCCTGGCAGGGGGATTTTGGAGACGGGAGCCCTTACTCCTTATGGAGATAAATTTCTCCTGCGTTCCTCCAAAAACGTTCTGTTACAGTGGTCTACCTCCAAACCCTGTGCTACTTTTGCCATGGGCACCAGGAAAACCGTCAGCAACCACGGGGGGATGGATGAGGGTGCTGGGAGGACATCTTCCAGCACGGCAGTGGCCCAAGGTGCTGCCCACGCATGTCCCCCCACCCACTACGCCCCTGGGCTGGTGGCACACAAGAGCCAACAAACCCTGAGGTCTCTGAGCCATCCCACTTGGCCAGCCAGGAAGAGACCTGGCTGCCCATTTTCTATAAATACTCTCTTCCTGAAGGAAAATTCATGGTTTTAACCCAAAACAAATTATACTTTGGACTTCCAGGGAGCATGGACTCAAGGCCGCGGTTGCCAAACTGCAGCGCTCAGCTGATGGACCCTGGGGCGCCTTTCGTGGAGCTACCAAATGGGCTTGGCTTGGGACCCCCTACCACCAAGCTCGGTGGGTTTCACAGCATGCAAAGGGGGCACAGGCACAAAACACCCTCCCGCCTCCAACACAACCACCCCAAAGAGTGGTGACCTGAGGAGAGGTCTATGAAGTAGGTGCTCCGGGCGCCGCTGGGCAGGGCGATGTTGACCTGGTAGGATGCTCCCACCTGGGCGACCAAGGCCTCGGAGAGGACAGGCTCCACTGCCGAGAGCAGCTCGTCCATGCTGGGCTTCCTTCGGGCGCTGCCAGTAGTAGTGAGGAGGGGAGCGGTGGGAGGCTCCACCTCGTTCACCATCTCCATGCTGTCTGCTGGGGACAATGGGACAGAAGTGGGTTGAGGAAACACCTTTGGGTGGTAAGCTTTGCTGGTTTGCACAGACCCACCAGAAAAGGTCTCCAGAGCAAAGAAACCCACTTATCCAGCAAGTTTCCAGCTAAGCAAGAAGAGGACAACTGGTTTTGCCAGTTCCATCTGCCTGCTCCTCTGTCTGCCATGGGTTACTCTTCCCCTGCTACCAGGGGGTGGAAAATTATCCCTGAAAGAAATAGCGGGGCACAAATTGGTGCAGGGTTTCTGGAAAAAAAATCCATGTTGCCCTCAGAAGTGACTCTCTTGGCAAGCTCAGGCTTTGGGTTTGCCTGATGGAAATGCTGAGATCTGAGTTGGTCTTGAGCCTGGGCTCCTGCCCTCCCCAGTCCTATCTCTAATGTCTTGTTAGAAAGGTTGTGTTGTGCCATGGGCTGTATGAAGTTGTGCCCGAAACGGTCTCCTCTCCTCCCCCCTAACAGCCTATTTGTGCTGTGCTCATAGGAGCTTGATATCTCCCAGACTTTGACTCCTCTGTCAAACAGCCAACAGAGACAAAGGTCATCAGGCGGGAGAGACATCCCCCAGCAGAGAAGCAGTAGCCCTGGGTTGGTTACCTGCCTCCGGCGTGCCGGTCCCGCTGCCTGCCAGAGCCAGGGTGTTGTTGAAGAAATGGGCAGCCAGCTGCTGAATGGTGCCATCCAGCCCCTCCAGCCCAGGCATGGGTGGCACTGTAGCCAGAGGGCCAGCCAGGTTTTCCCGGGGTGGCTGCAGCACAGCCTCCATGCTCAGCTCCACCCGGTCCACCTCCAGGCCCCAGGACTTGGTCATGTCATTTATCTCCAGCTGCAGAGCCAGGAAGAAAGGGAGAGGTGTTGGCAGCCTAGGCAGAGCTGCCATGGGTATGGCCGTGGAGACCACCCACCATAGAACCCCCAACCATGGGCATCCCAGAGCTTATACTTCTGCTACCCACCAGCTTTAGATGTGGGGTGTTGGACCGGGCTCAGTTGTCCACCTCCTCCAAGCTGTCCAATCTCACGTTCAACCTTGCTCCCCCAGTCGCTCTCCCAGTTTGGAGGAGGTCAGGACAGGGAGGACTGGTCTGTCTTGTTCCCCTTTCCACAGCTTGCTCCCAGGCTGGCCCCTTTCTTTGCTCCCCCCGGGGCAACATGTCCTGGTGTGAGCTCCACCAGGCAAGCATCTCTGGCCTCCAAACCACTCCAGGCACCCCAGAGATACCAGTATATCCCCCCAGCCTCCATTTATATCATCCCTCATAGACATTTGACCCACAAGATTTTGGCCTGGCCCAGGCCAGCTGCAGGCACTACCTATCGCCCCTCTGCCACCGCCCTGTCCTGCTTCTCTCCCCAAAAGCCCTTTCCAGTTTGCAGGCCCCTCCAGACATTTCCTGGTGGAGATATGGAGGTCAAATTTAAGCCTGCCAATAACATGTGGGCTTTTGTGTGTGGCCAAAGCCCTTAGAGAGAAGCCACAAAGCTCCAGAGATCCACAGGCTGAAGGTATCTACTCCCCACTAATCACCACGTTTTCCCAGTTCCTTTCCTTGGCCAGGTCCGTGGCTAGATGGACTTTCAGCAGCTCCATCTTTCCCTTACTGTTACTTCCATACCAAAAGCCCAAGGGGTTGGGGGTGCTTGGGCAGCTCTGTGGAGGGCTGGGGGAGTCCTCACCAGCAGCTGCTCCCCAATCCTCAGCTTCTCCACCTGGATCTCACGGAGGCTCTTCTTCACCAAGGTCTTGGTCATGGCGTTCTGCGCCGTCATCCGGGTGGCTGCGATGAGGTCCTTCACCATCATAACGGACAACACGGGGTCCCACACCCGGAATTGGACGTCAGCACCCATGGAGATGACTGCCCCATCCTTGGAGGTCAGCTGGGGCAGAGGCGAGTCAGGATCTCTCCCCCTCTCCGCCCCACGGCCCAACCCTTGTGCATAGAGCCTGGGAGCAAAGGCGTTCACTTCTTTCCCAGCTGTCAACCAGCTCTAGATCTCTTTATTAAGAGGGTTATTAGAAACCAAACCAACCCGAATAACTAAGTTAGGGCTAGTCTGAATGGCGAGGGCAGTTTCCAGCATGGGGCTGTTGTTGAAAGACATTTGGGAAGGATAGGGATTGATGGTTTTGAGATGTCTCCAGCCAGGAACACCCATTAAGCAAGGTGTGCAAGGTCAAGAGGAGCTTTTCAGCCACAGGCAGGTGAGATGGGGACTCTGGCTTCACAGCACAGCTAACCCCCCCCATTGCCTTGCTGTGACGATGGAGGAACTGAAAGTTGGGGTCATGCATGGCACCAAGGGTCAGACCATCCCAAAAATCCACCTGCTCTGGGTATTTTAGAGAAGTCTCTCTATCCTGCCCTGAGGCCCAAGGCAGCTCACCTTGCAGGGGGGCACATTGAAGGCCCTTGTCCTCAGATCCACTCGCTGCCAGTGATCGATGAAGGGCAGCAGCAGGACCACGCCGGGTCCCTGCGGCGCCCGGATGCGGCCCAGGCGGAAGATGATCATTCGCTCATAGGTGGGCACGATCTGGAACGGGAAAGTTGAGACCAGGGCAGAAGCAAAACCCTGGGTCCTGTGGTGCCAGGAGCAATGGGACCAGGGGCAGCCAGAAACGGTCCCCCCCATGGAGGAGGAGTTGCCATTCCACTCCTCACCTGCTTTCCTCCCTTACCTTCAAGGCAAACCATCCTGAGATGGGGAAGGTGACAACCATCAGCAAGAAGACCAAGGAGGTGATAATGCCGTGGCAGATCCAGGATAGCCAACCCTGTGAGGAGTCTGCAAGGGGGTGAAAGGGGGATGTACCTGCTCCAACCCCCCCTATCCTGCCCATGAACCCCCATTCAAGCCTCTTCCCCCACGCACCCTGCACCCCAGAGAAGCTGGCAGTGTGGGGGGCACCCAGCCAGTGTGACACCCTCCAGCAAAAGCGGCAATGGGGAGGAAGGCAGCCGTTGCCCTCTAAGGTTAGGACTCACCTGTGGTATTCCCGGCCGGCCCCAGAGGGTCTTGCTTGGATCCGAAGGAGAAGCCGCCCTTCTGGGCACCGTAGAGCCCAATACTGGACTGCTGGAAGCGGTCAAAGTCTCCCAAGGGAAGAGCCTGGTATCCCGACCGGCTGAACATGGTGCTGGTGCCTTGCACGGGGCCCCCGCTCGCAGCGCTCAGAGCCTGCTATGGCCAGCTCCCCGCTGCCATCGCAGCCACCTCTGTGGCTAGCATGGCTTCTGCTTCTCCCCGACCCGATCCTGTGTCCCTGCCCACCCTGATGTGCAACCGGAGAGAAGCCAGAGAAGAGCTGACAAGCCCTGCTGTTATCACAGAGGATGCTCGCTAGAAGAAATCAAATCCTTCAGGGGGGCTTCCTTGCTGGGGTCTCGCCCAGGCTGGGGGGGCTGGGGGCTTCACATCCTCCCGGCGACCCTCTGGGCAGGAGCTAGGCCAGGAGACAAAAGCTATGGCCCCGCGGCTGCCCTCGGCTTCGCCATCCCCTTGGAGCTGGGAGATAACCCTGGGGTGTCCCCGGCCACCAGCCCCGTGGCAGCAGGGACCGGAGGAGGCTGTGGCGAGGATGCTGCGGGCGGGGAAGGAGGGAGCCACTGGCGCTTCCTGGTTCACCCGTCATGTGGCTGCTGACGGCACAGGGACGAAACGATTCATGGCTCACGGCTCGGTGAGTTTTTCCGGAGAGGCCCTTACCCGGGAATTGCTTTGGCTGGCCATGGGAAGGACAAGGTCCTCCATCTCACGTTCACCTTGGGTGGCTCCGGAGGGTACCCCAGCCCCACAGGGAAGCGGGAGATGTATTTTTCCCAGCGATTCCCGCTCTGGCGTCGCCTTGCACCATGCCAACTCCCCCCCCCCCCCATCTCGCCGGTCTGCAAAGGGTAGCGGAGGCCAAAGAGCAGCGCTGCTGAGGACGGGGTGGGGGGGATTGACAATAGGCCAGGTTTAAAGCCCCCCTTGGCTGAAGCGGGGGCCTGAGATGCTGCCCCAGACACAGCAGCAGCCCCGGCAGCTGAGCCGGCACCCAGACAGGCGCCCCAACACAGCTCAGGGATCCCGCCTAGCAGCTAAAGCAGAGCTTTGCCATCTGTCCTGGTTTTGGCTGGGGTAGAGTTAATTTTCTTCCTGGTAGCTGGTATAACATTGTGGTTTGGATTCAGTAGGAGAAGAATGTCGGTGACACCCTGATGTTTTCAGTTGTTGCTAAGCAGTGTTTGGAGTAAGTCAAGGATTTTTCAGCTTCTCATGGCCAGCCAGCAAGAAGGCTGGAGGGGCACAAGCCGTTGGGAGGGGAAACAGCCAGGGCAGCTGACCCAAAGTGACCAAAGGAATATTTCATACTATGGGATGTCATGCCCAGTATGCAAACTGGGGGGAGTTGGTTGGGAGGGGGAGATTGCTGCTCGGGTACAGGCTGAGCATTGGTCAGCGGGTGGTGAGCAATTGCATTGTGTATCACTTGTCTTTCTTGGGTTATATTTCACTTTTCTTTATTGTCCTTTTCTTTACAATGATGATTATTATTGTTGTTATGATTATTATTATATTTCTTGGTTTAGTTATTAAACTGTTCTTAGGCCATGAGTTTGACTTATTTGCGATTCTCCTCCCCATCCCACTGGGCAGGAGTGAATGAGCAGCTGCATGATGCTCAGTTGCTGGCTGAGGTTAAGCCATGACACCAACCCCAGCCCGGTGCCAGCAACCCCTCCTCATACCAACCTCCCCCCCAGTGCCTGCATCCCCACCCCAGTACCAGCATCGCCCCGCTACCAACATCCCCTTGGCACCAGCATCCCCCCCGGTATCCCCCCAAGTTTCCACCGACACCCCAAGGCGAAGGGAAGGCAGGAGCAGGCAGGGCGGAGGGCTCTGCCCGGCGGGGAGCGTGGAACCTCTCCCACCCGGGGAACCCCTCTGCTTTCCCCGCCTTCTTCCCTCCAGCTCCTCCTCTTCTTCCCCCCCCCCGACAGGCTGGGAAAACGAAACGAAAGTCCCCGGTGAACGCTGCTGGCCGCCGTTGTCCACATGCCCGACAGCCCCGTTGCCCCCCGGCCGTCCGGCCCCCCAGCAGGTAACGGGGGGGGTGTCCCCCGCTTTTCTGGAGGGGGAGACGGAACGGGGTCGGGGGTGGTGGTGGTAAGGAGGACCCTGCTTTATT
>NW_010972775.1:1992592-2005429 GCF_000737465.1 Haliaeetus leucocephalus
CCCTCCCCGCTCGCGGGGCAGGAAGAGGCGGTGGCCACAAAGCGAAAGAAAATTCGCTTTGTAGCCTTCGCGTCCCTTCCTCCCTCCCAGCTTTGTAAATCCAAAATTCCCCGAAGGACGTGAGGTGGGGAAGGGGGGAGGAGAGCCTCCAAGGGTCCCACACGGAGGGCAGGAGGGAGCACAACCCTTTGCAGCCAGCAGAGAATCTCGCTGGAAGAGCACCCTTTGCCTTGCCTGGGTGCTGCCACCCACTCGCCCTCAGCAGGAGGGATGGAGAGGAGCCGCCCTACCCTCCTTGCGGCTCCCTGATCCCTTCCCTGCGGCGGGGCGGGTAAGGTAGGCTGCCCACAGGTGGCCTGCATGACCCCACGGGTGGGACTGAGCCTCCCGTCCCCTTCCATCTTACGTGCTCCAACCGGGTCTTTCCCCCACATCCCACCTAGATGGAGACGGTGCCACCGCCCCCAAGGAGACGGGACCCCAGCCGGGTACACCCTCGTGCTCCCCTCCGTCCCACCCTCCCGCGATGGAAGATGACTTCCAGTTCGTCCTTTGCGAGGGCTGCCGGCAGGAATCGCCCAACCTCAAGCTCCTCACCTGCCTCCACACCTTGTGCCTCGATTGCCTGAGCGAGAACAAGCCCATCAGGCAGTGCCCCGTGTGCCGGACGGCCATCCCGCAGGCCAGCGGCATCCCCGACATGGACAACCTGCTCTTCACCAACCTGCAGGCCAAGCTCAGCATCTACAAGAAGATCAGAGACAGCGATGGCCCGAATTGCAGCCGGTGCCGGGGGGAATCGGCAACAGTGTGGTGCTCTGAGTGTGAGGAGTTCCTCTGTGCCAAGTGCTTTGAGGACCACCAGTGGTTCTTCAAGAAGAGGAGCCACGAAGCCAGGAAGGTGGAGGAGCTTCGTGCCGAGTCAGCCCATCAGTTCCTGGAAGACACCAGAAAGTCCTGCAACCTCTTCTGCTCCCGTCCCGGTCACGCCGACCAGGGCCACATCTCCAGGTGAGAGCGGTGCCTTGTCCCCAGATCCCATCCTGCGCCAAGGGCTTTGGGGCTGCTGCTCTGGGACCAGCTCTGCCGAGAGAGCAGAGCCGAGGGGATTTCGTCACCTGCCTTTGGAGAGGGATCGCTGCAACCCCAGCGAGACCCCAGGCAGGAGCAGGGTGCGGTATGGGCCTGGCAGGTCCTCAGGAGAAGGGAGGGGAGCAAAGGTGGGTTGAACACCCAGCTTTGCACCCACATCTGCAGCCGGTGATGCGAGGCAAAGCCCTTTCCCACCCCGTGCCTCAGTCTCCCCTCTCATTAAGCTCCTCAGCTGTCACTCAGGGAGGGGGAAACATACCCAGCACAGTAGAAATGCTTTTCTCCCCACCGCTCACCTACCAGCTTTGAATGATGCTCCTGGGTTGTTGTTTTTTTTCCTAGCATCTACTGCAAGAGGTGCGAGAAGGCGCTGTGCTGCTCGTGCGCGCTGCTGGACAGCCAGCACGCCCCGTTCTGCGACATCCGCAGCGAGACCCAGCGCAGGCAGGAGGAGCTGGGCACCATGAACCAGGAGCTGAAGCAGAAGAGAAGCGGCTTTGAGGCCACCTACGCGGCGCTGCAGGATGAGGCCGCCCGGCTGGAGGAGGCGCAGCGGGAGATGCGGGAGCTGATCGGGCAGCGCGTGGAGCAGCTGGTGCGGCTGATCCGGCAGGAGGAAGAGGAGCTGCTGGGGCTGGTGGAAGCGTGGCAGGAGCAGGGCCGGCGGGAGCTGGCGAGGGAGCTGCAGCACGTGGAAGGGGTGCTGCGGCGGATGGAGGCGGGCGAGCGGCTGGTGGAGAAGATGAGGCTCTACGCCACGGAGCAGGAGGTGATGGACATGCAGCCCTTCATCAAGGACTCGCTGGACGAGCTGCAGCGGCTGCAGCCGCCGGCAGCTGGGGACCGAGCGCAGTCTGGGGACTTGGCCAAGTGCAGAGCCAGGCTGCAGGCGCTGGTGGAGCGTGTCATGGGGCACCCAGGTGAGGACTCGCTGTGGGGATGGATCCAGCCACCCCGCAGGCAGCGGGGACTTGGGCCAGCTCAGAAAGCCATCACCCAGCACTGGGTCCTGCAGGGTTCAGAACCACCTCCCTGCAGCAAAAGGAGCCCAGATTCACTCTTGTAGAGTGCTTATTTCCACTGGGGCCAAGATTCGCTCCTTTCATTATATGACCAGAGACCCTTTTTGGTCTCCTGCCAGTCTGACAGGCTCTGGTGATGCTGATTTCTGGGTCCCCAGAGGCTCCTAAACCCCTCGGGCCATCCCAAACCAAAGGCCTGGGAAAGGGAAAGGAGACCAGAGCTGCCCCTTCCTTGCTGCAGCTGCCGGGTAGGTTTTTCCCAGCTCAGCTGCTGCCAGGGCCGGGTGGGAGCTCCAGAGGCTCCGACTTGGGATTGCATCCCTGCTCTCTCTATTGCAGGTACTAATTCCCAAGCTGCCCCCCTGGTCGATGTGGCCCTGGAGAAAAACCTGGTGAGATGTCCATGTTTCATCCCGGTGCGCTACCATGGATCCCCCTTCCTCTGACCTTTGCAAGCCTTTCCTAAGGGTCTACCTTCCCCTCCCCAGCCCATCACTCCAATTTCTTCCTCAACAACAAACCCTCAGGGGTGTTTCTCCCTGGACAGAGAAGAACCTGCTTGGTAGCCATCTACAAACAGGCATGCTCCTACCCCATTCCACTATTCCGCTCCTGCTGCTTCATCCCTCATTTTCAGCAGGGAAAACCGTAGCCTCCCCCAGCTGTAGCACTGCCAAACACTCGCAGCTCAGGCACAAGCCTTAAGCCAAGCCGGAGGGCTGGGCTGTGCCTCAGTTTCCCCCCTGCTGAGAATGTTTCTGCCCCCCCCTCAAGGCCAGTCCAGCCCTGCAGAGGGGTTGGTGGTCTTGAGGTTCACCCTAACGCTGCTCTGTGCTCTCTCCGCAGCAAGGGGAGCCGGTCCAGCCCAAGAGCCAGACCATCTTGCCCACCTTCACCATCAACCTTGAGGAGATGCAGATGAGCCCGGTAAGAACCTCCCCGGACAGGCAGGAGCCTTTGGGGACCAGGAGATGCCACCCCAGCACCTTACATCCCCTGTGCTCTCCTCTCTCCAGGCTCTCTCCATCAGCACGTGGCCTAAGCGGATGTCGCGCTGCGTGGAAACAGGCAGCCAGATCTCACCCAAGGTACTGAAGCTGGAGTATGACAACATGCCGGTCCCCATCAATCCCAGTTCAAACCAGTGGGATGGCAGAATGGGACCCAGAGCCTCCACGCCGAGCCAGAACTGCAGCAGCATCCCTGCCACCAGCAGCCACATTGATGATGCAGGTGGGGACCGGGGACATGGCCCTCCTCATTACCCCATCTCTTCCCTCCTCTTATGGGGGTCTCCCATCTTTCCTGGGCTCTGTGCACCCCCATGCACTCAGACCCTTGCCCAACCTCCCCTGGGTCAGAGTAGCTGGTTCCCAGGGGGTAAATAGGAGAGCAATGCTCAGGGGTGGACACGGGTGCTCCATCCAGCTCCATGTCCTGCCTCCAAGGTAGCCAAAAACCAGGCCTAGGGAAGAGCATAGCAGCAGGGTAAGTGTGCAGAGACTCCTCTGCCTTCTGCTCCAGGAGCTCTGGATTTTCCTGGAGTAAAAAAAAAAATCACTACAATTTTTAGCAAAACACATTTTCTTCCCCAAGCTCACCCAGCCCTGCTGCAGCATCTCGCAGCGAGGGGGCCAGGGCTCAGCCCTGCAAACAGGTGGGAGGATGAAATGCATCTTCTGGAGAGGCTGGTACATGGGGTGAACCAGCAGTGGAGAGGTTGCCCCCACCTTGGGGTGGATCCGAGAGCACCCAAGGGCTGGGTGGTTCATGGTCTTGGCAGAAGCGTTTGTCCTTTGCTGCAAAAATCGGGAGGTAAGATCAGTCCTCCCATGGGAAAAACGGTGTGATCCGAAATCACAGTCTTGAAGCTTGAGCATCCTCCTGTTCCTTCCGCAGAAGACACAAGCATCATCATCTCCAGCTCAGAGGACAGCTCAGAAGACACGGTGGTGAGTGTAACGGCAGACTTCACTCCTTGCTGAGCCACGCTGCAGGCAGAAGAGGCAGCTGTACCCCATCGTCTCTGGGGTGCCTTTCCCTTTCCCCCAGCCTCGCTCAGACTTGAGCCTTCTCCCTTCCCACCATCAACCAGAAACTTGCTTGCATCTTTCTCTTCCCCTTTGGTTGCTCCCAGGTGGCAGGGTATCTGGGCTATCCCAAATCTAGTCCCCATGGGCTAAGACCTTTGCTGGTATCTCCTGGTATTCTAGAGCAGCCAGGGTCCTCTCCTGCAGGCAGCAAACCCTACCTAAATCAAGCAAATCAGCTCTGAGGTGGGATTCCATACCACCTGTCCTCCAAGACAACCCTTTTGAGTTGGTCCTTATGGCCTCTTCCTTTCCACCTCACTGGAAAGGTTGTTCTCAGCTTAAAAAAAAAAAAAAAAATCAATTTTCATATAAAAATCAAGTTTGCGAGTTGAATGTCGCATCCCTGCTCGCAAAGTTCATCAGTCCTGTGTCTACACAGGCTGAAAAGCTCCCAGGAGCCACCAGAGCAGGTAGGGACCATCTGAGCATCCCCAAAGTGACATTTCCAAGCTCCCCATGGTGACATTTCACAGCACCGATGTTGGTGAGCTGCAACCAAACGGCCCTGGCCGAGGTGGTTAGATGAACCAAGAGCATGGGATCCCTGCTGAGATGCCCCATCACCATCATGAGCAGGGGATCCCTTTGGAAATGGAGGTGAGCATGGCTGATTAGGGATGGGGGGGGGATTTTCCAACACTGGCTTAATGAGGGGTTAACAGCCCCATTTTAATTTTTTTTTGTATAAACTAATGCAGAAGCTCTTCTTACTCTTCAATAAAGCTGTTCCCAGATTAAATCCCAGCCCGCTGCTGGCTTCTTTTATTTTTGGCTTTGCTGTTTTTCCTTGCTCTCCTGCTTCATCTCTAAAAAGGGGGGGGGGGAGGGGAAGAAGAATTGTGGGGCTAAAACCCTGTCCCCACTACCTGCTAGTGCCAAAAAATCCCAAGGCTGCTGCTTTTGGGGGTGTTAGCTACTTGCTGTGAGAAATCCCTGTATGACTCAGGTGTCCTTTGGTACGACGTGGATTTAAGGGTGTAGCAAAGGCACAGGCTGAAAAAAGGGAGGTCCCAGGGGTATAAACATCTTGGCAATGGTCTGGTGCTGGGCACTAGACAAGTGCAACCTTGAAAGCCGGGAAAAATTGGTTTAAAGCCTGGAAAAGTGGTGGGGGGAATAGCAGCTAAGTGAGAAAAAAGGCTGAGCAATGGGATGAGGCAGCAGGAAGCATCCCAGGGAAGGTGCAGCTTTCAGGGGGTGGAGGGCAAGGGCTGAGGACCTGCCTAGAGGCTCAGACATCTAAAAGGAGATCTTGGGGCTGGGAAGCAACCTTTGTGGGGTGACCTGGGGACTGTCATGCTCTGCATGACAGCTGAAGCCGCAAGAGCATCGCCAGAGCCCAGCTCTGCCTGGATCCATCACCCACAGCCACTGCGGTGCTATGAGCCCGTGTCTCTGCATGGGTGATTTTCCTCCCCCCAAATCCTCCACATTTTCCCTTTCTGCTTAACCCTTCAATAAAACCTTTTTTGCATAGAAATTCAATTTGCTCGTTGCTGGTTTGGGTAACAAGAGCATCTGCGATTACATTTTGTCACCGAGTTTGGTTCATCTAACTCCCTTCAGGCCAGCTGGATCATTCCAGGCACAGCCCGGCAAGGGGGACATGGGGCACTGCCACCACCGGTACCATCCTTCTCCTGTCCCTTCCCAGACAGAGGAACCCCATATGCCCTTCAAACACTTAATTTTAACCTGGCATTTAAGCAACCCCACGTCCCCTGAGCTGGGGAGCGCTTGGTTTTGCTCACATGCCTGCAGACATCGGTCCAGCCGCATTTCCACCACTCCTGGGCTGCAGGTGAAGATGCAGAGAGGTGGCACAGAGGGAGATGGATGCCCCATCGCTGCAGGGTGCCCAGGCCAGCGGTGCAGGATTGTCCCTGGGGGAAAGAGGGAGGGAAACCAAGGTTGGAGCTTCTTGAATGTATCGCTGTCCTACTCTTCCCATAGGGAGATATTGGCTATGGGTGTTCATCCCTGCTGAGGCTGGGCAGGGGATGGTTGGTGTGGCTGCTTTTACACCCTGTTGGGAAGCACCGCTGTAAGTTTTGGATCTGTTGAGCCTGGAGAGGCACCGAACCTCCTCCTGGCCCAATTCAGTCCCCTTTTCCTCTAGACACCAACCAGATCTTTAAGTCTAGTGGTATCTCACACGGTGAGGTTGCTCAGCCACATTTATGTCCCTGCATGTGCTGCATCCACGAGACGCGCAGAAAGGGACAGCAAGACCCCAGACCTGCGTGTTGTGTCCTCTGGCCTGGATCCCACCTCCTGCTTAGGATGAGCTGCATTCAGGGCTCTGCTCTTGCTCACTTGGCCCAGACCCTGGTTTTGGGCTCTTAACAGAGCTCCCCATGGCCAGCCCACTCCTGAGACACAACACACACCCAACCCACCCCTAGCAGTGCCAGGACATCGGACTCTGGGGGTTTCATGGCATTGCACACAACCAGGTCCTTGCCCATGGCCAACTGTGGACCCAAGGGTGCTCCTCATGCCTTCCCAGCCAGGTCCAAGCAGGCAGACGGGACTTGCCCCCTTCTCCAATCTCTTGCAGGCTTCCAGCAAGCCCAAGGACAGCAAGAAGCCCTCCAGCCCCACGTGGTCCGGGAGCGGCACCTCACCCCACCTCAGCACTGGCCCCACCAGCCCCTGGGACGACGGGTTGGAGCTGAGCACCTTGGTGTTCCTCAGCTTGAAGGTTGACCAGAAAAGTGAGCATTGCCTTTCCCGGGCATAGGGAGGCTGGGGGGGCAGAGAGGGGCACCCCAAGTACTTACTCCAGCCCTGTCCTTTCCCCTCCGCAGCCCAGCTCATCACAGAGGTGGCAGCAGTAAACAGAGAGCACACCTTCAAGACGCTGATTCAGACACCCGAGTCGGTGCTGGCGCTGCTCTCCCAGGGCGTCCCCATCGAGGTGGGGATGCAGCACCTCCTCTGGTACCTCTCCCCGCTCCCCAGGCCCATCCTCATCGTCTATAACTTCTGGGCACTGGAGCTGCCCGCTCTCTTTAAAGCCCTGGATGCCACGGGCAGGAAAGTGGACTTCTGCCGTGTTGTGGGTGGTTATGTGGATATGTTGTCCTTGATCAAAGAAAAGCTGCCCAAGGCCCCTTCTTACAAGCTGAAGAACCTGCTGAGAAGGCACCTCCAGCAGCAGTTCAATGAGGGCAGCGCGCTGGCCACGGCCAAGGCCTTGCAGGAGCTTTGGGGAGCCCTGGAGCTCCCTGCCCGTGCCGATGCGGGGATGATGCTCACCCACTGCAACCTGCAGAGCTACACGATCCTGCGGCCCCTGGTACAGGAGAAACTGCTCACCAGGAGGGCAGCCAAGATCCTGGCCCGGCGCAGCCTCATCCTCTGGGAGCTGGAAGAGGCGTGAGCACGACCGTGGGGTGAGTCAAGTTGGCCAGGTCTCAGGTTAACCGTGCCAGGGATGCCCACAGTGGCATCAAACAGGACTCGCGGACCCTCTCTGCTCCTAGCATGGGGTTTAAAAGGCTCAGGACCCTGGGTCAGCTCTAGGGGGAAGAAACCACCCAATGGAATTAATATCTTCATTAAATAAATTACACAACGTAATTTATTGGGGCGTCTCCACCCCTACTTTTCCCAACCAGGTGGGAGGCAAGATACTCGGAGCCCTGTTCGCCCTGCCCGAGCAGCACCAGGCACCTTGACCCCCCCCCTCCTCAAACCCCCGCAGCCCGACACCCCACCTCCCAACCCCCCCGGTGCCAGGCTGGAGGTTGCCAGAGGTGTCGCCAGCCGGGGCTGCGTGTGACAAGGCAGTGAGGGACACACACCACCAGGTGTCCTCTTTGTACAACCGCACACGGCCGGGAGGGTAAGGGCTGGCTCCCCTGCTTGTGCGCACTCACCCGCATCCCTAGAGCCCACCGGTGGTCCCTCCTTGTACCTGGGAGGTACTGCGACCATCACCGGGGTGTCTGGTCTGCTCCATTGAGCACAGAGGCAGAGGGCTGGGGGAATGTAGAGGTCCTCTGGGTGGCCGGAGGTGGGTGAAGATGGGCAGGAATGGGATGTGGTGAAGGTCTCCTCTCCGAGAGGGTGTGCTGGGAGCTGCCAGGCTTGGAAAATCAGGGGGTGACAGGGAGGAAGTGTAACCCCCACGAATCTTCTGGGACCCCCCCAAGAACAAGCAGCGGCCCAGACACAGCTTGAAGTATTGGAGCTGTGTCTTGGCCAGCAAGATGGGGGTGGGCAAGAGGGCTGCCTTCCCCCGGGCAGGGAAGAATGAGGACAGATCCAGCACCGTACAGCAGTTTACAGGGAGCAATCCCAAAGGAGCCCCCACAACCACACAGAGGCACACAGGGCTTGTCACCAAATTCAGGCAATGCCACCTCACCCGGGGGATTCTCTGGTGTCTGATACAGGGTTGTGTGCAGGGGAGCAGCCTCTACAAGGGGCACAGCCGGAGGAGAGCAGACCCCATCTGTCTGCTGTCACCGGCCTCATCAAAGTTTTGTAAAACAATAGCGAAGTCAATGGGCTGCGGCAGCCAGATTAGCTGTTTCTGTGCCCTGAGCTGCCATAAATCTCATTCATCTGGCTAGAAAAGGGTGAGCAGAGCAGCAGCCAACAAGCCCCAGCCCTGGAAAAAGGGGCTGCAGCTAGGGTACCCCAGCGGGGTGAGGGCTCCCCAAAAGGTCCTACCAGCTTCCACCTCCAACAGGCAGCTTCTACACACCCGCAGGCTGGTACAGCCCTGCTTGGACCTCCCTTCCACCCACAGCCACCCCATGAAAATCCCCCTCCAAGCCAGAGGTATACGGGAGAATTGGAGTCTCTCTGGGTTTTTTTTAAGAGCAATAAATAACTTCACTGAATTAAGCGAATCTCCTGAAATGATATATAATATGCTGCTTGCTTGATTGGCTGTTATTAATAATGCATTGCTCAATCTAAACCATTCATAAAACGACTCCCTGCTAGCCCCGAGCAAAGTGCTTTGGGAATCGAGGGGGGGCAAAAAGGAGCAGCATAAATCCTTTCTGTTTATGAAAATGGATTTCTTCCCCCAACAATCATGCAAAACTAATTAGAGCCAAAGGGCTGGTTCCTCTGACTTCGATTACACCCTGCGAGATTGCTCAGGTTGGCTGGCCAGGGTGGGTGGAAGCCCAAAGCAGAGGAGGATTTGCCCCAGTAAGCCCAAGAAAGGTTACCTGGATTCTATTTCTAAGAAAAACATCAGCCTGCTAACTCCCAAACAGGTTTACATTCCATGGACCATCAAGAGCAAGGACTGGGTGGTCAGGACTCTTAAATAACTGGAAAAGCGGTGAGGCAAAGCTGAGGGAAGCCTTACCTCTATGGAAGGAGAAGCCACATTGCCTCTGGCAAGCCAGGATGCTCCCAGAGTGGTCACTCATGTACTCACCTGATCTTAAAGGAGCTGGCTTGGGGCTAGAAGCTAGAGAAGCCAGGAGAACCCACAGTAGGGGCTTGGCCCTCTCCTCCTTAAGTAGACAATGCCCCTGACCAGCATGGTGAGGAGGGCTCCTCCTTCAGACACCAGTTGCAGATTAATGGTGTAAATCAGAAAACCCTCATTGACCACAGTGGTGGTCCAGTGATTCCTCTAGCTGGGACGCTGCCCTCTTTTATACCAGTGGGAGAAGTGTCCCCACAGCTGCGAAGGTCAACACCAGCTGGACCCCAGCCCAGCTTCTACTCATCACATGTTTAGGAGCATGTTGAAAGTTAGGTTGCCTGGGTCTGAGGCAGGTGTGGTGTGAGAAGGAGAGGTTGGCAGCCCCAGAGACTTCTCTTCCATCCATCCACCCACCCATCTACCCATCCATCCATCCATCCATCCATCCACCCACCCACCCATCCATCTATCTGCCCATCTATCTATTCATCCATCCATCCTTGCATCTATCCACCCATTTTTCCATCCATCTACCCATCCATCCACCCACCCATCTATCCATGCATCTACCCACCCATTTTTTCCATCCACTCATTTTTTTCCATCCATCCATCCATCCATGCATGCATGCATCCATCCATCCATCCATCCTCCACCATCCTGTCTTGGAGCTCTCATCTGAGGGGATTGAAGACCCCCCACAGACCACAGTTGTTACTCCCTGTGCTCAGCCCATGGGAAACTGAGGCACAAGTGGTGACACAAACCCCACAAGTCATGTCCACTGGGGAGGAGTGAACGGGGAGGTGGATGGATGGCATAACCTATCCCATGCCGCTTCATGCTACGATGCCCTCCCAAGTGTCTAGGTTAGGGTCTGGCCCTCAGGGGTACAAGGAGGGATGTGTTATCCATCCCGGCACACGTGTCTCATGCCCTGACCCATTTCTAGCACAACACGCTGCCTCCAATGCTCCTGAAATGCTGCCACTGTATCTAGGACACTTGGGTTTCTTTCTCTTGCATGATGAATGAAGGCATCTTGGGAAGAACTCAGCATAGTGTGGTGGATAGCAGCCAAGCCAGAAAACAAGCGTCCTCTCCACATTGGCCACGTCCTTGTGGCATTTTAATCTACTTCCATGCTCCTCAAAGCAAGTTTGCAGTCCCTGTGTCTTCCATCTGAGCTCTGTAGCCCAAGTCCCAGCCATGGGTCAACACCAGCAAGGGCTGACCCATGGTTCTGCAGCCCCACGGCAGCATGGGGAGCCTGGGATGTGCGATAACCCGATACGCAGCAGCAAGGGCTGAGCAGCGTGGGACACGCTGGGACATGCTGAGCCCCCAGGGTGCTGCCCCGTTGACTGCAGGACTCCCTGCTGTGGGGCTTGGGAGAGGCTGACAGCCTGTGGGTGTTCAGAGAGTGAGCAAAATGGGGGAAAAGAATGGCTACAAACCACAACTCCAAATGTCTGATGCCTTAATTCCCTGAGCAGCAAATTGCTAGTGCTTGTAGGAGAGTCATGGCGAGGGTGAGGGCATGCTTGGGTGATGAGCCAGGCGTGGGGATGGGAAGGGAGTGAGTCACAGCTCAGCCCTGAAGATGCTGAGAGCACGATGGTTGTTCAAACTCCGCTCGGTTCAAACTCTGCTCCAGCAGGGAGGGAGACATGAAAGTGCTGCCCCAGATTTGAAGCAATGCCTCCCTCCTGCTTGACCCCTCTGCAGACCCTTGTAGATCCCCGAAGTGAGGTGGCCTTGTCCATCTGCTCGGGACAGTCCCCTGGACCATGCCCAGGGCTTTTCTGAGGGATATCAATTGGGTTGGGCCAAATCTGTGCTGGGGAGCATGGTGCCAGCCACAGTGCAGGTGACCACGGTGCAACACACGGACAGTGTTGGTTCACTTGCATGGAAACAAGGCGGGTTTGGTGGCCGCACATCATCCAAACACCTCGCCCACCCCATGGGTGTCAGCCACCCGCCAGCCCTCAGATTGCAGGGCTGAAGGGAAACTGAGGCACGTCTGAAGCTGACCCCTTTGGCTGAGGTTGTCCTGGGCACCAGGCTGGGGGGCTTTGGACGTGGCTCCTGGGAGGGCAGAGGTACCTGGAGCCGGCATCGAGGGTCAGACCCGGCATTTTGCCGTCAAGCAGCTTCCCTTCTCCGCCCCTCCAGCCATCACACACACACACACTCCCCCCCCTCCCCGCTCCCGCTCCCGCTCCTCGTCCTTGGGAGAACGCGCCCATCCCCGTGGCCTCGGGGCGGGGGATGCGGAGCCGGGGTCCCCCAGAGGGGGAAGTGACCGGGCTTTTACTCTGTCTCCGAGCAAGCAAGGAGTTCGGCCAGACACACTCCCCGCCCCCGCCAAGACCCCCGGGGCTCCCTACCCCCGGACCCCCCCCCGGACATACCCAGCCCCCGCGAGGGGGGTGTAGCCGCAGGGCCGGCTCTAGGCAGCTGGCTGTCGCGACAGAGCCGAGTCGGGGACACCGGGGAGGACCTGGCTGACCCATCCGATCCCCGGCCCCCCTCCCCCGGCAGAGCTCCCGGGCGCAGCCGCCGATGGGGAGGAGATGGAGGGATGCGGGGGGGCGGGGGGAAGCCGAAATCGATCCCGCTCATAAAATCAAAGATTTCTCGGGTTTCTCATGGCAGGGGGGGGCGGAGAGGAGAGGGGCAGGGCCGGGGGAGAACAGACCCCCACGTCGAGGCGAAACCGCGGAGCGGAGAGGGGGGCTCCCCGTTCCCGCGCCATTCCAAGGGGATGAAACCTTCAGGAGGAAGATGAGGGAGACCGGTCCCATCCCGGGAACCCCCGGCAGTCCCCCCCGCCTCCCCCGCCTCCCCCCCCCCCCGCCCCCCGTTCGAATGCTTAAAAGCACTTTGCAGTCAATTAACGCCCCGCAGAAAGGAACCACCCGCGACGGGACGGGCACATCGCCCGCATGTACCGGGCCCTACCGGGGGGGGGGGGGGGGCTGGGCCCCCGCCCCCGTTTCCCCGGCCACAAGCGCTTCCCAAAGGGCTGCGGTCCCGCCACGTCCCGGGAGAACGGGGATAGCCGTGGCCTGTATCTGCCCCGATGGCATCCCGGTCCCTCCGGGGGTCGGGGGGAACCTGGGGGGGGAAAAGCGGGGATCATGATGGGGGGCTGGATTATGGCTGCTGCCAAGTGCGAGTTGTACTCGTTGCGGGGAGGGCGTTTATGACGGGTAATTTT
>NW_010972775.1:2005462-2005906 GCF_000737465.1 Haliaeetus leucocephalus
TGCCGTGCCCGCCCCGGGAAGCAGCCGGCTCCGTCCCCACCGGAGGCTGGCGAGCGGCAGCGGTGGGTGGGTGGGTGGGTGGTGGGATGGGAAAAGGGGTGGCGAGGAGGGAGGGGGCGGCCGTGCGGAGGGGGAGGCTGGCAGAAATGCTAATTCCTCCCTTCGCTCTCTCCTCGGCAGCCCAGTGCCCGTACGGCCCCGCTCCGGCTCGCAGCTCAGCCCGGAGAGGTGCGGGGGGGTACGGGTGGGGTCCCCCACCTCCTCACCGCGCCCCTCACCGTCGCGTCCGGGCTGGCGAAAGCTCCTCCGTACCACAGGGACGGGGCTCGGGAGGACGATGCGGAGGACCGGTAACGGCAAAGAGAAGGGCTGCGTGTTGCTTAACGGCACTTAGGAGCGGGTAAGGTGCGGGGTCCCCCCCCGGTGCGGCGAGGAGACCGGGGG
>NW_010972775.1:2005916-2008566 GCF_000737465.1 Haliaeetus leucocephalus
CGGCCCCGCTGCCGCCTCTCACCGGGCGGGCACCGGGCCCGGGAGCTGGGTGGGGAGAGGGGGTGGGAGCTCTGAGAGCCCCCTGTGTCCCTTGGCAGGGGAAGATGGCCCCGCTGCTATCCCTGTGGCTGATGGCCCTGCTCGGCCTGGCCCGGGCGTGCCCCGACCCCTGCGCTTGCGTGGACAAGTACGCCCACCAGTTCGCTGACTGCGCCTACAAGGATCTTCAAGTGGTGCCCACGGGGTTGCCCTCCAACGTGACCACCCTCAGCCTCTCGGCCAACAAGATCACCTCCCTACAGCGACGTTCGTTCGTGGAGGTGACCCAGGTCACCTCCCTCTGGTTAGCACACAACGAGATCCGCTCCATTGAGCCCGGTACCTTCGCCATCCTCGTGCAGCTGAAAAACCTTGACATCAGCCACAACCAGATCGTGGACTTCCCCTGGCAGGACCTCTACAACCTCAGCGCTCTCCAGCTGCTCAAGATGAACAATAACCACATGGCTCTGGTGCCTCAGGGGGCTTTTCACACCCTGAAAGACCTCCGGTCCCTACGCATCAACAACAACAAGTTCACCACCCTTGCAGAGGGTATCTTCGATTCGCTTAGTTCCCTCTCCCACCTGCAGATCTACAACAACCCCTTTGAGTGCTCCTGCAAGCTCCAGTGGCTGAAGACGTGGATGGACAGCACACTCATCTCCATCCCCGAGAAGGACTCCATCACTTGTGCCCTCCCAGAGCAGCTCCGAGGAGTGCCGGTGGGGAAGATCCCAGATGTGCAGTGCACCTCGCCTACGGTGCAGCTCACCTATTACCCCAACCTGGACACCACGGAGCTCTTTGATGGCTTCACTCTGACGCTACACTGTGCCGTGATGGGCACCCCACTGCCTGAAGTGAGCTGGAAGATCCGGACCTCCAGCCAAATCCTGGAGCTCAGTGGGAACCCAAAGGAGAGTGCCAGGAAGGACCTTCCCAAACAGGACCCTGAGCGCTTCTTGGTCTTCAAGAACGGTACGCTGGTGATTCCCCACCTGAGCAAGCGGGAGGAAGGCACCTACACCTGCCTGGCCACCAACGAAATGGGGAGCAACCAGACCTCAGTCAATGTGGCTGTGGCAGGCACGCAGAAATACCCGCTGCAGCCCGGGAGGGACCCGCTGGGGGGTAAAGCACAGCCGGGCGACAAGAAGCCTGGGGCCAAGGGAGCAAAGAACAGTGTGCTCATGCCGGATGAGAGGAACAAACCCCTCGGTCCCACCCGGCAGAGCCAACCATCCTTGGCAGCCGGGACAGAGTCCACGGGAGATGGGAAAGTCCCTTTCCAGCTTCCCCCCTTTGAGAAGAAGTGTGGCTCCACACAAACCAGCAAGTACATTTCCAACCACGCCTTCAACCAGAGCGGCGACTTCAAGCAGCACACGTTCGACCTCGGGGTGATCGCCTTAGATGTGTCGGAGCGTGATGCCCGGGTGCAGCTGACGCCCACCTACATGCAGCCTGAGAAAGTCCACCTCAGGATGCTCTACCTGTGCCAGGAGAGCAGCCAGGGCCACGCCTTGGTCCAGTGGTCCAAGATCGAGGAAGGGGTGAACTCGTACTGGTTCCAGGGCTTGGACCCCGGCACCAACTACTCCGTGTGTCTCACCTACCTGGGGGAGGACTGCCAGGTCCAAGTGGTCTTCACCACCAAAAAAGAGATCCCCTCGCTCATCATCATTGTAGTCGTGAGCATCTTCTTGCTGGTGCTGGCCACCTTACCCCTGATGGGGGCCACATGGTGCCACCTCCTCTCCAAGTACCAAGGGAAGACCTACAAGCTCATCATGAAGGCCCAGAACCCGGACCAGATGGAGAAGCACATGGCCGCTGACTTTGACCCCCGCGCCTCCTACCTGGAGTCCGAGAAGAACTACAATCCCAGCGAGGTGGGGGAAGCGGATGTGGAGGAAGAAGACGAGGAGGACGAGGAGGATGATGAAGGAGGCAGGCGGAGGAGGAGGAGAGAAGCCGAAGGGGCTCCGGAGCTGGAGCGAGAGGAGAGCGTGACAGCCAGCTCCATGGCGGAGTCGCAATCCAAAGCCAACGGCGAGGAGTTCGAGGTCCGCTCCGAGTACAGCGACAAGCTGCCACTGGGCGCCGAGGCCGTCACCATCTCCCAAGAGATCAACGGCAACTACCGGCAGCGCCCACGCTGAGCCTCCCCGCACCCCCTCCACCTCCCCCCCGGTCCCCACCTCCCCCGGTCCCCCCCGACCCAGCCTCCCGGGGCACCGCCGCTGCTTTTCCTCCGAGGAAAGACCGAAGCATCCTCAGCGACGCCCGCCTGTCCTTCCTCCTCCTCCTCCTCCTCCTCCTCCTCCCTCAGGCGGCAGGTCCCCGGGGAAGGGACTTCGCCCCGGGGATGCTCGATGCGGGCGGGACGTTTCTCCCACGATTTCGTTTCCCTTTTGGGTACCGGCGGTCCATCGCTCCCGGCTCGGCGACACCCTCACAACGATTGCCGGGCCCCCCCCCGCCTCTGCCCTCCGTTCGCCCCGTATTTTCTTTCCCCTTCAAGGAAAAAAACGAAAAAAAGGGAAAAAATGGGTAAAAAAAAAAAAAAGCCCGACATCCCAAAATCTTTTTTTTTTTTTTTTTTCTG
>NW_010972775.1:2008740-2012408 GCF_000737465.1 Haliaeetus leucocephalus
GGGAGCCCCGGGACCGGCGAGAGCCGCGGGCGCCTTTCTGCGAGCTTCTGTCTGTGAAAGAGTTAATAAAAGGGATTGAAAGTGGAGCCGGGTCTGTGCTCGATGGGGGCCGGGGGGTGAGGTCGTGCCCGCTGCCCCCGGGCTCTGCCCGGTACAGCCCCCGGTACAGCCCCCGGTACAGCCTGGCACGGCCGAGGGGACCCGGAGGAGGTGGGAGACGGCGCGGGGACACATTGCCGCAGCTACAGGCAAAGCACGCACGCACTATAAATATATATATATATATGTTTCTACCCCTACGCTGTGCACGCATACAGTACATGTGTTCTATTTCTGTATTTATATATATGCATATTACATAGAATTCACACACATACTATATATAGAGAGATACACGCACACTATATATACACATCTATGCTGTATACGCTCATTTTACATATACACACGCACTATATATGTGCACAAATAATTGTGATGTGCACTCACTATGCACACACTTTTTGTATGGACTCAGTCTATAGAAGCAATATAAATATACGTAAATACAGCACATGTACGAAAATATAATAAACCAAATATATTACATACGCTGTCGACACACTCTCTATAAACTCACTGTATACAAAAATGCAAACAATATTTTCCCCCAGCACATGCACACTCTCTACACACATGCCAATGCTCATACACTATATGCGTACATATGCAGTAAGAATATGTACAATATATACAATTTAAGCTCTGTGTATCTATGCACACGCAATGTGTATGCTCAATATACGTAAAAATACACGCTAAATACCTACACTACCCATGTATACACGTTCTTTCTTCGTGCACACACACCCCCAACGCTTATCTCCTATACACACCCCATACGTACGTACATACATGACTATATTCCCGGCACCGTGCCACCCCGCAGAGCCGTGCTGGGGGCAGGACAGGGCTGCTTGGGCAGGGGTTACTGTCACCCCGGTCCCCAAGCGCTCCCAGTCCTGAGAGCTGGGATGCTAAGAAGGTGCCCGGTGGACTTATGCCCCCTCCCCAGCCTGTCCCGCTGGTGATTTAAGCCCACAATTACATGGCGAAGATTTAACGCTGCCTTTGATTGCTTTTCTTATCTGGAGCTCTGAAGCCACATGCCCTCCTAGTGTCCCTGCCTGAAAGGCAGCATCCCGCAGTCATGTGGGGACGGTCACCCACTTACCAGCATCCATGGGTGGCCCCTGAGGCCCCACTGAAACCCCTCACCCTCCCCAAATGCAGCCTCCGCATCCCAGCAGAACCCTCCCAAGCAAACACTCGTTTCTCCATCCTCCAGAGGACGGCTTTCTATTTTAAGTCTGGCCTCTGCATCTTTCTCCTGTGGCAGGGAGCGTGGGGGAGACAGACAAAGCAGGTCAGCAAGCAAAGAGACGGCGGGCAGGGGGCTGCCCACCCAAATCCCCTAAATCCTGGGAATTTGAGGCTGCTCTGCAGCAGCGCAGGTGTTTGCTCCAGCTTTTAAAACCCCGTGCCAAGCAGGGACTCCCCCTTGTAGACAAATCCCCTTCAGCGGATACACTTATAATTGAGTTTCATGCTTAGAAACATAGAAGGAATAGAAAAAGAACAATCATTTCTGCCTCCGTTTAATTAGAGAGTAATAGATTTCCCCGCCTAACGTATCTACAGGGAATCTCATCGTGATGAGCTACCTACCGACGCTGGATTATGCTGAGATTTGCTCCTTTTCAGGAGGGCACTAATTAGCACCCGGTGCCCAAAGGCACAAGAGGAGCTCAGGAATGGAGCTCTGCACCCTCCCACCCCCTCCGTGTCCGGGGGGCTGGAAAGGGCTTCTCCTGGAAAGGGTTAAAGCATCCCGGTAGGATGGCTCAGCCCCTCCTAAGGCATTAACCCTTCTGCAGAGCCTGCCACCAGCCCGGGGGGGAGGTGAGTGGGACGTGCCCACGCGTGATGGTGACAAGCTCGTGCCCACGCAGCCCGGGCTGTCACATGCTCATGCTGTCACCTAAGCTGTTGGAAGGCGTCTGGCACCCTTTGCCCAGGACAGCCCCAGACTAAAGAAGCTTTCCCCCCCTCCCCGCCCCATCCCCAAATTATCTCTTATCCCACATCAAAAAAATCAAGGGAAAAGAGTATCGCGGTGGCCCCTGCGCTACCATCACCGGCAGCACTACAGCCCTCACCTGCTGAAGGGGTTGTGCCTCGGCGGCATCACAGGTGGAGTCTGGGGTCCCAGTAAAAGTGATCAGAGCAGCATCTTTCATCTGCTCCGTGAGTGCGAGTGGGCAGAATTAGGCTCTGCAGTCACCCCTGCTCTGTGTTCTCCACTGAGTCAGAGCTACCAAACCCTTCCCGATGGGCTCTTAAGATGTTCGAGTCCTGCTTCGCAGCATGGGGGGGCTGAGGAACCATCCGCCTCCAGCCAGACGTCAGCCTGCTCTGCTCCGGGGTGAGGGCCACCACTGATATCAACCCACGGGGGGGTCAGAAAGCAACCCCCATGCTGGCCCTGTCCGTGAGAGCATCACACCCAAGAGGGGCAGTGAGAGCCCCCGCAAACACCTTGCAAAGCAGGTCCTGACCCTCCCCTGGAGAAAATCCCTGGCTCACCCAGCACATCCTGCAGCAGCCACGCTGCAAGCCCACCCGATGAACTGCTCTAGAATCAAAATAATCCCCTTCTCCCTTGCATGGCACTATTTTTAACCCCAAGCCTGTTCACAGCCTGGCCTCAGTGACGGCTGCGTCAGCACAAGTGTGAAGACAGGGAGCTTGTGGTCGGGATAGATGGAGCTGAAGTTCTCCCGGGGGGACTCCAGCTCCCCCCCTGCTCCACCTTCCTCTTCCTCAGGGCCTTTTCCAAAGAGGGTCTGGCTTGCTCCGGGCTGAAGGTCCTCACACCTCTGCAGACACCTCGGTGCTTCCACACTGAGGGCGATTCGCATCGTGTTGCTCCAACCCCAGCCCCGCAGCAGGCAGGTTTCCTCCCAGAGATGCTCCAGTTTGGCCAGTGGATGAGTAGGGGAGGGCAGGGAGCAAGAAGCCGCTCAGCATCCCGGTCCTGGATGCCCACCTCTACCCGAGTGGTCCTGCCAGGCTGGAGGATGTCGGCTGCAGGACGAATGCCCCACGATCTACTTTTAAAAGCTTTTATCAGCAGTTTATCACAGGGTAGAGGAGGTGGCTCTAGGGGGGGAAGCGGGCGCGGTTGGGCTCCGGCAGCAGCTCCGGGGGGGGGGAGGCGGGCGGGAGGTTTTCCGACAGCGGGAATGGGTCGGTGCCATGGAAAACAAAAGGGCCCCCGGGGGACGGGGAGGGGAGGAGAAGCCCGACGAGGGCCGGGGGAACCGGCCATCCCGTTTATCCCCTATTCCAGAGAAGCGAAGGCGACCGGGCTCCATCCACCTCGAAGCTGCCGGTGAAGTGGCTAAGGGGGGACCGGGGAGGGGAATGGGGGGGGACACACTCAACGGGGAGAGCCGTGGCCGTGGGGAGAGCGGGCTGGCCGGCCCGGGAGAGGGAGGGAAGAAGGGAGGGCTGGGTGGTTATTCACGGCTCTGGTATGCGACGTGCCGGCCCTGCTCCCACCGCCCCCGGGCTGCCTCGGCCCGCCCCGGCCGCGGGGGAGGGGGGGGGGGGGGGGAAAGGCGGGG
>NW_010972775.1:2012418-2012625 GCF_000737465.1 Haliaeetus leucocephalus
GGCTGCTCCGGGAGCTCAAGGAGCTCGGGGATCCCCCCTGCCCCCCCCAGCCCTGCTCCCCTTTAGCCCGCAGCGCTTCGGTCGTGGTGCCGGGGATTCTGCCCCGGCAAGCTGGGACCAACACCTCGCTGGGGAGGTTGGCCTGGGACGGATATGGGGCACCCCAAAATTACACCAGACAGGGGTTTTCAATGCATCGGCCAAGTG
>NW_010972775.1:2012647-2141302 GCF_000737465.1 Haliaeetus leucocephalus
AGCTCCTCCATCACCCCCAGAGCCCTCGGGGCTCCTTCTCTATCCCTTGAATCCCAGCCCTGGGGTGGTCTATCCCTGCAGGACAGACCCCCTTTTGCCCCCCCCCTCCCCCCCCAGTTGTTGAGCAGGTCTTAATTCAGCCTGTCTATAGCCAATAAAACGTCTCCCCCCTCCTGCCCTAAATGACAGGGTAAGGGACTGGAAGGAGCAGCAAAACTTGCCTACAAGGCAGAGACAAAGGGGTCTCGCTGCCAGCTCCTCGCAGAGCCGCAGTTAACCTCTTCCCTGGTGGGACACAGCTTGCAGACGCCAGGAACCAAGCACGCACAAGGCAAGAAGAAGGGGAGTAAGGAGTTAGCTCAGAAATATTTTGCTCTAAAGACTTCCAGCAGCCAGGGACCCCACACTCTCTTGCTGAGAAAAAGCACTCGAGAAGCTGGGTTTTTCCATGACATGGAAAAATGTGGAGATGGGGGGTTGGTTTGAGGCTTGAAAGCATGCTGAAAATCTCAACAACTCGATAGTTTAGGGGAAGGCTGGTTGTGAAAGAGCTGTGGTTGCTCTGTTTCTCCCAATTCCAGCCTCAGCAGGGTGAACCCTAAACCCCCAGCTCCCACTTTTCATCCCCAAACCTGAGGAAGCAGCATCCCGAGGGGGGAGTATTTCATCAAAGATCAAAAAGAGGCATTTTCTAGTGGAGGACAGAAAGGGTTTAGGGGAAGTTGCCTGCTCACATGAGGTAGTCAAAGGCTCTGCTCTTGGCAAGGAAATGCCTTCTTCAGATTAGGAAATATTTCAAACAGCCATTTCCAGCTGAAGTGCTGGGGTTAATCACATGGATGCTTCGCTTTTCTGCTGCTTCCTGTTAGTGTTTGGCGAGAAAAAGCAGATCCCCACCTCGGCTAGACCCATCCCGTTCATTCTCCCCCATCTCTGTTCCCAGAAGCAAGGATGAGGCCCCTGCTCTGTTGCCTGGGGCTGGCTGTGCTCCTGGGGCCCTGCCTGGCCTGTCCCAGCGCCTGCTCCTGCTCCACCAAGAAGAATGGGCGGCTGTTGGCCGAGTGTGCCTACAAGGACCTCCAGGAGGTACCTGAGGGGTTGTCCTCCAACGTGACCATCCTCACCTTGTCAGCTAACCGGATCAGCTGGTTGGGGCAAGGCTCCTTTGCTGAGGTTCCCGAAGTGCAGTCGCTGTGGTTGGGCTACAACCAGATCGGGGTGGTGGAACCGGGGGCTTTCGCCTTGTTGGTGCACCTGAAGAACCTGGACCTGAGCCACAACAAGATTGCGGATTTCCCCTGGCAGGACCTGCGTAACCTCAGCGGTCTGCAGATCCTAAAGATGAACAACAACCGCCTGGCTGGGCTGCCCCGGGATGCTTTCCGTGCCTTGAAGGACCTGCGCTCCCTCTGGCTCAACGACAATGAGTTGACCACCTTGGCCGAGGGCACCTTTGACAACCTGCCCTCCCTGTCCCAGCTGCAGATCTTCAACAACCCCTTCAACTGCTCCTGCAAGGTCTTCTGGCTGAAGAAGTGGACCGAGAACACCTCCGTCTCCATCACCAAGGGGGGGTCTACCCTGTGTGTGGCTCCTGGCAGGCTAAAGGGCAGGGCGGTGACGGACATCCCCGACCACCACTGCATTGCCCCCTCCGTGCAGCTCACCTACCTCTCCAACCTGGACAACACCGTCATGTACGATGGCCTCACCCTGACGCTGCACTGCAGCGTGGCGGGCAGCCCTCCACCAGAGATCAGGTGGAAGATCCAGACCTCCAGCCGCCGCATTGAGATCAACGGGCCCAACGTGGCACGGGATGGAAGCATCAAGCAAAGCCAAGAGCGATTCCTGGTCTTCAAGAACGGCACCATGGCCATCCCCAACTTCAGCAAGGAGAACGAAGGCATCTACACCTGCCTCGCTGTCAATGACGTGGGCACGCGGGATGTCTCGGTCAACGTGGCCTTGGCTGGGTCAGAGAATCCAGCTGAAGACCTGCTCCGAGATGACCCCCAAGCCAGCCACCTCGGGGGTCAGAGCTGCTACAAGGGGGATGAAATGGATCCCTCCGGTGCTGGAGAAAAGCTGGTGATTGTTTACCACATGCCGAGGGAGTCGAAGAGCAGAGCTGGAGGAGCGGTGCCCCGGGTCAGCCTGGGGACCCTCCTGCTGGCTTTGGGCATCACGGTCTGCTGTTAAAGGGGGGAGAAGGAAACGGTGCCTCGGGGGTTCCCCCTCTTTCTGTAGCATTTATCTTCACGTAGTGCCATGCCTTTGCTGAGCTTCTGGGAACTGCGGGTGGTCAGGAGTCAAAGGGGGCCAAGACTCAGGCCCAGGGCTGGTAGATCAACCCCTTCTTACATGGGGTCAGGGCTGGGCTCCATTAGTTGAGAGCTTCAAACAAGCTCGGGTGATGCAGAGCAGATCCTCACTATGCTGCCGCTTTCTAGGTGTCGGAATTTGCCACGTCCTGACTTATCTCCCTCCTGAGACCAAAGTGCAGCTGTAGGATTAAAGTCCACCCTCAACAGGGTGACCATCACCCATCCCCAGAGCCCACCACCGTAAGGCCTCCTCCACCCGCAGCAGCAAGCTGTGCCCAGGGAGGGGATCTCTCACAAAGAGGGTCCCATTGGTCCAGCAGCACCAAAAATGACATCCCCACCATGACAAGTGCGCGGGCCCTTGGCCAGGTCCATCCTTCTTACCACCAGCCTCACGGGAAGCAGCAGGATCAGTCTGAGAGTGGGGGAATAGCCTGGGCATGGGTTCCCAGGGCACATGGCTCTGGGGGACAGAGATATGATGGTGCTTTGTAAGCAGGATGGGTGCAGTAGGACACGTTGGATGGTGCCACAGGCTTGGATCAGGCCACTTTTGTGGAGCAGGAGAAGCTTTTGCATAGGCTTCATCCTTGCAGGAGCACAAAAGGCTCCTGCTGGCTAGGTGCTGGGAGCACCCATGGTGCCTGCAGCCTCCCTGCATGTTGCAGGATCAGGCCCTGCTACCCTCAGTACCTCTCCCAGATGTGATGCAGCTGATTTCCGCGCCCCCCCCTTCCCTTTCACTGGTGAAGCCTGCAGTCCAAAATGCTCGGCTGGGCTGGACCCACCGAGCTGCCCTGCTCTGGCTCCAACCCCAGCAGGGAGGGATTGAGCTCAAAGAGACCAAAGTAATTTCCCAGCGCTCCTCTGATGGGAAAGTGAGTGGGGGCTGCATGATGGAGCAGGAGGAAGAAAGATCGGGAAAACCCAGATGACAGAGAGAGAAGCTGAGCTGACCTATAAGCCATAAACACACTCTTTAAGTGCTTTAGCATTCCCACACGGGACATATGGACCATACCCGGCTGCCCCAGGGTGCTGGGGAACCCCTTGTCTCATGGCAGGGAGCTGAGCATCTCCCCGACCCCGAGGCATGGGCGGTCCAGCTCTCGTGCCTTCTGCCAGTGCTCGCCTGCAGGAGCTGGACAGACCCCTGCAGCCACCCTCGCCTTATAACCAAAACTGTACGGACAGCAATAAATACCTTTTTTTTTTTTTTTAAACAAGCCAGTGCATGCTGCCTCTGTGCACCCCCAAAATCCCCCAGACCCAACAGCATCTGGGGTACCACAGCTCATCACCAATCCTCTTTGCTCAAGGGGAACCCCTTTTGCCTCCAGTTCCCCCAAAGCCCTTCCAGTGCTGTAGCAACGCCCCACGATGACCCTGGAGGGAGGATGCATCTATAGGTTACCCAAAACTTCCCCCATCACTGCTTGCAACAGGCGGGGGAAGGCACCAATGCCAAAATCGGCTGAAAAGCAGCTGTCCCGGAGCCTCAAGCCTCTACATAAGCTCTCCAACCCCACGATTCAATGTCCAGACAGCTCACAGGGCAAGGAAAGGGGCAGTTGAGGAGCTGCCGTATGCCAACATCAACATTGTCCGGGTATGGCGCCGAGGTCTCTGTGGGGGTCCCCAGGCAGAACCAGCCAGCAGCTCCTCGCACGAACGGCCTTTACTGCTAACAGGCAGGCACATATTTTTCCCATTACGGGCAGAAAGGATGAAAAACATCACGGCCCCAATGAGAGTTTTGGTTTCATTTTGTAGGATACAGCTGTTAACGTGAATTTTATCCCAGCTGGGGTCCTCCCTTCCCTGCCTGGGAATAGGGGGGGTACAGGAGCTTATTCCTGCAAACTCAGCTGGGAACAGGATTTGGAGCCTGGGATACGGGTAAACAATAAGATTTAAGCTCCCAGCAGCCCTAAGCCATGCCTGAAAGTCTCTGCCCACCTCGCAGAGCTGCTGCTCCCCCCTAGCTTTGGTGTTTTGTTGCCAGAAAGGTGAATTCCTCCACGTTCGCCTAGTTTACTCATAGCTTTTGTAGCAAGTTATTAGCCATATTAAGCATCGCTCATTCATAACAAAGAGGGCACCCTGCCACGTGGTTCCTGGGTTGGATGCTGCAGGTGATAGTGCACTTGGCATCACCATCCTGACCCACTGTGGCCACCAGCTGCTGCAAGGCTGGGATGCCACAACCCCCATCAGCTCCTCTCTGTCCCTCGCTCGCTTGCAAAGCTACAGCACAACCCAGACCTGAATTTCCATTCACGGGCAATTTTTCATTAAGGGCTCCCTGAACCGCCTCACTATTGATGGGTTCAGGGGTTGGGTGGAGAGGACTGCGGGTGTGCAGGGACAGAGCTATCCCATGTCCATACTGATGGTGGGGGTTTAGAAAAGAGTTGAGAAGCCACCATGAAGAGCAGCAGCTCAATTCACCCCCAGGGCACCCTGCTTGTGTCAAAGAAGGGAAAGAAAACAAGCAAAGCAATGAAGCCATCTCCCATCTTCCTCCCAGGGCTGTCATCTCTCACCTCGGCCCCAGCCTGCCGCCTGCCAAGACATCTCCAGGAAGCCTCGGGCAGGGCTGTGTAAACAGATGCAGAAATCCAGTTCCACCCATGGCCCAGAGCTGCCAAAGATTTTAGGGATTACCAAGGCTGCCGTCAAAGCCCCAGCGCCTGGGAGGCTGGAGATGGGTTGGGATGGGCTGCAAGGGAAAGGCACAGACTTTGATTTAGGGCATCCCTTTACACGATACACGCAGGACATCCAGCACCCACCAGCACCGCATCTCTCCCACGCTCAGATGTGCAAACCCAAGCACGCACACCGCAAAGCCCAGAGCGGGGAAAGCAGCAGAAATTACACCTTGGGCTCCTGCTGTCTTAAAAAGAAAACGACCCAGACCTGCCTCCGGTGCCATCGCCGTCACCCAGTTAGATGACATTGTACTATGTGCCAGACAGTAATCAAATACGATTAAGACAGTGCTGTTTTAATCGTATTTGATTAGTGGACAGTGGATGCGACAGGGTTTTGAGCATCCAAGCACAGCAGGTGGCTGCTGGGGCAGCATAAACAGGCAGAAGTTGAAGGCAGGGACACCCCCCCCGCCCCCGCTTTCTTCACTCGGATAGAAAAGGAGGGGGGCAGGCTCCTGGGGAAAGGGATGGCTCCCACCCGGGAAGATTCAATGTTGCGGGGAGACGTCAGGACGCTCCAGGCAAACCCCAAAGCACAGGGCTCAGCCTCACTCACCCCAAACCACACCGATGGTGTTGCAAGCACCCCAGCAAGAGGGCATGAGGTCCTTGAAAGCCTGTGAAGAGCAGGTCTGCTTGCCTCCAAGGAGATCTCTGGGACGAAGGGCTCAAACCCCATTGAGCAAAGGGGATGGCCCAGCAGCCCTGCTCCGTGCAGGGTGGGTTGCAAAGTCTCAAAGGCACCTGCTTTAGCAAGGCTGAGGTGGTTGAGTTGGTATTGAGATGGAAGAGTAAAGAGCCACCAGTACAACTTACCAAAAGCCCTCCTTGCTGCCCGCAACAGCGGCCTGATGCCAGGCATCCTTCCAGCCCACAAAGGCAGGACTTTCAAGGGACACGTCATGGGAAGAGGTGTTCCGGCAACACATTGGACACTTACCTTTGGTGCTTTAGCCACAAAATGTCTTGTTTCAGTTCCCATCCTTTGTGGGAGCTGTGGTTCAGGGGCCAAATGTTTTGATGGGAAAGCAAATTTATCAGCTTTGCATTAACATTTCCCTAAGGTGGGGAGGGGGATCCCAGATTTGGTCCCATCATGTCCAGGTCAAGCAGACCTACTGCAAAGCCTCTGCTCCACATGGTCAAAGCAAAGTCAGTCCCAACCACCACTCAGAGATATGGCTATGGTGGTCCTCATGTCCCTCCTGCCAGGTCTGGCTTATTTGGGAACGGCCAAGAGACCAAGCACAGCCCGAACGTAGGAATGAGGTATGTGATTTATTAACCTTCCCCAACTCGGCACGTCCAAGTGAGGTATAAAACTGCTTTCTATGGATTCAAGCTCAGCTCACTCGGAGGGTCACCAGCCCTGGGGAACCGCTGGCTTTAAACAAAACGGGGTGGCAGCAAGAGGCACCAGGGGGATGAGAGTTATGGGGAGCAGAAAACAAACGGCTCTGCAACCTCACAGCTCAGAGCCAGAGCAGACAGGGATTTTAGCCTTCATAAAACTGTGGGGGAGAGGAAAAAAAAAACGTCCCAGGGTTAGGTATAGTGCCCAAGGGGAGCCAGGATCAGACCTGAAAGGGAGAAGCTGGTAGTGGGGACCTTCTCCACAGGGAGACCACACTGAGATGCAGGTAGTTCCTCATGCTCAGTCTGGTTGAGGATCCCTTCACACACACAAACACACACCTTCTCCCTCTTTCGTTACTGCCCTGGTGCTGGGGGCTTGTGCCTGCCTTGCCACATGTCAGAAAGGCAACTGTTGAGAACTGGTGGGCTCATTACAGGAGTGATTCCTAAGATGTTTCTGAGATGCCTGAAGGGTTTCGCTTGGCTCATCAACCCCTCTCCATTCAGGGCAGGTTTGAAGGTAACCCATTTGGCTTCACCTCTGGACCTTGGTAATGGCTCAGCATAGACCTAGAGCTAAAAACCAGCCCCCGTCACTGCTGAAGAGGGACCAGAGGCTGGAGATGGACAAGAGGTGCCCAAAACTCCTACCAGTGCAGGAGGAGAGTCAACAGGAGACAGGGACGGGATGGGACGGGAGCGTGCGTGGGAGGCAGATGGAGGTGGGGGGCTTCTCTGGAGGTCAGGCCTTGGGGGAGCTGAGCTGGGTGCCGTTGGCTGTGGGGTCAGAGAGGGCGGTTTTCCGGCAAGCAGTCAGCGAGGGGTTATTGAGGAGCGTGTAGGCCAGCCACCAGCGGGCTCTGGTCTGCTTGAACCTGGCTCTGCTTGGAGGTGCCTTCTTGGGCTGCATCAGCTGGATGCCTGAAAGGAGATGGGAGGGGGGGAAAGGATTTCAGCCCCAGCTCCCCCTCGCTGGGGCCACCCAGATGCCATCTACACCCTGGGGCAAAAGCAGAGGAGCCCCATCCTGCCCTGGCACAGACAGAGACACAAGAGCAGCTCCTGGGATGGAGATGATCACATACCAAGCAGAGGTGGCATAAAAAGGGAGAGGGCACCAAAACCACAACCCTCACGGTCTCTTTACCCCAAGGTACCACCAGCATCTCTAGAGGAGTGGCAAATCCACAGAGGAGACCCCATTGCCACCCCACGGCGATGGCCGTGCACCCCCCCAGATAGCAGTGGGAAGGTCTCACCTTCTTCCACGTTGCTGGCCCGGAGCCCCGGCGGCCCCTCTGGCCTGGCTAGCTGGAGGAGCAGCAAGCAAAAAGCTTTCATCACCGGGTGGGACTGGCTGACCTCGATTTTCAGATAGTGGCAGTAAGTGTGGTAGCCTGAGGGAACACAGCCCACGGTAAATGCTTGTGGTGGGGCCAGACTTCATGGTTCCCCCCTCCCTCCTGCCCTGGAGCAAAGGGGAGGGTTATTTGCCAGGCTCCATCTCTGCCCTGCCAGAGCTGCTCTGCCTTCAGAGTTGGGAATGAGCTCCGCTCCCAAAATCCCAGCAGGAAAAGCAGAGGGAAGGGCTGAAGTCCCCTTGCTGCTGCCTTTAGTGCAGGAGAGATGAGGGTCAGCTGCCCGTGGGAACAGGGTCTGGTCATTGGTGAAGCCCAGGGGACCCCAGAAGGGCATCACCCACCCTTGGGGGTGGATGGAAAAGCAGGACCCAGCAAGCATCAGGAGAAGCCACTTGTTCCAGTTGTCCCACCTATCCATTTCTGAATGCAGGTGGTTTGAAGCCACCCTCAGTCCTGGCAGCCCCAGGTGATGGAGGAGCCCCACACCATGTCCCCCAGGAGCTCGGGGGTGGGAGAAAGGCCCCCACATTCACAGAGGTCCTGCAGAGGGACACCCTCCGTGCCCTACCTGGGTCGAAGGTCTCCACACTGCGGTTCAGCAGGCTGATGTCTAGCTGGGAGAAGTGGACAGCGTTATAAAGGGCAGAAATGACCATCCTCCACACACCGGCCAGGACACCCACCAGGACATTGATGGGGAAGAGCAGGTAGGTGACTATGTAGAGAGCTCGCCTGCGGGTGGAGAAGGAGGAATAAGGAACACAAACACCATGGGACAGGAAGCACGGCCCTTCCCTGCCAGGGAAACCTCCTGCCAAAATAAGCCTCCCACCCTTCCCTCCCTCCTCGGCAGACACAGTCCCCATTTGAGGTGTCTCCGTCCCATGGAGAGAAGCAAACACCCTTCAAGGCTGTCAGGGAGGAGACAGCCAGGTGCACCGTCAGGGCTTCAAAGCTTCACCTCCAGCATACATAGGGTCTCCATTTCTCCTCGAAGACTTAGAAACCAGTCAAAGCATAAGCCTGGTGGTTTGGGATGGAGGACACCAGGTCCTGTGGAGGTCAGAAAAGCCTACAGCAGCCTCCCTGCGATGCCGGGCAAGTGATGGAGGTGGTGGAAGTGCCTTGGCTGGACAGAGCAGGACACCTAGATCCGTCCATCACCCTGGTCTTCCGCGTACAGCTTAGGCAGTGACACCACGTGTGAGAGAGGGACCACATCCACTGGCAGCATCTGAACCAGTCCAGCCAATCCTGAGGGATCTGGGCTTCCTCTGGGGCTTGCAAACAGGGGTGGTGGAGCAAGGCACAGACCTCACCAGCTTCACCCCACTGAAATCAAGGCTGTAAACAGACCATGGCCCTCTAAAGCACCTAAAGAAACCTCTCTGGTAGCATGGAGCCACTTAAACCCCTCAAACTCACAGGCTTTCCCCCTTGAGCTCATGGCACAGAGGATGCCACAACATCAGGGGAATGTGTAAATCCAACACAGGCCCAGGCTCCTCGGCTTCAGGAGGGTCGGCTCTGCCCCAAAGGCACTCCAGGGCCCCATACCTGTTGGTGAGCTCCTTGCGAAGGGGATGCTGCTCCAGGAATTGGTAGTGAGCTGCCAAATTTTGCACAATGACGGCAACAACCAGGGTCAACCAGAAGGGCCTGGGTGGGAGGGAAGAGGCAGGTTGGACACCAGGAGGGTCCCAAGCATGAGACACCATCCCGGGCAGCAGAAACCTCCAGCAAAGTTGAAAGAGCCCAAGATAGAGCCTCCCCTTGACAGAATACCCCAAAATACACTATGGCCATGGACATGGCACCCACTTGGGTCTTCCATCCCTCCCCAAGGGCTGCAAGCACTCACCACATGTTCTGAATGATTTTGAAGAGGTATGTGTTTGTGCCGGACTGGAGCGGGATGATGAAGAGGAAGGTAAAGCCCACCGAGCAGATGAAGAAAATCACTTGCTGGATGAGGAGACCTGGGAGGGAGACGCAGGGGGAGAAACCATGGCGGGGGAGGATGGAGAAGCGGTTCTTATTCTTGCTCTGATTCCCCTTGTTGCTGAGCATATCTTTCATTTTAATCCCATAAAAAGCCTGCGAGATCCTTACCTGCCTCCCCGGCTCCAAACACAATGCTCCACACAGGATTTAATTACAAGTTCAGCCTTTCTTATCGCTCCCCACATTACCCCCTCTGAGAAGAGTCATCACTTGGGGCTGCGACTATGATGCCTCATCATAAAAATCAGCCTGAGCTCTGATTTCTAATCATAAATCACACCGAGATCAGCAGTGGCTGTGGTTCCTTGTGCTTGAGCTTGTGCTTCACCTCCGCTGCTTTGCTTTAATGACTTGAAAACCCAGGTTTTTAAGCAGGAGGTAGATTCATGGCAGCACAGTAGAGATGCAGCCAGCTCTGCCGCAGATGCACCAAGTACTGTGTGGCCAAAGAAAAGCTGCTCCTTGCTGGAAAAGGGGTGCAAGAAGCTCCTGGGGTGCTTCCCAGCTCCTACCTCCACACTAACAACCTGCCTGCAAAATAGCTCTGCTTTCCCAAGGGGTGGTCACCAATAGACCCAGCGGTCCTCCCTGTCCTTCCATCACCCCTCCCAGACCTTCAGCTTGACTCTCCTGCATAGCCTTGGCGTGCCGATATGGTCAGGTGTTGCACATGCATGACCCCAAACACTGCTCAGAGTCACCTCCCGTGGGCCAGCCCTCCCAGCCAGGGAGACCTGGGCTGTGCTGGGAAAGATGCGTACCCGGGATGTGAAGACCCGGACCGGAGGAGGAGACAGACAGTCCACGAGGTGCTGCGATAGCTTCTCAAATCAAAATATTTGGCTTTGAGCCAAAAAGAGTCATCGGTGTGTGTCCCCTCGCTTTTTTTTTTCTCCCCAACCATTTGGTGTTCAGCATGACCCTTCCCACAGAAGGACAGATTGCGTTTGGGGAAAGAGGAACAAAAGCCTCGCAGCCATCCCTTTGCAAAACAGGGCAAGAAAGGGGGAAGAGATGCTTAAATCCAGGGTAGGCTGTGCAAAGTGGGGGTCCACCACCCACCCACCCCCTCCAACACCCTTTACCCAGGCAGGCAAAAGCTGTCTGGAAGGCGGCGAAGCTCATCCAGCAGACGATGGCTTGTCGGGATGGGCGAAGGATATGGGCTTTGTAGAAAACATCCAGCACGGCCCCTTGGTAGAGTGCCTTCAGGTTGTTCCTGGGGAGAGAGACCAGCTGCATCCCGGCTCGGTGACGAGCTCAAGGCCAGAGGAGCAAGGACACCCATACCTGTGCATCACCAGCGTCCTCAGGAGCATGGCGCAGGTCAGCAGGCAGCACAGCACCAGTGAGCAGATGTAGCAGACTGTGGAGGAGTGGGGGGAGATGCCTGAGTCAGGGCTGCGGCCAGCCCCAGCAACAGGATTTTATTAAAAAATAAAATAAAATAAAATAAAATAAAAGTATCTCAGGAGCATTGTGGGGGGCTGAGCTATGGGGCTGCATACTGCCCAGCAGGGCACCGTGCCTCAGTTTCCCTCTCTACCCCCTTTGCAATACAGGGATCTCCGTCTCCCAGGTGGGCATGAGCTGATCAGACAGTGAAAGGGAAGGGGAAAGACAAGCAGCCAGGGGAAATACAAGTACTTGGGCTAGCTCAGCACTGGAAAAAAAATCATTGAGCAAGCCATGAAAAGCAGGCAGTGTGATGGAGAGAGCCTAGGAAGATGCTCTTAGGAAAGGGAATGCTGAGAGGGGGAAAGGAGGTCTGGGCGGAAGGATGGAAATGTCCTGAAGACAAAGAGGATGAGGGGCTCGGTGACTCAGAAAAAGCCATAAAAAGCCCCCCCAGGTTGGTGGTACCCCCAGGTAGTGCCATGAAGGGAGGGGGGCACCCCTGTCATCCCCCCCCCTCCCCATCCAGGGCTTTCAATTAGCCAGGGGTCCGGGGGCCATCTGCTCGATTCCAGCACATATCAAAGCCTGCAGCCGCAGGGCAGCATCTGCAGCACGGCGCTGCCGGCTCTCCCTGCCTCGCCGTCTTGGCACACAGCGGCTGCTCAGAGATGCCTGGCACGGCACCAGGCTCACGCAGCCTCCTTTCATGTCTGCATGGCTGTGACTTCAGCAGCTGGTTTTTAAACCCCCCTGGAAGGTGCCTCATCACCAACCAGTTTCCTGGGCCATCCTCTGGGTTAGAAATCTCTCTGCTAAGTTCCAAAAATCCTCAAAAGTCACCTACAGGTACAGGACCTGGCTAGGAACCCACCTTCCAGTGACCACAGGTAGTACTTGACGGTGTTGAGCTCCTTCTCCATGTCACCCGGGACAGCCGGGCTCTCCGAGGGCACCAAGCCAAACTGGACCAACAATATCACGATGTCCTTTGTCATTCCTGCCCGCACAATCTGGATGGTGGGGATGACGGCTACCAGAAGCAGCAGAGCGACCTGTGAGGGAGTGGTGCCACGTGAGCCCTGGGTCACGGCATCCCACTGCTGAGCCGTCACCTTAGCTTAAAGACTTAAGGATGGCTGAGCCCTGGAAGCACATGGCTGGTTGCTGCAGGTCAGCCAAGGGATGGTAATACCTTGAGGCACGCTAATACCAGCCCCGTAGCCAAAATTGTGGTGCGGCAATGACCTCTGGACTCCTCTGTCTCCAGAGGATACAGCCAAGAAGGCGGGGAGGGGGGGTCTGCTTGGCATTTAACCACGAACATCACCTGGTAGACAGCAAGCACGGCCGTGGTTATGGACAGGACAAGCTTCAGCGGGATCCGGAAACCTGTAAGGCAGAATCAGAGAGGTGTATCAGAGAGGAGCTGGGACACGGGATCACAGGGGAAGGCTGGAGCAGGCTGTAGGTCCACCCAACCCAGCAGCCAAAGCAAACGCCCGAGGGAGAGCACTGGAACAGGGAGGGGGGGGGTCAAACATTAATTGGGATGTCCCCAGGGAAATCCTGCAAGGATGTATAGCTGGGAGCGGTTTCTCTGTACTTCGGCTGGATGAATTTCTTCCCTGTTGATCCTCCCTTTCCCGCAAGCCCGTGAAACCTCGCGCACCCGCAGCACCGAGTCCCAGCAGCTGGGTGCCTGCTGCGTGCAGAGCCGTGTCCCTTGGTGTGCCACCACCCGCGACAGCCATGGGCAGAGGGGGCAAGGTGTAGTTCCCCATTCCTGGGTCATTAGGGATTTTGTCCCCTTGCTGTAGCTTTTATTCCCTTATCATAGCCTTATCAAGCATCAGGCTGCAATATCAGCTCAACCTCGCTGCCTCAGCCCACCCATACCCCCCACGGGTGGAAGTCCAGCTCCCCACCCCAAACCGCAACAGTTTGTGCAAAGCCGAGGCGTCGCACGTGCGGCGGGCAGCAGCTGCCACGACGCAGATGCTTTGGGGAAAGAGCCAAGAAAGGCATTTGCTCTCCCTGGGGAGGGGGAAGACAGCCTGTTTGCCGAGCCGCTGCTGCGCCCAAGAGCACAGCCCGCGCCTGCCCGCAGCTTACCTTCCTCGGGAACGTAGATGTAGGAGCGTAAATACGTCTGGACCCTTGACAGGAGGTTCTCTTCTATCTTCGTGGAGCTGGAGGAAGGAGGAGAGGGTGAAAAGCAGGTCCCTCGGGAGCGGGGAGCCTCTCTGCTCCCATTGCAGGCAGCAGGGAGGCAGGCAGGGCTGGCACGGACGCTCACTGATCAGGCAGAGCTATGGAAAAGGTGTTGTCCTTACCTCCCCTTCCGAGGGTTTTTGGACAGGACAGCCTTTAGGTACTTCTTGTAATAACCTTGCCCAGTAACCTTAAGGAAAGCAGCAGTAAGTTGCCTGATTTGAGCAAAGGGATACGCTCAGGCACACGGGGCAGGGAGAGGTGACTCTGCCTCTTGGGGGGGCTCTCAACAGAGCATCTGCATCCCACCCAGCAGCCATCTCCTTGCTCTGCTACCCCTAGTCACCCACCCATCACTAGCACGATGCCCCGCGGCACCCTCCATAGGGGATGCGGGTGTTGGGCTCCCAGCCCTCGTTTGGATAACAAACATGTTGGAGCGATGCTGGCAGCAAATCTGCTGGCACTGCCAAGGTGGAAATAAATCTGCCTCATTCCCATCGACAAAGCAGCCCAAAACCAGGCACACCGGTAGGACAGCTGAAACCCCTCATTCCCATCAGCCAGCTCCCAGCAAGCACCTGGGGGTCACTTCAGTCCATGCTGGGGCTGACTGCTTTTTTTTTTTTTTTTTTTGAAGTAGGTTTTTCCTCCTGTCTTCCCAACAAAGCCCTGGCATTTCCCAAAGGGCTGGGGATTATCCAGCCTGCCGGGAAAACAAGGCAACTCCAGTCCCAGCCTGAACGGGATGCATTGATGCTTTAAGCCTCTTGTGCTAAGGAGTTTACTCCAAAGATGGATTTTTCGCTCCCTCTTCAAATCCAGCAAGGCAAACAGAGCCACAACCCAGGCCGTCAGAGGGATGGAGGGGAGGCAGGTCCCGGTGCTGGAACAAAGTGAGGAACACGTGCTCTGGGAGAACCCCAGTTCTCCCAGTCCCCAAGGCAGAAAGATGAGCTGCAGGGCAGGAGAGCTCCTGAAAGCATTGCAGGTCCATCGAGGGGTTCTCCCATGCTACCATCCCCTGAGTCACCCCGTGGATCTTCATTACCTCCTTATCCAAGGTCTCCTCCTGCCCGGTGAAGCTCCTGATGAGCAGGGCTGGATACCAAAGGCTTAAGAGCACAAGGCAGAGGATGATGGGGATGTAAGAGAGCGTGGAGTAGTACCTGTATATCTGGGGAGAAGCAGAGATGTCACAGGCCACACCACCCTGGCCCAGGCAGGTGACACCTTAATGTCACTTCAGGGAGGTGATGAGAAAACCACCTCCAACCCTGGGCCACACCAGCCTCCCTGCTCCTTCCCCAGGAGGTGGGACACGTACCTTCGGTGACTGGGGACAATCCACCTTCTGCCAGATGTGGACCACACAATGGCACCAGGAGAGCAGGCAGCCCACAAGGTAGCTGACCCTGTGCCGGACCGTGGCACAGGCGATCAGGGGGTAGTAGAAGGCAGGGTAGTACAGCAAAGCCAGGATCTTCCAGTACTCTAGTTGGGATGATGGGTAGAGAGGAGGGAGGGCAAAACAGGCAAGAGAAGGCAGCGTTCTCAGTATGGACCAGGGTGAACAGGCCGGAGGAGCGTGGTGCCCGCGGACCAGCAGGGTGCTCGCCTTACCTCGGCTGCTCTGGGAGGAATGAGCGATGAGTGGCAGAGGGTCCCTGTCCAAGACCAACATGCACAGGGAGGAGAACAGGATGCCGAACACCGCAGCCACCAGCCCTCGGTTGCCTTCCTCCTCCAGAAAGTTGGCTGGGCTGCGAGCCAAGGAATGAATGAGCCTGACACGAGATCAGGGGCACCCTGTCCCCACCATCCTCTGCCCCAGAGCTGGTTTATCCCATGCTGCACCTCAGCTTCCCTCCTCCCGCTTGGCTGCGGGGTGACAGGGACCCTGGGGACCGGGGTGCAGTGCCAGGGTACCTGAGCAGTCCCGGGACGCCGTTCCAGCAGCTCCAGTGGAGACGCCTGCGTTTCACCAGCAAGGACAAGCCCACGAGCACAGCCAGCTGCCAGAAACCCAATCGAGGGAGCAATAAATACATGGGGAGGTGGGTCTGGATGGGAGGCTCAGACACGCTGCAACGTGATGGGAGCCTCCACAGAGACACCATCTCCACCCAACACCCTAAATCCAGCCATGGTTGAAGCAGGGACAGGCACTTCAACCTGCTCTGACAAGTTACAGGCTCTGAGTGCCTCAGAGGGACCATGATGGGAAAAATAAAAATCAATCAAGGCCTTCCATTGACTAAAGACATGAAACAAAGTCTGGAGATGTGTGAGTCCCTTGTTAGAGCATCCCAGCTCTAATCTCACTCCAGCTCAAGCTGAAGAGCTCAGGCCTGCTATTTGGGAGTAGACGGGCATGACCCGAGCTGGGGACAGCAAATACGACGTCGGGGCAGATAACTCACCATGCAGGACTTGGCAGGTACTTACGGAGACCGGTGCCATGCAGATGTGATACAGTCTGGGAGAAACGGTGGGGTTGCAGTCTGGGATTTCACTGGAAAACATGCTAGAAAGAAGGTGGGGGGGGAAATATCATGCATGTATTTAGTCCCAAAAGGGCAAAGCAAAGATGCTGGGGTAATGCCGACGTACAAGGGGGCAGCAGAGATTTCGGTCCAATGCTGAGAAGAGGCGAACCTCTGAAGAGCTGGGTTGCACAACCATCAACAACCAGGGGTGAAGTCACCCTCACGAGATGACTTTATGAGCAAGTGAGAGAGATAACACAGGGAAGTGGCCCTGAGCTGATCCCCACAGGGACCGGGCAACCTCCCTGCACGTACAGGGATGCCAAGGCTTAATAGGAGGACAGCAAGGAAGGATGAAGCCCCCCTTTACCTCTTTTACACCCATATCTGTTCTTCTGTGTCTTTTCAAGGGATACAGCCTACAAAGCAGCAGTTCTCCTTGCTGCTTAAGGCACTGCGCTTATTAAATGCCAGCTGGGAGGCTGAAGACCCCTCGTAGGGTGTTTCGATGCCTTTCCCATGGGAGAGGGACCAGCCCCAGAGCTAAGGGGATGGTGGAGGTGATGGCTGCCTGGGGCTGGTGCAGGTGGGACAGGGTCCCAGAGCCGCATCCCCCAGCTCGCCAAGGCCAGCCGAGCAGGTGTGCTGAGCTTTGCTTTATTTATTCGCTCTCTGGCCTCCGTTACATCCCTTAATCTCTGCTTTGCCGCAGCCCTCCTCCTCTCCCCAAGGCCAGGCGTGATCTTGCCCAGCCACCTTCATGCAACGCTGGGCAGCAAATCGCTGTGCCAGGGAGCTGAACCCCCTGAGCCCCGTAACTCACAGTGGGGAGGAACCCACGCAAGCCCTCGTGCCCTCCCAAACCACTGCAACGCCGGTAGGGTGGGCAGAGATGGGAGACCAGCTGCAGAGATCCCCTAAGCAAGGCTGCAGGAAACAGTCTGATAGTGAAATTAGGATTTCTCAGGCATCATATGTCTGAGGCTGTCACCGAGCTGCCAGAAAAGGCTTTATAGGACTAGCTGCCATTACCAAAGCTCTGATTTCTGCCTTTTTTTTCTCTGCCAATGGCTGGGCTTGGCTAGACCAGAAAATTCCTGCTGTCCAAAAATATCCAGGCTCCAGAAATCCAGGGCACCCATCCACAAGATTGAGAGCACAGGGATACCAAAGCCCTTTTTGGTATCACCAGGGCTTCAGCATCTCTATCTAGAGCATCCAGGAGCCATCAGATGGGCAAACCCCCCAGCGCTGCCTCCATCCCTTTACTGACCATGGCTTTACTGCAAAGGAAAGCACCCAGAAAATACCCCAAAGGTTTCTAGCAGAGATGTGGGTCATGCAGGGGGCTTCATCTGGCAAAAAAGGGGCCGGGCAAGGAGATTTCAAAGGCTGTTTCGTAATGCAGAAGATTAAGGACAAGGAGGAACCCTTTGGGCTGATCGCTGCTGGGATCTCTTCCTGCTTGCCCTCAGGATTAGGTATCAGTCAACTGAGCAGCATAAAACCCACCTGCAGAGGACTAAGTCAACAAAGGGACAATCGATGCTGATAGATGGGCCTTGGAATGCCCAGCTTCGAGCCTTGTGGGACATCTTGGAAAAATTGCGCTGCTGCTCCACGCCTCAGTTTCCCCTCCCAACAGCACTTCTCTTGTCCTTGGGAAGGGCACTCGGCTAGGAGGGCACGAAGCATTGGGTCCTTGCTGTGAGGTTGGGCCCTGGGGTCCCATCCCCGGGGCAAACACAGCACTGCTCTTGGGAGCATGCTTAGTTAAAGAGCGGATCATCACAGATGGAGAGGGAATAGGCTTTACAAGACCCACTGATACACCAGTTTGGGGGCGGGGGGGGAAGACATCCATGCAAGCCCAGGGATGCTCAGCCCTATTTTGCAAGTAAGAGACCTGTTCAGGGTCACCGTGCTGTGCAGGGACCCGGCTGACCATCCCTGCCAGTAGATCGGGGTGTGCTGCCAACTCTCTTCACCCCCAGCCAAAATCTGCACAGCTGCTTGCGGGGAGCTGGGGAGGGGGGATTAAGGTAGGGGACTGAGTTGCAAGGCTGTGGCATGGGGACATCTTCAAACCCAGAAGTATGGAGGCAGAGCAGCCCTCTCTAGGCTGGCAAAGGCTCTGGGGGCTTCAGAGGGGTCAGGGCAGCAGGTTAACACCATGCACTTGACTTTGTATTTTGGGGAAGGTTAAGTAAAATGGAGTGTAACTAGCAGACATGCCTGCTGCAGGGTTACTGCTAGCTCTTGTCAGAAGCATCCTAAAGAAATAAAGCATTTTTAGGGGGGCAAAATAAGCCTTTTTAATCACCTCCCGCTCAGCCAGGAATAAATCCTGGCTGTGCTGCTCAGGGAACACTGCTCTACAGAAAGTGGATAGAGCAGCCAGGCAGGAGGCAAGCAGTTGCCCAAGGTGACCCCAGCAGAGACGGGGGACATGTGGCACCCACCGGTGGGGCTGGACACTTACTCATCCTGTGGCACGGCCGGCTCCATGGTTTCGTAGATGTACCAGTCAGAAACGAGTTCGTCGGTACCGGCAAAGCTGTTGTCCAACAAAGCATCATGCATCCCGCCGGAGCCATTGGCTGCCATGACTGGCTCCTTCCTCCCTCTGTGGGCTGGAGAAAGATGGTGAGAGGTAGCCAGAGGCAGAAAGCAACCAGGCTTTCCCAAGGTGGGTCCTCCTGGGCTCTTGGAAATACTGGGATGGAGGCACTGATCCAAGAGGTTTTTATCTTCTCAGGTCACTCCCACAGCCAGGGGGTGACCAGGAGCTTTCAAAATCCAGCTGTACCTCCAAGGATCCAGCTTTTATCTGGATTTGGAGGGAGGAAGAAGGGACGAACCACCACCCCCACCCCGGCTGCACAACCCGAGTGCTCGGGGCACACCTAATCATCCCTCAGCCGCTCCCTGCTCGCCGCGGGATGCTGATAGACTCGGAGCCTTTGTTTGGGTTGTTTAACAGTTTTTATGCCGACTCGAAAACCAGTGCAAGGGTCAAGTTTTGGGCTCAGCGGCACAGGCTGGCTGGCAAAGAGAGGACGAGATCTCACCGTGGCTGGGGAGCCTGTGACCCGTGTCCCCAACGTCCCTCTTTGCCACCAGATTCCCCACACAGCATCCAGCCTCCCCCAGCTCTGGGAAGAAACTGCAGCCCCTCTCCCTTTGTAGCAATGAAAAGGAAGAAAGTTTTGTCACCGTGCCAGACCCAACAAGCTCTCATTTCTCCTTCTCCCCATTATTTTTTGATGACTTTGGCCCAGGAAGCCCCACACCCTCTGCTGCTGTTCCAGAGCTACATTGCACAAGCTGCGACGTGCCTCCTCTACCATTGCCATCAGAAAGGCAGCGCCCAAAGACATCCCCACGTGCCAGGCAGTGACACTCAGTGCAGCCTCCAAGCCCCAGAAACGAGCCCAGGACCTGGGGACACCTCATCCCACAGCCTGGGGATGTCACCAAACCCCCCCAGGCTGCTCGGTGGCTCTGAGGGGATGAGTAGGAGATGGATGACTGAACCAGCAGCTTTGCTCCAGGCTGCTGTTTGTACAGCTGGCGTTCACCAGGGACCATGTCGGATATAGCACGCCACCTTCAAAGAGATTCCCCAAATCTGGGCTGCGGCCCTGCAGGCAGCCGCATCTCTGAACAGACAAGTCCAGACTTGACAAGACTCGCCACCATGGTCACGCTGCCCCATGCCCTGATGCTCCACTGGATATCACGTCCCCAGCCAGATTTTGGGTCTCCACTGGGAGCTCCCTGTAAGTCTGGACATGAGACCTGGGACCTTCACCTCCCTTCCCAGAGAACCAAAACTCAGCTAGAAAGCAGGTGACCCCACCCCAGCATTTGGCCCACATCAGGGTGCCACCACCACCCCTCTCCCCACCAGCGCAGGCTCCAGTAGAGGAAGGATGGACCCCACCAGCCCCAGGCGAGCATCCAACTTGGACGGCCCCCAGACCCCATCCTCGACCCACCCAGCGCACGTCCCAGCTTCAAGGCATCGACTCTCCAGCCATCTCTTGGTTTCACCTGCACCGGGAAGCAGCTCTGACCTCACCTCCGAGGAATGTAGCGCTCCGTAAAAAGGTAGGAAGAGCCTTTAAAGTTCATGGCAGCGCACACACACATCCACAAGAACCTTTTTTCCCCTCCTGTGGGGTCACCAAAGGCTTGGCAGGGCTTGGAAGTTGAGGCTGGGGTTTAGGCAGATGAGGCAAACCCTGCCAACCCTGGCATGGGGCAGCATCCTTCTGGGGATGCTTTTTCTCCCCCCAGGCAACACTCAGATGAAGGACCGGCCCCAAAAGCCACCGTGGGATTGTCCATGCCCCTCTCACCTCCCTGCAGGATGACCCAAAGAAAGGCAACCAGTGGAAAGCAAGATCTACCTACCCACCAGCCCAGCCAGGTAGCATTACTCCATATGATCCACCTCTGAATGAGTGAGCAGATGCCACCTTACTAATGCCCTGATTTGCAGCCACCTGGGGACACAGAGGCCACAGAAAAGCAGAAAGGAAAGGAGAGAAAGGCTCAGCAAGAGGCACGGTGCACAGAGCCGTCAGGGACCCCTGCCAGGCAAGTCGCAGCCTGAATCTGTGCTGGGCAGCAAGAGCACAAGACCAATCTGACAAGCTCCCTGGGCGGTGTGTCAGCTCCCCTTCCAACCCATCCTTGCTCGGAGTATCATGCGCACCCAGACGCCGTCTCTGGCTGGGTATGGGACCAAGGTGGGTCAACACTGTGCCAGCACCAGGTGATCTTCAAGTCTTCCAGACCAGCCCACTCACCCTCAGGAGACGGATGCTGTCCCGCTCCAGCGGAAGGTCTCCTTTTGCAGTCCACCAGGCAGGGTGGCAACGCTTTGGTCACAAGTCATGAACGGTCTGGAAAAATCAGGAGGTGCTTCAGAGCCTCTGACCCATCTGCTGGACGCCATCAGGCAAGCCGGGGCAGAGCAAGGCTGAACGAGTGATGATGTGACACGGGGACATCCAAGCCTGGACTGCAACGAGTCTCTTACAGCCCTGGCCAACGGGGCTGGTGCTGTGCTGGAGGAGATACCTCGCTGGGGATGAGCGTTTCAGCTGGGGAGAAGCACGCGACTAAGGTCTTCAGCCTCACCACAGCACAGGGAAGAGTTAACCCCCTTATTCCTGCACAGGCTGCAAATGCTGGTGTCCCAGAAGAGGAGGAGATGCAGGTGTGCCAAAATCCCAGCAGGATCAGCATCCCCAGCCAGGGCAAGGCCATGCTCTCCACCCTGCTCTGCAGGCGCTGGCTCCTCTGGTCCAGGGCTGAGCCAGGAGCTCACTGGTTTTGCAGCCCCTCTGTGCCCTGGGTTTCCCCGAAACTTGATCTCTTTGCTCCTCCACGTAACCTCTGCCGAAACAGGCTGGGCCTTTGATCGCAGCAGCCTTGCCCGAGATTGATGGGTTCAATAAAGCTCCTTCGTATTCTTCATTTCCCACTATCCATCACTCTCTGGGGAGCTTTTGCATCCCACCGCTATGAATTAAACTGGGGAGGGGAGTGGAGGGAAGAAGAGGGGAGCCATAAGGGAATTCCCCCCCCCCCTCCCATCCAGCCTAATGGTGATGCCTTGTGTACAGCTTTTAATAAAAATGATAAAGATCTCATTTCACAATTGTTCAGGGAGCCCTTGGGCCAGGGAGGCGGAGGGGGGGAAAGAGTTGTTTAAGTGAGATCTCCTCTAATTCAATTGCCATTCAGGAGCCGCACTGGTGGCTGCTGGGTTGGTCCCTGCAAAGCCAGGTGGCACAGGAAGAGCTTTGGAAGACATCAAAGAGGATGGCCTTCCCAAAGGTGGATTTAGCAGCTTCAGCTGATGTTCAGAGGGGCATATCCTGGTCTCATGTCAGCACAAGCCAAACCAGCCAACTTCAGCCCCAAAGTCCACCAAACTTGGTGTCCCAGCCCCAAAATGAGATCAGAAAGGTTGGTTTGTAGCCACTTGTGCTCAGCTAGGAAAGGCAAGAGGACAGTCGGTCCCATCCCTTCCCTCCACTGATGACTTTGGAGCCCTCCAAGCACCAAAGATACCTCAGCCAGCCCTTGCCCAGAGCTTTTTGAAGACTTTGATCATCCTTCTGGAAAATCAGAGCTTTTTCCAGTGTGAAGATCCCACGCTGTCCCCAAGTTCCCCAAACACAAGTGCCAAGGAGCCCACGCGCACCCTGGACCATCCAGCCGGAGGCTGGCACCTCCGGGAATTCGCTGCCCACCCTTTCCCCAGGACAGGCTCAGCCCCAGGGGATTGAGAACAGCAAACTCATTGCACTAGTGAGCTGATGCAGGAAGCCCAGTGGCTGGTGAACTCGCTGCGCCCCAGCCCACGGCTCTCCCCATCACCTTGGGAAAGCCCCTGCCCCGGTCAGGGAAAGCTCCGGAGGAAGTTTTTCATCCCACCCAGCCATCCAGCTCTGATTGATAGCATTTTCCTCCCAGCTAAGACATGGCGAGGCCGGTTCTCATCCAATCCAACCCCCCCTCTCCCCCAAATCCCTCCCGCACCCGACCTCCACCACCCCAGGGAGACCCGTGGAGCCTCTCCAGCTCTTCACAAAGCCTTTCCTCTGCAGAACTGGAGCCTGCAGATAATAAATCCACCACGGAGATCATAAACACACACACCAGAAAGCTGAAGAAGCCCCTTTTGCATTTTAAAAGCAAAGGCAGCTTAAACATTTAAGCCAAGGAGGCTGCTTAAGGTTATTTTTAGGCTCCTGACACCCCCCCCCCTCGTTTCAAAGGAAAGGCAGCAGCACCTGCTGCACACAAAGCCCCCCCTGCAAGCCAGGGGAAGGGGAAAAGTCAGGAGTTTGCAGGATCACACCGAAACCTGCTGACAAAGTCACCCGCCAGCATGGAAAGCAGTGTGTGGGGGGGTTCAGGGCAGAGCACCCCATAACCTCTGCCCCTGCGATGCTGATGGGAAGCGAGCATCTCCCAGAAAAAGCCCCCCCGCCCCAAGAGGAAGGCAAAATCCCTGCTTAAGGGCAGAGCTGGGATTCTGGGGGGGTTCCTGCACCCCCAGAGCAGGATTTGCCCCACCATAAGCAAACAGGCTGCAGATGGCAGCTCACATTTACAACCTGGCATGATCAACTCCATCGGTTCATTAAGCCCAGCTTCTCCCCGCGACGCCGAGCGTGCGAGAAGTGACGACAGAAAGGAGGGGGTTGAAGAAAAAAGAGGAAAGAAGACAAAAGAAAGTTACCTTCTTCCAACCAGCGACCTCCTTGCAAGGCACCTAGAAGCTCGGCTTGGTGGGGGTCTCGGGAGAAGCACGGCCTTGCTAAGCGGGGTCTAAAGCATCCGCTCGCCGGAGCCTGGCGCGGATGCAGCCATGCAAACTTAAAGGCAAAGTTCAGAACACCGGCAAGCGAGCGGAGGCTTGCGGTGGCTCAGGGAACTTTATCCCCTCCATCGCCAGGAGGCCTTGGCTGGGGGCCACCCTGGGGTTTAGAAAATTAAAAACAACCAACCCCGTGCTCTGCTCTCCCTTTGATTAGGCAGAGCTTTTCGGGAGAGGAGGCAGCTTGACCCAGCCCCCTTCTTCCCAACTCTCCACCGGGTTTTGGCTGCTCCCTCCACCCCCCCTCCCATGCCAAGATTTAGGGGTTCGAAGCCCAGGGACTGAAATGCTGGTGTGTGTGTGTTGTATCCCCCCCGCCCCTCCATGGGATGCAAACATCTCTGCTTCCTCCTGGGGTAAATCAAAGGGCCAGCTCCTTACTGGTGTAAATCAGTTGAACCCAATCCTTTGCCCAAATCTCGCAGATTTATTTGGTTTTGCCCCTGCCCGGTGCAACTTGGGAGGGGTGGGAACAGGGAAGGAAAGTTTTGGTTTGGTGCAAGCTTGGGCACAAGCGTCCCTGGTTTGGGGACACCACCAGAGCATCTGCCCCGCGGTCCCTTGGAGGTGGCCAGATCCTGCCCAGGGCTCACACAGCAAGCGCTATGGGTGCAGAGTGACAGTCCCACAGCAGTAAGAAACAGTCTGGAGGAGGTGGGAAAGGGATGCAAAACATCTTGGGGTGTGAACTGGGGGATGCATAGTCCAGGAGACAGCAGTTTACAAAAAAAAAAAAATAATCTGGACAAATATACACACAGTCCACATGTGACAGCAAGTGGAGCAAAGGAAAATTAATCAAGGTTGAAGATTTAGCTTAATTTTTAGCCAAAACCTTGTGGCAATGCCAAACAAAATGACAGGGAGGGTTGAGGTTTTTTGCCCCTTCCTTGGGGTTGTTTTTAAATGAGAAATGCTGCTGTTGGATCCCAAGAGTGTTTCCTGGGAAAGCCGAGGGACTGGGGAAAGGGCTAAGTAGAGATAGAAGGGGCTGAAATTCAGAGTCACAGGGTCCCCATCCCCACCCAAACAAAATATTCCAGCGATGTCCATCCTGATCTTAGCAAAGTGATCATTATATAGATGCACACCAGCCCTGGAAGGGCTTTGTTACTACCAAAACATCTCAAGGCACCCTAATGCCCTACAGAAAGTTGGTATTCCAGCACTTTGGCATTTTTTACTCAAAAATGCCTGTTGGGAAACCAGCCACGAGCCTTGGATATGTGGTTCCCACCTAGGCTCTGATAGTATACCTTGCCAAGATTTGCTGCCCTCTTTTCAGGCAGCAGCAGTGCAGACAGCAGGGACCAGGCTGAGAAGAACCCTGCAAGGTGCAGGCGAACCAGGAGCTCGATGGCATCCCCAGATGCTGCTGCTTGTGCTGGATAAGCATGGAGATGGGATGGTTTTCCTTCTCCTTACACCTCTCCCAGTCCTGAGCAGCAGCTGCAGGGTGCAGAGACCCTCTGACACCACAAGCCCCTCACTACATGCATCCTTGGCCTCTGCCCTACATAAGGTCTCTCCCAAATCCCTTTTCTGCTTCTGGAGAAGTGTCCTCTCCTTGTATGCATTGATGTCCTGAGCCTGTTTGATCTTGTGACACTGGATAAGGAGCTGGAGCACTGAGATTCAGGTACAACCCAGCAGCCAGTAGCAAATCACTGCCTCTCACTGTGCCCATGGGGACCCTTCCCTAAGGGAAAGGGCTTTTACATGAAGGGACAGAGCCAAGGACAGCAGGAACCCACCTCTGGCCAAAACACCCTGCTCTCATCACTGTTACACAGCTTTCCAGACCCAAAACCTTGAGCTCATCACACAGGCGGAGCTCTAACCAAAGGCCACCTTTCATTTTACAGAACAAAAATCCACAGGCTGCCAAAATAGACAGACCTCACACTGTCCTATGAATCAACCTCATTCCCAATAGAGCCATGCAAATTGATATTTAGTTGGGGGGGGGGGGGGGGGTGTCTGTGCCACATTAACACGATGGAGGTGGCACCTCCAGACCTGCTGCACATGTACCTCTGGTACAGCTGGGAAAATGCTGCATGAATGAACTGTGCCTCAGATTACAGGAAAATTAGTCTTTGATGATGTTGTCATTAGCAGTGGCTCCATAATGTGTTTGCACAAGGGTGGGAAGGAAATTAAACAGGCTAGTTAAGGATGAAACAGCTCCCATTTCCCCACATTAGAGCCTGGCAGGGTTTTAATTGAGGCAGAGGAAACTTTCAGAAGCATTCGGGAGCTGAAGACCAGGGTGTGATCCTTCACACAGACACCAATTTGATCACCATGATTGCTCCAGCTGCTGCTGTGCCCCAGGGAAGCAGAGCCCAGCTCAGTGGCACAGGGTCCCCACCATGGCATGGGGGTGCAAGGGGGGCCAGAGCAAGTCCCAGCTGCACATAAGCACAAAGGTAACATCTCCAGATGAAACTAGCAACCCAGACTGCCAGAGTTTTGGAGGTGAAACAGGTCAGAAGAGCATCACACACTCAATTCAAGCCATCTCTGGGCTCTCAGCTGAGAAAAACCACCTTGCTCCAACGCAGCTCTGCTTTGGGAGCACTGAGCAGTCTTCAGCCATCAGGAGAAAGAACCAGCAATTCTTCCAACAGCATTAAAAGCATTTATGCTCTCAGCCCTCTCAAGGAAGCAATCCAGCCATCAGCATTTCCAAGCACACTGGAGACATTAGCACTCTTCCAGGCAGGCTTGACTGGCAGAGGAATGACACCCCACCCCCCCATTTCACCAGCTCAAGCTTGGAACCACACAGAACACCTTTTTCTTCAGCTTTAAACCCAACCCAGTACCCTCAAATTATGACCCATTTCCCTCCCATCCTCATCCTGACCTCCACAGCATCCTCACCATGGCAGGAGGTTAAATGCATCAGCCAAGGTTGTGTTCAGGATCAGCAAGTACCTCATGGTAAGAGTTCACTCCGTATTTTTTCCAAAATAGAAACTGAGGAAGGACCAAGTGGTACAACTGGCCTCCCTGGAAGCATCAGGAAGGTATGGGACACTGGGATTTATTTTTAGTGAGTCCATCCACATCCCCATGCACCCTGCCAAAGGGATTCTTGGAGGAAGTGATTTTGGCACAGGTCTTGGCTAGATGCTTCGCAGGTCCCTGGGCTGCTCCCATACTAGAGAGAAAAAAAAAAAAAGGAAAAAGTCTTATGCCCCAGGGTCTCAGATACTGTTTTATCTGCCAACCCACTCCCCCCAAGGATAATCTTGTTGTTTCAAACTTGCACCAGCATGAAGAGACTGGAATGTGGCTTTTTAGATGGAGTGCGGATCTGTCTTAGAAAAGGGCCATCTGCTAGCCCAGCTCCAGCTCACGTTTCACTGGAAACATCCCGAAAGCTGTGGGAACGTGCTATTCTCAGCAGCGATGGAGGAATGAGATGTGACAGGGCAGGGGGCTCCCAGCAAGAATCAGACTGTGCCATTCCAGCTCCTGCCTACCCCAGACCATCAACCCCCTTTATGTCAGTCCCAGAATATCCGTGGTGGGACTAACCTCCAGATGCACAGCTGGCTTAGCAGCAGGTTTAGCGGGCAGGGAGATCAGTTCCAGTTGCACCAGCGAGAAACACGCACTCCTGCATGGGGAAAAAGCAGTCCATGTAACGCTGAGCTGGAAGAAAGACCTGGAGCAAAACCCCTTTGCAGCCAGCTTTGACTCAGGGCATCACCCCGACCTGCATGCACCAGCCCCAATTTCCCTTCTGCAGCCCAACCGTGACACTCAGGACATCCACAGCCCTCACTGCAGCAGTGAGATCCCAGCTCTGCGTCCATCTCTCAGTGCCCAAAGCCCAGCAAGCTTGCAGGCAGACTGCGAACGCACATGTCCAAGCCATGCATGTAAAAACAAAAAAAACCAAAAAAACATTTCAACTGCTTGCTTTGTAGAGACACTTCAAGTCATGGGGCAGTTTCTGCCTTGGTCTTGTCTGCAAAATTACGAGGCATTAGGATTAAGTGGGTGAATGCCCCCATCCCTTTTGGGAGCTGATCTAACTGCCAAGCACTGCTCCCCAGGCTCATCCTATTCCTCTCCCTTGGCTTGCCCGACCTCATGCCACAAGCAAACCCAGCTAAAAACTTGCCTTAGAGACAAACCAAAACACAGCTGCCGGCTCAGCTGCCCAGTCCCATCAGCAGGGGATGCAGCAAAGAGCCCATGGGTGCAGGAGGAGCAGAATTGTCCCACGGGGGTCAGCAACACATGGGAGCAGCTAGCACAGCTTACACCGTACTCAGCACCAGCATCTCCTGGAAGCTCTGCAACATCCAGCAAACCCCTTTGTGATGAATCACCCAAGGAAAAGGGCTCAAGGAGCCATCAACTCCCTGTTGCAGGGATGTACACATCCCCCAGCACACACGCGTCTGTGTTGCATCGCTTGGCATCACCCTGGATATCCTGGGCTGTTTGCTGGAAGGCAGCCACTGCTTTGCATCTAGTTACCTGGTTTCCCAGCAAACAAACTGGAGTTCAAAGCCCCTGTCCCTGCCATTGCACAGGGGCAGGAAAGCTCTCAGCATCTCCCTGCAGCACCAAAGGATGCTTTTTCAGGAACAGGGATTTCTTTCCCTTTTTTGCTGCTGCCTTTGAAAGCGGCCTGCAGGGATGTGAAGCCAACAGGTACCCAGAGGCACCCCCAGGCACTTTCCCCACTGGAGAGGGAAAGGAGAGAGTGACAGCAGAGGCAACTTGGCTCAGAAAGGCTGCCAGAAGGGCTTGCTCCATGGTAGAGAGCTTGCAAGGTCCCTGCTATCAAGGAGGACACATCTCCAGATCCCACCTCTGTCCCCATGGCAGGCAAGGCAGGGGAGCTTCGCATTCCCCTGACCCTGCAGCGTTCCCGGCTGAAGGCTGAGGAGAAGACCCTGGATTTTGAGTTTGAGGTGGTCAGCGCCCAGTTTAACCAACAGGGCCGCTACGCCCTGCGGCTCACTGTGGAAAACCCACTGCTGCAGGGCTCCAGTGCCGGTGTCCGGCTCTGCATCAACAGCAGGGAGGTCATCCAGAGCAGCACCGGCACCACTGACACCATCGAGCAGAGCGACCTCAACCAGATCTACTCCTTCCAGAGGAGGAAATTCACCTTCATCCTGCCCAGAGGTAAGAGGCTGGAAGCCATGGGGATGGGCTGACAGGGGAGGTGACCCAGGACCATGGCTCTACAGCAAGTAGAGCCCGTCTCAGGCTTGCAAACCCCTACACCATGCTCACATCTTCACCCCCGCAGCAAAACTTTGAGCTGGAGTCAAAGCTGCCTGAGCTTAGTGGGGTGGATGGAGCAGATCCAGCTTGGAGAGTGGGACCAACACTGCCAACGATGCAAACACCCCCCCACCCAAGATCTAGCTGTATCCAGGCTGGATAACCTGTTTGCTAGAGTTCGCAGAGCAGAGCTAACCAGGGCTGCTGATGGATGAGTCCAGGAGATGCTCCTGGTACCACCAGCCCTCCCAAGCAAGACTTCACCCCCCACCGCTCCCAGCAGGTTTCTGCAAGAACGACAACAACCACGATGTGCGGCTCCACATCGAGGCCCTGCACTTCCCCAGGAGGGCAGAGAGGATGAGGAGGAGCAGGCAGGTGGGCGAAGCCTTCTTCGCCATCTACCCCCGCACCAACCAGCCCCGGATGAAGCTGTCTGCCAGGAAGGATGAGGACTGGTACCGCTACAGCTCCGTGATGGCTTTGCTGAGGGTGGGCAGCGAGCAGCCAGCGATGCACTGTGGTCGACTGGCCTTCACTGCATCCCTGCATGAGCACCGGCCACCCACCACGCTGGTTTCACCCCCACCACTCTCCCCCAGCACCCAGGAGGAGGACCAGCAAGCAGCAGGCACAGCCCCAGCATCCCCACCCCTGGACATCCCCATCCCCAGCTGCTCACCCCGTACACCCGAGTCTGCTTACCACTCGCTACCCACTGAGGGCCGTGCCCACTCCCCCAAGGTAGGGGAGCTGAGATTTTGGGGTCAGAGATCCTATGCTCTAGCAAAACAAGAGCAGAGTGGCCTGCTTAGGGCAGGATTTGGCCCTACAGTAGCTAGATGGCCCCACATAGGCACCAGCTAGAGTAAAAGCAAAAAGGGAGGGGTCTCTAGGGCTTTCAGGGGTGTCTTTGGTAAACAGCACAGCCTTGCCTCAGTTTCCCCTCCCTCATTCCCAGCATTGCTAGGTAGAAGCCTAGTGCCATCCCCTGCCTGCTACCAAAGTTATGGACCCTCTTTTTCCAGGACAAGCTCAAGATGCAGGCAGGGTCTTGGTGAGACAGAAACCACCCAAGCAAAGCCAGTAAAGAGGGTCCCGCAGTCAAGTCATGCTTAGAGCTTTAGGAAAAGATCCTTTATGGGGTATTCACCTCATTTTGCCCACCCTAACATAGTCCAACACAACATTAACCATTACCCACTAAGCACAAGACCTACAGCTTGCCCCAGACCTCACCCACAGCACTTACAGCAGCACCAAAGCCTCCACCTCAGCTGCTCAACCCACCCAAATCCCCCTCACCTTCCCAGCTAGTACAGGACAGCCCCTCTAGCAGAGACCCCAGGAGCAGTAAAACTCCCCATCATCACTCTGCCCCACTCTTTTAAGGGCTGGGAGCAGCCTGTCCCCATCAGAGGCAGCTGGGAGCTGGGCAGGTGCTCCCTATAAAGGGTGGAGGGATGGCTAGGCTGCTAAAAACTTATTAATAAGGAAATTTTTGAAGTGAAGAGAGGTGGCTTTTTTTCTTCCCCCTGCCCCCCCCCCCCCCGAGGCAGTTGGGGCTGTGGTAGGAGCAATCCCTAGAGATAGGGGGTTTGGGGGGTGGTCTCTAAATTTAAAAATAAATGTTGTTGGGGTGGTTATGGCTGGTTTAGGGCTTTTTTTAAAATGTATTTATCTCTTGCAAAAGTTCTGCCCTTGAAGGGTGAGGTCCTGAGCCCAAGTATTAGAGGGTGGAGCTGGGATGCAGAGGGGTCTCCCTGGGATGGAGAGGTGGGATTATACGGGGCACACTGGGAGGACAAGGAAAGGGGTGCTGGAGCCCAAAGCTGGGTCTCCAAAGCCCTTCTCTTACCCCCAGAGGCTGCAGGCTGACCCTGTGCTCAGCTTTTCCCCGGAACTCCAGGGTGACTCAGCAGACGAGCATCCTTCCTCCTCCTCCTCTTCCTTAGCACCTGCCTCAAGGCGACCGCTAAGCTGCAGCAGCTTCTATCTCTCCTCGCCAGGCTACAGCCCAGATCTGACCTCCTCGCCAGCACAGGTGAGTGCAGCCGGTGGAGAAGACGTCATCCTAAATTATTAACAAAATGCTATTATTCATAGTAGCTTCCCATGAGAGCTTTGCAGTGCTGGAGGGGAGATGGAGGGGTACAAGGGGACATGGCCATCTCCATCCTGGCCCCAGCTCAGTTTGGGTACCAGCTCTGCTCCTGCTCCCAGGCCATTGCATCCCCAGCCTGATTGTGGGCATGGGGGAATGAGACATCAAACTTTGTATTTCTAGTACCAAAAGGCAGCCCTGCAAGCTGGCTGTCCCCAGGCAGTGGATGGTGTCACCCAGAAGCTCTTAAAGTGCCATCTGCAGGCACCTAGGGCTGACACATCTTAAATATTTCATCTTGCAGCTCAAATCTAGACTTCTAAAAACTGCAGAAACCATAGGGCAGGGCTAATGCGGTCCCAGAGGCTGCATTTCTCTTTCCTTAGCTGTGTTAAAAGCTGTCTAAATAAAGGAAAAAAGACTACCCTTACCCCAGGGGCTCCATTTCCTGCATCTTGCTGTAAGAATAACATGTCCGTCGATGAAGATGTTGTCTATGCTGCTCTCAGAGGTGTCTCATACACCTGTGAAAACATTGCTTGAGAAAGCTGGATTACAGCACCGGAGACGAGATTGATCTCATGAACCCTCCCCAGGCATCCTCTGGGCTCTCTTCTCCTTCCAGGGAGTCCCCCATGTCCTCCAGCTGGGCTGGTGGGAGAGTTGGGGATGGTGGGCTTGATGGCAAGGTCTTCTGCAGCCTCTGGGCCACCGGCAAATGCTGCTGGCTCAGGGATGGGACCGGTAGCCCTTACTCAGCTCCCCCAGCTAAGGGCTTCTGCAGTGGAGAGGTGACAAGGGACTCCACAGGTGGTGGCTTGTGTCTGGGGTGCAGTCACAAGGATGTCCTCAATGCTGGACACGTGCTTCTTGGTCCTGGTGACTACGTCGGTGTGGCTGTAGGGTAAAAAAATTGGGTTGGCATCCCTCTCCCCTGCAGTGTGCCCTGCGTGGGGGCTGTCTGCTGCTGCAGGATGCCTTTCACGCCTCGGCTCTTTCCCCTGTACTGGATAAATGTGTTGCTGATGGCTCTGGGGGACTCGGTCCGTGTGTTTCACAGGAGTTACGGGGTGCTCGAGCCCTGCTGAGCTGCTCAACCGCTGTCTAGGGCAGCTGCCTGTTCCTTGCGCTTGCGGGAAGGATGCCGAGCATTGCAAACCCTCAGGACCCTGGAGCAACACCTCGCCCTTCGCAGCACTTGGCCTCTCTTGATTTTTCAAGTGGATGTGCTATCCCCGCCCTGATCAGCCGAAAATTTACTGGCCAGAAGCGTTTATTAGCGAGGCCTGATTGAGTTTGCTCAGCAAATGTCTAGACGGAAACTCTTTGGAGCTGTGGAAATCGATAGCAATCAGCTGGGATGCGGAGTGGGATGCGGAGCTGGGCCAGGGGCGTAAGGCGAGGCATTAGCAAATGCAATTTTGCTCCTGGGCCCCCAGAGGGAATGCAATAAATCACTTGCTGCTGACGTCACCCGGCAAGTATTTGCCAGGATGGTTTTTATTTAAAAATTAAAAGCTGGGGGGGGGAGATGCTGCCCCCCCCCATCTCCTGGGAGGGCTGGAATGATGGGAAATGTGTTGGAGGGTAGCTGAGCTGTGCTGGGTTATGGGGAAGAGGGATGGATCGGGTGGAGCTGGGAGGGCATTTTAATCTCCAAAAGCACTCCTGGGATGCTGTAGCCCGGAACAAGCTGAAGCTGTAGGAGATGCTTGTCTGTCTGGAGTTGTTTTGGCTCTTGGTGGTCCAAACCTGAGCAACTCAAAGCATCCCATGTTGATCCTGCAGTGCATGGTGAAGTTGAATCCTAAACTGATGTTTGAGAGCCTAAATTTCTTCCTAAATTCAGGCGGGACTTGGGTGATCCATACTTTGGGGAGTCAGTAATGCTGGGGAATGGAGAGGGGCAACTTCAGAGGCGTGAGGCGTCCTGTTGCAGGGCTGCTGCTTGGACCGGTGTCCTGAGAAATCCGGATGCCAGGGTATCACATCCATCTGGTTTGCTTTCACAAATGGCAAAGGCATGAGAGCGCATCCCAGTGGGGGACCAGCTCCTTGACACTGTCTCCGTGCCGAGCATCTCATCTGCAGGACAATGGGGCTGATGGATGGGTGCTGAGCTCCACCCAAAAGGCCAAGGCACAGGGATAATGATTTTTCTCATCTCACCGCAGCCTGCAGATAATGTATTCCTAGGCACGAAGCGGGAGGCTCTGCCGGCTGTTCAAATGCCTCGCGCGTGTTGCGGAGCCAGACGGCTCCCTGATTGTCCCAGGACCCGGGCATGGCACCGAGCAGATCGATAATGTGCTATGGATGATCTCTCTGTCGCCGGGATGGCTGAAGTTGAGCCTTGGAGCTGTCAGCCCCAGGGATACCTCCTCCCCCAGCCTGGCAGGGATGGAGAGGGGACTGGGCTCACCAGGAACCTTGGGGACTTTGCAGAAGAGCGCAGGGCTCAGTTAAGCCCCCAGGTCAGCAGAAGTCAGTCCCTTCCTCTGGGAACCGTTCTCATTTCACTTCCAGCAGGTCTACGTGGTGCTGGGGGGGAAGGAGCCAGCTTTTGGAGATCTCCTTGGCAGTTGGACTTGGTTGCAAGCCCACAGAAGATGGTTTGTTTCCAGTCTCCCTGGACCAGCTGGCAGCACGGCGCCCATCCCAAAACAGCAATCTGTTGCTGTCAGGGTACAAGGAATCGCAGCCTTTCATGCAGCAAACAAATGGGTTGGCACACAGCTTGTGTTCCTGCTCAGTCTTGCTTGTTTACCAGGCTGCAGGGGTATCAGGCAGCTGGGTGAGACGCAGCTGGTGCTTCCCATGGTAAGCATATCCCATCCACACCGTGCAAGGCCAGCTGTGACTTTCTTATGGAGCTTCAACAGGTCTCAAAATTGGGACCAAAACTACTCCTGGCTCCATTTACACTGTGCTTTATCCCTTTGGACTCCCCACGGAGCTGAACAGCTTCCCTAGCAAAGCCTGTGCGGGTGCAGAGTGACTTGGTGTAACATAAATCACAGGGACGAGCAAAAAAGTTCCCCAGGAATAAGGATCACCTTTATTTTTTTAAGAGGGAATCAGAAAGTAAAGCAGTGACTCCTCAAGCACTGAGTATATTTCAGGCACAGGGACCCGGGGGGGTCTGAGCCACAGCTGGACTAATTTTGGCCCCTTTTTGAGGGGTTCAGGCTGGGGCTTTGTCATGGTTTAACCCCAGCCAGCAACTAAGCACCATGCAGCTGCTCACTCATTTCCCCTGCAACCCAGTGGGATGGGGGAGAGAATCAGTGGAAAAAAAACCCAAAACACTAAAACTCTTGGGTTGAGATAAAGACAGTTTAATAGGACAGAAATGAAGAAAATAATAATGGTAATAAAATGACAATAATAACAGAATTGGAATATACAAAACAAGTGATGCACAATGCAATTGCTCACCACTCACTGACTGATGCCCAGTTAGTTCTTAGGCAGCGATCTGCACCCAGGCCAACTCCCCCCAGTTTACATACTGGGCATGATATCCTGTGGTATGGAATATCCCTCTGGCCACTTTGGGTCAGCTGCCCTGGCTGTGTCCCCTCCCAACTGCTTGTGCCCCTCCAGCCTTCTTGCTGGCTGGGGATAAGAAGCTGAAAAATCCTTGACTTACTCTAAACACTGCTTAGCAACAACTAAAAACATCAGTGTGTTATCGACATTCTTCTGCTACTGAATCCAAGATGTAACACTCACTATACCAGCTACTAGAATGAAAATTAACTCTATCCCAGCCAGAACCAGGACAGGTTTCCTTAGTGCATGCAGAGGGTATCTCAGGAGCCCCTTCCTCTGTGCTCAGCTGGGGATGACAGGTAGTGAACTGAATTACCTTGCTAGCTCTGCTGCTTTTTGGTGGGGAGCAGAGCCCAGCCTTGGCTTCTCCCGAATGCTTCAAATCAAACCCAGACCCGACTGCAAAGCTTGGCTCAACCATCCACCTGTGCCGAGGGGCTGGGGGATGGTTTGGGGCTGAGAAATTGTATTTCTGTCCATCCGCGTTTGGGGGGGGGGGGAGCAGGGTTGCAGGGGCAGGGCAAGGATGCTCGCGCTGGGATGCGGATACCCTCACGACGTGCCCCATCTTGCTGAGCGATGATGGTGGCTAAAAGCTTCTGTCTTCCCGTCACTGGAGCAGCAGGGCTGGGGCAGAGGTCTCTGTTAGTGGGTGATGGATGGCGTGTGTCTCCTGTCTGTCCGCTGGCTGGCTCATCCATCACTCATCCCGATGACAGCAGCTGTCATGGGGAAGGTGGCAGGGGTCCAGCCCTTCTCTTCAGCCTGCTGCCCTGACGGCAGGGGGAGGGGCTGGAGCTGCCTCCACTCACTGAAAGCCCAATGAGTCTGAAAAACAAACTTTGCCGGCAGGGCTCGCCCTGGGATGCGGGAGAGATGAATAACGCTGCTCCGGCAAGCAATTTGTAGGGCTTTGAAAAGCTGTCAGCCCAGGGAGGAGCGCGCCTTGATGGGTTCATCGGGGACTTCGCCTTCCTCCAGCAGCGCCCTGGCTCTCGGGATCCCTTGATCGTCCCCGATCCGTGCCGGAGGGAGGTGGGAGCAAAAGGGTACCTGAGGCAAGCGGCTTTGGGGTGCTGCTTGCATAGCTCTGATTTACCAAAAGATGATTTTTTGGGGTGTGAAAATGCATGTTCCTAGTGATGTATTGTGAAGTGATATCCCCTATCATAACGTTGAGGAGCTGAGGCTGCCCAGCTTGGTCCAAAAGTCCCATTCTCCGCATGCTTCTCCCTGCCCGGGTGGAGATCTGGCATGGAAATGGGCCGGGGCAGAGCGGCAATTCACATTTTCTTAGCTAAACTGGAGCAAAATCTTCTCGGATGGAGAAGACAGATCCTCAAGAGGTTTTCCAAACTGCTTCTTGATTTGCTTGTCTGTAGAGCACAAATTCTTTGGATGCTCGGAGGGAACGCAAGCAGGAGGAGCGACTGCTAGCTCTAATTCCTGCAATTTAAGTCATCATGTCCCTTTAAGTGTCAAATAACTGCATTGATGAGAAAAGCAAATGGGGTTAAAAAGAGAAAATTGCTCCTTTTTAAGAGGGGGGGGGAGGCAACTGCACTGGTGCCACTGATAAATATAGAAAGTGTAAAACTCTCCTAATGGAGCAGACGAGGCGGTGCTGGGCTGCCGGCCCATTTAATTATTTGACAGGTGAATTGGGAGTTTTCTACATAAATGGAAGGAAAATGAATTTGGCAATTTTTAGCCCAAAGGGATTCCCAGCCAGCGGCAATGGGGCTCCCCAGGGAAATCGGCTCGGAGTCGGCATCCCTGCTTGCCGATGGGGGAGAGCATCCTCCCTCCCGGCTCCCCGAAACTGCCCTGTGATCTCTAATGAGCTCCCGCAGGGTCCCCTCGAGGAAACAACTTGCTTAAAAATAATAATAAGAAGAATATATCAAGCTCAGCCCGAATCCAAGGAAAAAAATCCCCCCGTCCCTGCTGCTGACTGGGAAATGGGAGCAGAGCAGCAGTGTCTGCCTGCAGCAATGGGGGTTACTGGAGCAGCGGGGAGAGCCGAGGCTGGCAGGATGAAACGATGAATAAAACAGTGTTTGCTTTCCTGCGTCTCTTTTCTTCCTCTGGCTTTTGTTTTGCTGGGGATCTACTAAAGGGCTTTAACCGCTCAGGTGTTTTTCCTTGGAGGGTGGTTTGAACCTGCTGCGTGAAGGTGTTGGGAAATACCCCTTGTAATACAATTGGGTTGGCTTCAAAAAACGAGCTCGGGCTGCCTCGGGCCGTTGGTGGAGCTGAAGTTCTCCAACCATATGGCTGTTTATCTTAGGGCTGTGTTTTGGGCTGCGCTTGCCAGCGTCTGGAGCCTTTGCAGGGGGGAGGATACGCTTCCTAGCTCCTAGAAATGGAAACCATGTGCGCGCCGGCTCCTTTCATTTGGGAAGCTGATGGTTGTTCCTTGCCTTGTGCGCCCACCTCTGTGTCATCCTAGAGGCTATTTTTCGAGGGCGAGGGCTTCTCCATCAGATGCTAAGTGTAGGTGTCATTAGAGGGGGGCTGTGTTCTCCTCCCGTCCCATGCCAAGCAGCTCCAAGGCGTCAGGGAGGAAAACCTCAACATTGAGCAAAAAGGGAGAAAGCATCCATGGCTGGACCCAGCAGGATAACACCATCCCGTGCTGCATCAGCAAAGCATGGATGAGCCCACGTGCCTTCCGCCGATGCAGGGAGATTGTGGCAACATGCAAAAGCCCTTTGCTTTGAAGGGACAGCATCCTGCTGCAATTGCATCCCCTCCTGAAGGACCACGGTGCTGGGGATGCCCGTCGGTGCAGCTCGGTGCTTGTCTCCCCAGGGTGGGAGTGGGGGTCAGAGGAAGAAGAGTGCTGATACTGTTTTAATCTTCCTTTTAACTGTAATTGTGTTTGGCCAGCTCCCCTGAGCTTGTTCCGGGAGATGCATTTTTCCCAGCTAGATTGCTTTCCTTGTTTTGCTCATTGGAGACAGGCCGGGGCCTGTGTCATGCCAGCTATGCATTAATAGAGCCTCAAATGAGATTTCACAGCCTCAAATCTGATTAGCGCCAAGGCTCCGGTTGCTTTGGAAAGCAGGGCAGACAGACGAGGAGCCGTGATGCTCGGGGGGGGAGGTGTGAACCCATATGGATGTGGGATGCCATGCTGTACCCCAACACCCCCGGCTTGCAGGGACCAATGCGGAGCCTGGGGATGCGGGGACAGCAGGGCATGGGGCAGCTGGGATGCAGCGCATCTCCCACCCTCAGAAAACCATGAGTTCAGGATGCAAAATTGTCCCTTGTGCAGCATGTTGGGCAAAGGCTGGTCTGGGCGAAGCAGCTGCATCCACTCACCCATCAGCCGCCGAGTCCTTGCTGTAAGCTCGTATTTCACTGCATTTTTCTGCCTGATGACGTGTAAAATCCCCCTCCCCATCCCAGTTCCCCTGTGCCCGGAGGTGCGTGCTTGCTTGCTGCTGTGATGGAGCCGATCGGTTGTTAGCTGGCTGCTCGCCTCGATAACTGGGAGATGCTCTGCAGTGTCCTGGGGGCTCTTGATGTGCTCTTACATCCCAGAGCCCTGAGGTCCAACCCTGAGAGGTGGCTGGATCTGCTGGGATGCCCCAAGGGACACCTGAGCACCCAGCATCCTCAGGCTGACCTGGCTCTGGGATGTCCTAGCCTGGCTCCGGGATGTCCTGGCCATACTCCAGCCCTACCTCATGTTCAGCCCCCTCATGGTACAGCGCTGGAGGTGTAACCTGTGGCCTGATCCTGCTGCTTGTTTAAAGCCAAGTGGCACTTTATTTCCCATCCTCTCGGCTGCTGGGGGAGAGGAAGCGGCTTGCTCGTGTTTAGCTGCCATAAAGAGGCTTGAAAGGAGCCTGGGGAGACATCACATAGGAAAACTCACACCGGCCCCAGTCCATCTTCACTCACAGAGCCTACTATTATTTTATGAAGTCTCAGGAGGAGGATAAAGCTGACACGTTCCCAACAGCCACTCATAAATTGCCAGGGGTAAGGAGGAGCTCAGGGCTGCGAACGCTCCCACCATAGAGGAGCGGATCCCTGCTCCTGTGGCAGCATCACTCCTGGCTTTAGCTGGGGCTGGGGGCCTTGTGGGGCTCACTACGAAGGACCAGGAGGGTCCTAGTCCTTCCATGGTAAGGCAGGGGCTGGTGTCTTCTCCTGCAGAGCAGCGGTGCATTGTCCCAGGGAGTACTGGCAGAGCTGTGTTCGGGGTTGAGGAGGTGAACGCTGCAGGGGTACGGCCCCAGGCACTCACCTCTGGTCTTGTGCTGGCCAGCATGCCGGCGAAATCAAAATTCAAGGAGCATCCTGCAAGCACCTACCTTCTGGCAGAGGGAAAATGCAGCCGTGGTCTCCAGCTGTGGACAGGGACCAAGGTGGGATGGAGGAGCCCCTGCAGTGCCATGCCTGGAGGTCCCTGCTGGCTCCCGGCCCGGGCTGTCCTCCCTGAACTAAATGTCGGGCTCTTGAGGCTATTTATGTCTTGTCAGCTCGCAGCCAGAAGCAATTTAATCTTGGCTGAGCGCTGCTGTAGAGGAGCCGCCCGGCCCCAGTGCTTCTTTCGAGATGATAAAGAGTTGATAGAAAAACAAATTACGATGATGGCAGCTCAGGCACCGTTAATCAAGCTCCCTGCAACATTGCAGTGTGAATAATTAATAATCATTGTTAAGGATGCTTTAAGGGTGTCTTGGGGTTAAGGTGCTGTGTGGGATCAGGGCAGTGGATTGCGTGAGATACTCTGCAGGAGTCGGTGATGCTCCAAAGGACCTCGAAATGTTTAAAACATGTGGTGTCCCCAGCTGAGACCCTTGAGGACATGGGAACTTTATTTTTTCTCCACCTCCGCAAGCTACAGGTTGCAAACTCTTGAGTGAGAGCACTTGGTTTGGCAAGGACGGAGAAGTTTTTCTTCCCACTGAGTAAGAGAGCTGAAAAACAAGCGTGGGCTCTACCTGGAACCGCAGGCACCCTCCTTTCTGGAAGAAATACTGAATTTCCTCCTGGCTTTGAATAGTGACTGGGGTTTTTTTTTTGGTAGTTAATCACAGCCTTGCTGAGGGTTTTGGGTACCGGCTGCCTGCAAAGCCTGGCATTGTTCACATCTTCTATTTTTAAAATGTTTTGTTCTCCTGCTGAGTTTTACTTAGCTTAACTGCTCGTGAATTTTCTATTAAAACCCCTCACTAATTATCATGCTGTAACCATCGCTAGTGGTAAAACCTACTTGGATTTTCAGGGAGATGTAAATATAAGTGGCGGGTATGAAGAGGCGCACTAAGAAACTTGTTTCTGTTGTCTGGAATGTGAGAGAAAATAGGGAACGCATTGCAAAATGTCCAAAAATAGTGATCTGGAGCTCTAAATAACGGTGTGGTGTGGGACACCGATCTAGCATCACAGCTTAGGTCCTGGAGTCCCCCAGAGCAAGGCTCCATCAGCAAGCTCGGAGATGTCCGTGCAATTCAAAACAAGGTTGTTTCCTGGCTCTGCCAGCTGGAATTCCTCTGGATTGGGTTTTTAGTGAGTATTTGGGGTGCAAATACTCACTAAAACTCCAGAGCCGGAGCCTGAACAGATGCTTTCTTGAAAGGAGAGGGGTCTTCAGGGAGAGCATCCCTGTCTGCACACCCGTACGTGCTTTCTACCTACAAATCCGTCACCCTGCCTCCTCGAAGCTCTCAGACATCCTTGCCCTCCCTCAGTGATGCAGCTTGTGTTGATACAGCCCAGGGGTATTAAACCCAAGTCTGGGCTTTTCTCCTCCTTTCCCAGCTCCACCCCACAGTTTGCCCTCTTTGCTGATGCTGGGATGGGGCAAAATTGTGCTTTTTTTTTTTTTTTAGAATAGTGTTTATGTTCTTCCACATCCCCCCCTTTTCCCTTCCTCTCTGGAAAAGCCTTGCGAAGGTGTCAGGGCTTGCCGTGCTCTGCTTTTGGGGGTGCAAGGAGAGCTGGGGTGCTCGGGTAGGGTGCGGGACAGCTCTGGCTGCCAGCGGGGAGAGCCTGTGCCCGTGGGAGGCATCACTTGAGGGGTATCATCTCACATCAGGTCAAGTAACCCTGTAATTTCCCTTCTCCATCAATGTCACTGGGCTGGGGGATAATTGCCATGGAGCTGGAGCCAGGGTGGGCTTGGGATCCATCCCCTCCATCCGCTCTGCAGGTCAGGGAATCCTCCCTCACTTTAGTGTTTCTGCTCCTTCAGTGCCGCTTTCTGGCTGTCACGGATGCCGAGCCTGTCCCCAGCACCCAGCCCCAAGCTCCAGATGGCTTCTGAGCTGACAGCAAAAAAATAAGGGGCTAGGGGAAGCTGATTTAAATGTTTTTTCTGGGCTGCTGCTGGTCAGAGCACCCAGGTTTCCATCCCACAAGCGATCCTCAGGTTTGGGTTTGTTATCCCCCATGGTGGTGGGTCACCTCCCCACTGCCAAACCCATCACTGCTGCAGCCAGGCAGCCTCGGGATAGATGAGGGAGAGGGCTTAGAACGAACCAGCCCCCCATTACAGAGTTTGGAGGCAAAGCCGTGCGTCGGAGGGGATTTGCAGGCAGTGGCTTTGAGAAGCCCGCGGGGTGGTTGCTGGGCTGGAGCTCTTGCTTCAACCCCAGGAGGTCAGAAGGATGCACGCAGGGTTTGCTTTTCAGGGTCTGAAGCGGTGCAGGGTGGGTTTTAACCCCTTGTAGCCACAGGACTATCTGATATTAGATGCATTAACGCTGTGTGCCGCCCAAGACAGTGGCATGGTGAGGATGCAGCCGGTGGGGGATGGCGCCGTCTCTCACTTGGAGGGGGTGTGATGGGTGAACGGACGGTCCTTCCTGTGGGTAAGGAGCGGCAGCTTGCAGCTCTGCTGCTCCTTATCACATCAGCTGGTGGGAATTAATGAGCTGGAGGGGGGAGCTGCCACACTCTCCCCTTTTCCCCCCTGGACTGGGCTGAGATCCCAATTCCTGCAGAGCGCCTATAAATTGCAGAGATGCCTGGGCTGGTGAGAAGGGGGAGCAGGGGGATGGTGGGGACTTGGTGGGGGGGCAGGGGGGAAATGCAGGTGCTTTAGATGGTTAATCCCTGTTTTGGTGACTTGGCTTGAGGCCTTTGGTTGGACCAGGGTGTAGCTGGCCCCCATGGGACCACACTGAGCAGGGACGCTGGGCTGGTTTCACTCCATGCAGGATGTTCTCGTGCTCCTGGGTGTCCTCCCAGAGAGCCTGGCACCCATTGTAGCCCTGCCGTGGCACGGTGACTTCCAGCTGTGGAGCCACAGCTGGGCACTGGGGACAGGGAAGAGGCAGCTGTGCCGGGGATGTGCCGGGGACACCATCTCCCCAGCTTGTTCTCCCTCATCTGGGATCTCAGCATCGAGCAAAGGTGTTGGGGACAGGCTCAGGTGATGGAGATATGCTGGTGACACCATCTCCTAGCTTCTTCTCCTCCGTCCAGGCTTTCAGCATTAAACAGGGGTTGTGGGGACAAGTTTGGGTCATGGGCATGTGCTGGGGACGTCACGTTCCCCATGTGGGCTCTCAGCGCTGAGCTGGGGCCATGGGGACAAGGTTGGGTGACAAGGACATGCCTGCAGCTTTGCAGGAGCGGCGAGCAGCTCCCCACCTTGACGTCTCTCCTGCTTGCTCCCAGCAGGTATCCAAGTCCCCTGCCAGGAAGGAGAAGCCTGGGCATGCACCAGTGGCTGGTGGGGGACACGTGGCCCACATGGGGAAGGAAGCCATCACCGTCACCCTCCACAGTGCCAGCAACCTGCCGGCCACGCGAGAGGGCCAGGTGCCATGGCCATACGTCATTGTGTGAGTACCCAGCATCCGCGAAGGGGGACAACGGAGATCGTGGGGATGCAGCGAAAGGGTTTAGGATCTGTCACCCTTTTATTAACTCGCAAGCCCCACGGAGGGGGGAAACCTCTCTAGTGGCAACATGCACAAGCGTCACCTCTGTGGGATGCTCGGTGTGGAGAGAGGAGCCGGGACTCCTTGTTGAGATGGGGAAGGCAGGGGACAGGGTGCTTTGGCTCGCTGGGGCATAGGGAAGAAAGCATTCCTAATATTGAAAGTATAAAACGATGTCAAAGAACCCACAGGGTAATGCTGCCTGAGTTTCGAGATGATATCACAATAAATAAAAGAGTGTTTTAATAAATAAAACAGGATGCCTGGGTAAGGAGAATTTGGCTCCTTGTGCATTATGCATGTGCCAGGGGACTCAATTAGCCGGTCATGCTTTGGTCTGTGTTAAGAGGGAGGCTGCTCCGCTCGAAGCTACTGCGGGGTGAGCCTGTGATCCCAAAGAGCCTTTCCAGGAGGCAGAGAGGCTTCGGCATTGCTTCCCTGGAAAAGGGGGGAGAAAGCAGCTGTTGGTGGCTTCAGGGCATCGCCTGCCTGCAGAGTTCGGTTTCTCCGGGGCATCTCCCCGGGGCAGTGCCGAGCACGCTGGTACCCAAGCGGGTGCATCAATGGCAGAGGACAGGGAAGCAGGGCTGGGGCTTGTCCGCTGGGGACAATCAGCAGCTGGGGCTGTGAAAGCCAGAAAACATCTTCTCTGCAAGCGTGTAAAGCAAACTGTTGCTTGCCAGGCATTTTCCCATGTAGAAACCCCGAACTCCATGGTGAAGGGGATCCCAAGGTCTGTTGGTGTGGCACAGTGCGCCTTTTCTCCACGGTGCCCAGCACCAGCCGCATCGGACATCCCGGAGGCTCCCTGGGCAGGCAGGATGCGGCTGTCCATCGTGGGGGCAGCGTCTGTTGGGTTTTGGGGGCTGGCTGGCACCTGCAGCCCAGCAGAAGCTGGCTGGCATGTGGGCTGGCAGCCCCTGATGCCACTCTTCCATCACCCCTTCCCCTCTTTCCCACCCGCCCCCATGCCAAGGACCCGCTCTCCGCCCCACCAGCCTGAGTAACTCCACCACGGGAGTTGTCTCTATTTCCATAAACCAATTATACCCAGATAATCTCAGGAGATTTAAACATCAATATCCTAAATGATAGCACGAGGGTGGCGTGTGATTGTTGCATCTCTCTTTACATTCTGGTGCTGCTCCATCACCGCATTGCCATGGTAACGGGGGAGTGATGGAGGGGAGGGGAGGGTGGTATTAGGGATGCAGGACACATGAGGGGCCTTTTAGTAACCATAGTGAGGGAGCCAAGGCAGAAGGGAATCAGTTATTGTTTTTCAGGGCACTTGCTTTTAAAGGAGAGTAGCATGTTGCAGTTAAAAGGTGGGTTTTTACGGACGGGAAGGAGAAGCGGTCGGTGGATATGCTGGTAGGGACCTGACGGCAGCCGATCCCCCCGAAGCGGCTGGGTACCACCAGCGGAGCCAGCCTGAGCTCAAACTGCCGGCATCCCGAGCATCACCCCCAAAATCAGGAGTGGGATGGGAGGAGGGGAGAAATACCACTTGCACCAGCCCTTTGTGGCTGTGCCTAGTCGCTCGTGCCTGGAGTCAGCATCCCGTGGCGCTCCATAGTTGTGTGCATCGCTTCCAGCTCTCGGTGCAGAGGATCGGGGAGGGAAAGGCTTAGCCGAGTGAATCTGAAAGACCTCGAGCAGCAGGAGAGCCCACACAAGCATCCCGATGGGCTTTGGTTCATCTCTGCCCTGGAGAGGACAGGGCTCTTCCTCCGGGGATGCTCCAGGGACCTGGCAGCGGCTTGGCATTGCTCCTCATCCTCTAAATGCTGAGCAAATCCCCCCTCCCTGCTTTCAGGGGCACCCGTGGGTTTGCTCTGCATTTTCCTTTCATTCCCTCGTGTGCACAGATAAATTGCTCCTGGACCGGCGGGATGCAGGGATGACCTTGGCGCGCCGGAGCCAGGTGTGTTTGCAATTAATGGCACAAAGCGCCTGGCTCTGGCCGGCTTCTCCTCTCCATTGAGTACCGCGGGCGAGTGCAAGTACCTCCTCGCTTCTTCCTTTCTGCTTTTCAGTGCCAAGAGAAGAAACTCAAGGTCACTGTTGAATGCGCTGTCTGCTCCCAGCCTGGGGGATGGGGGGTCCGATGTCCCGCTGCCTGCAGGTCTGCCTGCGCAGGGAGTGGTCCTGTCGTGGTGGGGGTGGGATGCTCCACCTGGGAAGGGGTTAAGGTGTGCCTGCAAGCAAAGCCTTTTGGCTCTGCAATGTGCCCCAAAATAAACCAGGGGCTCAGCCGATAACCCCAGAGCGAGGCGGGAGAAGGGGGAATTGGGACCAAGAGGGGTCTTTGGGGGTCCCCTCCTCACCCCAGCATGCGGCTTAGCTCATGGTGGGATGAAGATGGACCATCCCAGGGTTAGAGAGTCAGGAGCAACATAAAAATTGGGTTTCTCAAAGGAGAGGGGGAATTATAATTCTTCTTTTCTCGTTCTGAATCTTTTCAGAAATTGCTTACACCTCTGTGATTTATTTATCTGTATTTATTTACCCAAACTGCACCTGAGCCCCCCAAGCTCAGCACCAAGCGCAGTGGGGCTGTGTGGTGGCAGGCAGTGTTGCCTTCCCCAGGGCCGGATCATGCAACCGCCACATAAGTAACACCCTGAATATCAGTCCTGTGAACCGTGGCCGTGCTGCATGGGATTTTTCTTCCCTGAGAACGATGCGCCTGCACCACCGCGTTGCCTCTGCAGGGATGTCAGTCCTGAGCAATAACTCACCCTGTAGAGATAATAACTTATAATGCCAGCTAAATAAATATTTACAGGGGCCGGGCACAGCCCTGCTAAGCCCTTTGCTGGGCACGTGGGTGTCACACGCAGCAGGATGGCTGCGTGATGCTGTCCCCAAGCACCATAGCCGAGATGTTGATGTGTAATAACTCCCTGGGGGCGGCCGTCTTTATCTTTTATCTTTATCTTTTATCACAGCGGTGGGTGGCTGGTGCATCCCCGTAGCACAGCAGAGTGCAGTGCCTGCCCCGGAGCAGGCAGGGAGGGATGCAGAGCATCAGAGGAGCATTTCTTGGTCCATTCCAGTCATGTCCTGCCCCAAGGCATGCAATTCCCATGGGCAGCTGTCTGCAGCCCCTGCTCACCAGAGACCCCATCACCAGCCCATCTGGGGCTGATTGGGGTGAGGAGGAGATATCAAACCATCTCCACTTTCCACTGTTCCTGCTGCCCCCGGCCTATTCATTTGATTTTGAAGCACATCCCCATGTGTTGTACTGTGGTGGGTTGTTTCCCGCCCCCTCCCCTCCCTTCCCCACTTCACAGCTCTTTTTGAATGCTTTCTCTTCCTTAGGCAAGGCTATAATGAAGGGGGCCCAGAGCAGCAGGTTCTCACCCTCCTCCTCCTCCCACCCCCCCAGCCCAGGTCTGGCTTCATTCGGACTCTGAGCACGTTGCTGGTAGAGCAATCCCCCACAGAGCTCATTACTGGAGAGCCAATTTTCTTCCAGCCCCTCCACAACGGTGCCAGCCCGATGCTAATTCCCACCTGCCAGAGCTGGCCAGCCCGGCTCCATCCCTGCGGGATGCAGGTGGGCTTCTCCAGTGGGGAAGGGGACACGCGGGAGATGGGAGAGGAGCACAGGACGTGGCGTGCAGATTGGCTGAGGGTCCATTAGACCGGTGTCTTCAGCAACAAGAGGGGATGGAGGTCTTGCAAGCATAAAGCATCCTTCCATCCAGCTGGGATGAACCTGCTTGGTCCCACCACTACCTGGAGCTCATCTTATAGCTGGAAGGGCCTTTGTCATCTCCTTTCCCCCAGAGCCGGGGTCTCCAGCTCTCAGGGGGTGGCAAAGTGCCACCGTTTGCTCTCAGTCACTGCAGTGCTCTGGTAACCTCTCCCTAAGAGCTGCTCTGGCTCTGCTCCAGCAAGAGCTTTTCTGGAGGAGCCAGCACCGGACAGTTTATCATCTTAATATCCAGAGCAACCCGTTGACAGGGCTAGGGCATCTGTGTCACATTGGCCTGATGCCACGTCACCGTCCCCCTTCACCCCACCATCAGGGATGGAGAGGACTTGAGGTCACCATGTCACCAGGCAATGGGACTCTGCCGCGGTCTTAGGACTCCCAGGATATCACCAAGTGTCTCAAGAAGACTGCCTAAAAGATCTGTCAGCCCCCTAATTGGGAGGGGGCACTATTATCATTAGCCAAGCTTGTGACTAATTGATGATCAATTGATAAAAGTGGCAGGAACAACCCCAAAACAGCTCTGATGACGATGGCCCTGCACCAGCACCAGCACAGATGAAGAATTACCCGGGGCCCATAGCTACTAACGCCACTGTAATTATTGCTCAGCCTTGTTATGTGCTGAGTTTAATGATGGCAGTCGTTAACATTCAATCTTCTCTCTCCTTTTCCCAGCAGCCTCCTCCCTGTCCCTTCATCAATACAGCCAGATAATTAGCCTCCGGGGTCTGAAACAGCCTTTTGGATAAAAGGGGCTGCAAACCCCATCACTGGGGGCTTGATAGGATCCGGCAGCCAGGAGTAAAACCGGCCCTGGACCCCCAGCACAGCGGAGATTTGCTAAGGGTGGTGGGAGGGTGGGCTGGCCGCTGTTAGCTGCACCGAGTGGGGACAGTGCTCATCCCTCTCCCAGGCCCAGCTCCCTGCTGACACATTCCCCTTCCTCACCCAGTAACCAGCCTGTTTTGCCTTCCTTTTCCTCCCAGTAAGACCGGCAGAGGGGATGAGCAGAAGGCAGAGGCGACCCATGCATCCTTGGTGCCCACCCACACGCCCACCTGGGAGGAGGAGGTGACGGTGGAAATGGATGCTGAAGATGCGGGCTGGGCAGGTGAGAGCGTTGGGAGGACTGTGGGGACAGGGATGCTGGGGACTGGGACATGGGTCTCACCTTATCCAAGGGTTAATTTGGGGATATTAGGGAGCCCGTGCTCCAAAGCACCCCAAGCAGCACCCAGGCAGAGGGTGGCCATGATGGGGACGAGCCATGCCCTGAGCCCTCGGTGGCTGTGGTGGCTTCAAGGTAGGACCAGGAGGGACATGTCCCCAGATATAGTGCTGTAGGATGGGGCAGGTGACGGTGCTGAGCTCTGGGCATCCTCCAAAGCATCCCATTGGAATCAGCATCGGGGGGAGCACCCCAAATCTTTCCCTGCTGCTGTCCTGGCCCCGACACCTTGTATCAGTTGGACCCACATTGCGACGCTGTTACTCCCCATGCAGGGCTGCAGAGTCTGTAACTGTAATAAAAGTCATGGCATTAGGGGCTGGGATTTGATTTTAATCAGCCCCTTGCAAAACAAACTGTGGGAGCCAATCTTCACATCGTGTTTAATCCCATTAGGTCCTGACCTAAATGAAGTTGAGGAGCTTTTGATGTACTTCGGACCTGCCCTGTGTGGTACCGGGACAGATGCGGGGAGACCCAATGGGACCTCCGGCCCCACTCCTCCGCCTCCCAGCATCCCCTAGATGTTCAGAGGTGTTCATCCCCCAGATGTTCAGATTGGCGGTGTCATTTCCAGGTGCAGCTTGCACCTTTTTTTGCCCAGAAATACTGTTTCCATCCTTTTCTTGCCCAGAAATATGGTTTCCATCAGCGGGGCTGCCGAGCGTTATCTATCATCCATGATGACTAGCAGAAAAGCCACTTGTCTCTCTCGCTCGACCCCAGAACATTTTCCCTAGTGCTCTTTCCACAAGGGGCTGGGAGAAAAATAAAATCTCTGTATAAATTGAGCACTTGCTGAAAAGCATGAGCCTAAGAAAAAGGTGGTCCATGTACTTGCCTGGTCCATCGTCTTCATTTTGGGGCCATGCACAACCTGTGGCATCGCCAGGTTGGCCAAGCAGGAGTTAAGGCGGGTGCCTCAGTGCAGTCATTAAGCTGGGGGAAGGGAAGCCCAAGTCTTGATGGCAGCATAAAGAGAGGGCGGTTTTCCTTTCCATCAGCTCTTTTTTTTTTGATAAAAGGCTCCTGCTCGGGCTTGTCAACTAAATTGCAGCTTTGCTTTAAATTAAGGGAAGAGGTGGGGGTGATGCTGCCATGCTGGGGGACAGACGGTGACCGGGCACCCCTGAGAGGGCAGATGCCATGGTGGCAAGTGTCTGCAAAACCCACCCGTGGGCTGTGGGCTGACCCCAGGGCAAGGAGGGCTCAGGGCAGGATGGCACCCTGGCAGCTGAGCAGGGTGGGCTGGAGCCAGGGAAGCGGATTAGATAGATCAGTGGGAAATCCTGGCTTCTTAGATGGGAATCTGAGCTGCATTGGTGCTGGTTGCTCACCAGCTTCACTTTCTTGGGGATGCCTGGGCTCCTTGGGATGCACGTGTGTGTGTTTGTGCATGCATATAAACCCAGGACAGGTATAAATCCTGTCCCTGTCCACCCCGCCACGACCTGCAAGGGGAAGGGACTGCTGGAAACAAATCAATCCCCCCATCACCTCTGTCCTTCTTCACCCAGACCTTGCCCCAAACCTCTCCCCAGCACTTCACCCTTCCTCAAACCCCACGGCCAGCCCCACTCATCCTGATAGCCGACTCTCTCCCTTGCAGCCCTGACTCTCACCGTGGCAGACAAAGCCACCAAGGAGGCGTTGGGGACCTTCCAGCTGCCAGTGCGGCACCTCCAGCCCTTCCAGCCCCACCATTGCAGGCTGGTGCTGGTAGGTATGGCTCCTGCCCCTCCTTCCCACTGCTTATTCCTGCTTGTAACTCTGATTTTCACCCCAGCTGGAGTTGGGGGTTGCAGGCGAAGGCACCCTTGTGTAACAGTGTAATCCCAGTGGGAAACCTGAATTTGGCAAGTTGGGGAAGGTGCTCAAAGAGGCTTGTGAGCAAAGAGCTGCCCAGGCTTCCCACGAGGTGGGAACAAGGCAGGCGTTGTACTGGGCTTTTTAAATCTCCGGTGGGAAAACGTGGAGGAAAAGTGATGGGATTGCAAGCTGGGAAGTGCTTTTACCCTCAGCATCCTGGGGAAGGAGATGCAGGGCTGGGCCATACATCAGAGTGTTTGTTAAACAGGGGCCACAGTACATTAATTAATGCAAGCAGGTTCTCAGCCCCAGAGAGAAGCCACTGCCCAAGCCCCTCAGTGAGGATTTCTCTGTCTCAACACGTTAACAGTCCCGGGGACTTGGCTGATAGGTCCCTGTACAGCTGAGACCTGGCAAACTCACTCAATACTTCCCCCAAATCAGCCTCCCCTACGCTCTGGCTGGCAGAAATTAGTTTCCTCTTCCCTGCACAAAGATCGGGAACGATTAAATATTTAAATGCAGAAGGATTTATTATATTGATCTTTTCCGGGAAGGCTCCGGGGGACAGTGAGCTTTAATTATCAGTTAGTGCTTTATTGTCAGTGATGGGCTGTCTGCGTGCCCAGCACCCGCATTTAGTGGCCTTGACCATTCCTCCTCCCATGGTTTTCTCTCCTCCGCGAACAGCCGAGGACGCGGGACGCCGCCGGGATGGTCCTGCATGTCACCCTCATCCGCAGAAGGAGCTTCATCCCTCGCTGTGCTGGATTGAGCTATGTGGCCTTGGAGGTGAGAGGTGGCCCTGGGGACAGGAGGTGGCGGGAGGGGTTTGCAGGGTCCGGGATGGACCAGAGCAACTCGACTCGGGGAGGATGCTGCTGCACGTTGTCCCCTGCTCTGCCAGCTGTTGATGCTGAATTAAGGCAGACTTTTTTCCCCCCACATTTACTGACCCCCTTACCGTGGACCCCCCCTACCTCCCAGGTGCTGCTGCGGGGGCTGTCGGCCCCCCTGGCTGCCCCCCCCGGGGCCCTCGTCGCCGTGGCTAGAGTTGTGACCAATGTTCAGGAGTACAAGTGAGTGATGGCCACGGGGGGCTGCTGGTGACATGGGTGAGAGGTGCTGGGCTTGGGACAACCTGAGCATCCCACGGTGCTTGGCTTGGCGGGAGTGGATTTGGCCCCACACATGCTGACTTTCCTCTTTTCCATCACTTCTCAGGCATCGCATGGAGAAGCACCCTACCTCCTGTCCCGGCATCAGCCCCATCACCATCACATTCCCAGACCCTCCGGCAGCAGCCTTCAGCATCGCCCCAGTTGCCAACCACGGCTGCCCACAGGTACGAGGCCGAGCGCATCCGCAGAGATGAACGGTTCTGGCAGCATCTATCCCACTTGAGCATCCCTCCTTTGGCTGGGGAGCTGAGCACCCCGCACAGCAAAAAGCTTCAGGGGCAAAGCGATGCTTTGAGCATCAAAGACACGGTCCTCCTGTCCGCCTCACCCCGCCTGTGGAAACCCACAGGCAGCTCCTCGTTTGTGCCTTTGTCCTTCGTTTTTCCCCCTACTCCGCTCACGCCTCCGGCTCGAGTGCTGCCTCTCGAAGGCAGAGACCTTCTCCTCCCTGGCCCTCAAGTACCACGGGGAGAGCTAGCAACGCACGTCTTCAAAATAGCTGTTGCCAGGGAAACATATGCTTTCGGCACGCGGCATCATCATTGAGCAGGAGGAGGGCCCCGCTTTTGTTCCCGAGCCCTGCCAAAAATTGGTGGAGAGGGAGAGGCAGGGGACTGGAAGGACACAGGGGCAGGGAGGAGGTGTGATGGGGCAGCCGAGCCAGAAGCTGACACCCCTCAGAACCAGAGCTGCTCCATCCTTTTGCCTCTGAAAAGTGTCAGCCGAAAGTGTGTTGAGGGCAGATGTCCAGCTGCCCCCAAAAGACAGATCCAGCTGGTCCCGAACGCCAGTGGAGCACACGTTTCTCCGTCTCGGTCCTTGTCCCCCGTGTGTTGAATTTTGATCGCCTCGGAGCGAAATGCCCTGTATCAACACGTTCGGGGAGCCCATAAATAAAATATTACTTAGAGGAGGCCGGCCAAATGCCAAGTCGCCCACGAGGCGGTGAATTATCATAAAAACCGCTAGTGCATTTCATTCATTGCAATAATTGTTGTTCTATTGCTCCCCCTCCGCCTCCCTGGGTTGTTCTTTGCAGGTGAGTGGTGGGGGGAGTTCGGGGGACCCTCTGCTTTAGGTCTGCACCAGCTTTGGGCCCCCCTGGAACCAGCACCCCCAGCTCCACCATGGCAACGGGTTCGGGGTACAGGCCTCCCACGCTGGCTCCAGAGCAGATTTTAGGAAATTAATCCCTGTGCACTTGCCCCTACGTTATCTTCCCCCCTCCATCTCTTTGCTCCAGGACGCAGCACCCCGAGGCTGCGGTTTCTCAGCCAGAGCGGGGATATTCCTCTCCTCTAACTGCAGCCAAAATGCATTGCCTTTGGATTTATATAGATAAATCCACATGCAAACCCCCAGAAAGTTGGTGGTACCCAGGCGAGCCCAAGCCAAGCCGCACAGCCCCAGCACAGGCAGCAGTGCCAGCGCGGAGCCGTGGGAGCCCAATGCAGGAGGACGAGTGATTAAACCCGGCCATCTGGCCTGCGTTCTCCTCCTCCTCCTCCTCCCCTCCGTGCCCACATGGCTCTGTCTGTCTTTGCACATCGCTGAGGATGCTTTCCCCGGAGATGCATGGACAGGTTGCCCCGGGGAGCTGTGTAACCCCCATCCGCTCTCTCCCCCCATCTCCTGCCTCAGTTTCCCCACCTGCAGGACGTGGTTCCTTCCCAGAGAGGAAGAACTCCTAATGCCCGGGAGGAAAGGTTAGAGAAAGGCTGGGAGGAGGAGGAGGGAGCGTTGCTGCTCCAGTTCTAGAGGTTAATGGCTTTCCCCGAGCAAACTCCCGGGCAGGCTAATCGGATTCAATAATTCTGCCAGCCCAGCGTGTCCTCTCGCCTGTCGGTTCCCATCAGCATCTGCAGACAACGGCGCTTGGGTTCACCTTCAGCAGGACACCCCTCTTACTTAGGGGGGTTTTGGGTTCCTGGGTGGTTAACCCTTCCCTGCCTGGCCGGGGTTCCTGGAGACCTGGTCTTCCTGGCCAGGAGTTAGCCAAGACCTGCACAGAGCCACCTGCAAGAGCGTTGCATGCTCTCCTTGGGTGCTCTTCTCTGGCCAACAGCCCCTTTCTCACCAAAAGGGACGGCTTTGGACATGCTGGTGGCAATGGCAAATCCATGGGGTGGATGGGCACTGGGCTGTGCCTCCTACAGAAAGCCACACTGCGTCCGTCCTCCCAGCACCAAGCTCAAGCCTTCATGATGGTGGTCCCCTCTATGATAAATCTCCTCTGGGGCTCTTTCCCTTGAGGACCCTCCAGTTTAACCCACTTATCTGGAGCTTCTCACTTTCTTCTGGGGTCTGCACCCTCCAGACAGGCAGCCATAAGGACTGAGAGATGGGCCCGTCCCTTGGGAAGGCAGGAGAGATCCTGTGGGCTTGGCCCCCTCTGCCTCTACTTATGCCAATGATGCTGCCTTTGAACCAGCCTTTGTGCAGGAGACAGGCTGGGGTAGCCAAGGAGAATGAAGGCGTCTCCTTCCTCCTCCTCTTCCCCATCCTCTTTGTTGCTTTTCTCCAGGTGGCTCTGGGCAGAGGCGGTTGTTGTGCCAAGACGTCTGCCCAGATCAGTGCATCAGCTCTGACGCCCCGGCACAGAGCATCCATCTGTCCTGCCGAGCCGGTGGGAGACAGCCCGGTCCTTGGCCAGCACTCCTGTCCACCCCACCCCCCGCCCCAGTCCCCCAAATCAGGGGGGGAAAACGGGGAACGTCATCTCCCATCCCTGTCGCGGTGAGAGGAGCCATGTGGGCTCGGGACCTCCGACAATTGGGGTCAAATTAACAATATGCTCCCACATTTGACTTTTCCCTTCCCTGCTGAGTCTAAAACGGCACCACCTCGCAGTGTCTTGTACAGGTCGATGCCAGGAAAAGTAACTGGAGGCGGCGCTCGGTGTTTTTTAGGAGATTTTTTCCCCCCACAACTGGGCTTTCTGAGGCTGATGAAACAGCCCCGTGGGCTGGGATGCAGGCTGGGAAAGGAGAGGAGCGACTCGAACGTGCTTAGCCGGATCCGGCTGCTGGGAGCTGCCCCAGTCCATGTGGGTTTTTCCTAAGGACTTACAAGCACAGACTGGGCTTCCTGCAGTCGAAGCAAGCTGCATCCCAGCTAAAAATCCCAGCTGATTCTAGGGAGCCCCTGACAAATTCCCATCTGAGAAAGCCAAGCCCGGTGCTGAGCCAGCACTAACAGCGCTGCCTGATGCGGCCCATCAGGGAGGTGTTTTCGGGCTCTGAAGCATCCCAGCCCCGTGCTCCCCTTGCTAACAGCCCCCAGGGCTGGGTAATGCACTGCTGCGGGTCTCCAAGCTGCGTAATGTCCATTAGCATCCCCAAATGTGAGCAGAGGGAGACCCCCCCCATCCTTCTCCTCCTCCCACCATCCCCGACAAAGCAGAAATGTGCTGACGCAGAAAAGCCAATCGGCATCTCATCCCTGCTGAGCATTGCTGGCCGAGGGGATAGAGTAACAGCATTAAAAAGGAGCCGCTTGTCAATAATTTCTTGGCGCTGGGCGGCCAGTGTTAAGGCTGACCTTTGGAGAGCTGGCGGGGCTCTCCAAAGGCGAAGAGGAGCAGCTGCTGGCGGGGATGGACCGATGCCATTTCCAACGACAGCTCCTGGCTCTGGGGATAAACACGTTGCCCGCTGTTCGATATCTATTGGGCGACCCAGGCGTCAGGCTTGGGAAAGGGTTTTGCGACGATATACGGACCCCGAAAGCCTGCAAGCAGGCTTTCGGGGTCCGTATATCGTCGCAAAACCCTTTCCCAAGCCTGAGTGCCGGGTTGCCCAACAGATATCAAAAGGCTCATCCTCGAGTCAGCGCTCATCCTCCAGGCTCTTCCCATCATGTTTTTAAGCATGGAGTAGTTGATCCATGGGCTGTTTTCCTCCTCCGGCTCTGCGAGGAGGAAGATGCTGGCAGGGATTAGCTGGAGAGAAGCAGCCAAGCTCGAAGAGCCAGTGAAAACCAGTTCAAGCAACTGGGATTTGGGATTGCTTTTTGAGCCAGGGATGGGATGCAGCTGCACAGGTTGTGCTTTACCTCCATCTCTCCTCTCCCTCCTATCTGTCTGCTTATTTATCTCTAGAGAGAGAAGGTATCTGAAGGATAATTTTCCTGTTGTCTCCTAAGATGTCCCGACCAGCCGGGCCCCCAGAGCAGCCAACCTGGGACACCTCCTTCCTCTTCCAAGGCCGAGACGTGGCCACCCTCTTCTCCGAAGACACCGCCCTGGTGATCGAATATTATCCGTACAAAACCAGTGAGTCTGGGAACACCACTGAGGATGCTCTCCCTCATCCCCGGGTTTGGCTGGGGGCAGGTCCTGGGTTGCCATGACCCCAGCCAGCTGCTCTTGCCCCTTCCCCAGTGTGGGATGTTCCAGGCACCCTCATTCCCGTGGGATACTCAGTGCTGCCCCTCACCAGCCGTGTTTTCCGAGAGCTGGCGGCACGGAGCGGCGAGATGCGTGTGGATGGCCTCGCCGTGCAGGTGAGCCGGGGGCTGCGGGGTGACGCTGGGCGATGCTGGGCAGGGTGGCACAGTGATGGTACCTATAGGGGATGGTACCTATAGCTGCTGGCATGGTGGGAGGGCTCTCCACATCTGGGTGGGCAGCCTGTCACAGAGCTCCCGAGCATCCCACGGGAAGCCAGAGTCCCTGCTCCGAACTGCAGCCCCGGATGCCTGGATGGCATCTGGGTGATGCCAAAGCCACCGAGAGCCCTGGTAGATAACCCAGAGGCCAGCGCAGGCTGTGACCCTTCCTCTGCCTCCCCAGGGCACGGACCTCAAAACCACGTCTGGGGCCATTCCGACTGTGGGGCTCTGCCTGCAGCTCCTTCAATCGGAGGTGAGATGCCGGGGATGGTGAACCCCGAGGCACAGAGGGATGGGGACGGGGACAGGGCAGGAGATGGCTCTTTAGAGCTCCTGCCCTCTCTCTAAACCTCTCAGGCGGGGATGAGCTGGGCTGGATCTGGGTTTTATCCCTTGTGCCTGTTGGCTCAGGGCTCTGGATTGACCCGCTGGGCAGCTGGAAAAAGCAGCATTGTTCTTGCCCTTGTGCACCCATTGCTTTCCCAGGGCTTTTGGAACATGCTCGTATTCCCGGGAAATCCCGGCTGGAGGCAGGGGGGCAGGCAGGGACACAGACAGGGTATTTGGGAGAAGCAGTTCACTGTCTCCATGTGGAGAAGGGCCAGGCTGGTTAACCACAGTGACAAACGTCCAGCTGTCTTCATCCCTCAGCTTTCGTGGTCCCCAGGGATGTCACAGCAGGGAGGGAATTTGGCTGTGTTTCCTGGGGGAGGGGGGAACCCTGCTAGCCTTTGGCTCCAGGACCGGCCCTTGGGCAGGTTAGGATGCGGCCGTGAGCCCGATCGATCTAATTACTGCAGCCGCCAGCCTCTGCTCCCATCTGCAAAAAAAAAAAAAATCCTATCCATAAAGTGAATTTGGGATAGGTCTGGATGCTGCACTGGCGACTGCATCCCCCCTGTCCCCGGGGGACCCGTGGCAGGCCGGGGCCGGCTGGTGGGGGTCTTTGCAGTGATTGCCCAGGGGGGTCAGCGAAAAGGGGTCTGCGTGTGATGAATTATTCACATGGGTGTCACTAAGTGCAGAATTAATCCTTTTGCTTCCAGCTGGCTGCTGCACTAAATTATCACTCGCAGTCATGCGGGAAAATGCTGCGGAATTCATTTAGCTGATTATTGTTTTGATCTGGGAGCCGTAATTTTTTTTCTCCTCTTCCCCAACCTCTCCCTTTCCCCCCCTCCAGCCCTGCCTTCCTTAATATATGTAAGAGCTGGGAGCGGAAACAAAAAACAGGAGAGCCAGAGCTGGCCTTGGGCTCCGCATCTGGATAATTCATCCGGCGGCAGCCCGGGCAGACGGATTTGGAGTGATGCAAATCGATGAACGAGCTGCTACCGAGCAGGGTGAGGGCTGGTTCGGCTCCTCCTGGCTTTGCTGAGGCCCTTGTTTCTTGCCTGGAGGTCAGGATTTTCCGAGGAAGATGCCCCAGCCAGCTGGCTGTGATCCCCAGCACCCTGAAACCGCAGCCCAGTGAGCAAGGGAGATGTTGCTGTGGTTTCAGGGGCAGAACCTCTCCTCTCCGCCTTCGGGCAGCTCCAGGCTTCAAGGGATGCTTGAAGGCTGGATTTCCAAGTCCTCAGCTCGTGGATTGTCCTGAGCTCAGCTTTGGGACAGCAAGAAGGGGCCAAACAGGGACCAAGAGGCAAAGACAGTCAATACAGGACCTGAATGGACCTGGCAAGGCATTGGGGCAGCCTTTGTACCAGGTTTGTCCTTGGGGTGTGAGGAGCCCCAGCATCCCTGCCCCATTCTCCCTCACCCCCCAGCTCTCCCCAGCCAGATGGCAAAAGAGAACAGACTCACCGAGCTCGCCTCGTTTCTTTTCTTATTCTTTTTTATTTGAATGTAGAGAGCTGAAAATGCATAACCTAGATTGGCTGGGCTTTTTATAACAAACAACAGCTAAATAAACCCTGGGCCATCTGTACTCTCCGGCGCACTCGGAGCCAGGCGTAAATCCCGGCTGCTCCGTGGCCTCTGCAGGGATTTCACCGACTCCTACCAGGGGTCTGGATGCTGCCGAGCTTGGCTTTGGATGCTCACATTGACCCGCCATGCTGGGAAAATGTCCTCAGCACCACGGTTTTCTAGGAATAAAGGGCTCCCCATAAATAGGACTCATCCCCCAGTATTTCTGCAGGGTCTCAAACCCCTGCTACATTTGTAATAGCCATGGGGAAATGGTTTGGAGCAGCTGCTTTATTAAAAGCCAAGAGCCCTGACACCAGGGATGAGCAAACAGGAGTCGTGTTATCCCAGGGCAAGGGCAGCACTCGGTTGCAGCCCCCCCGCCCTGGCTCCCAGTAAAGGCACCGCGACCCCCGGCTTTGCCCCCACCCAGCCCGGTATCCCCCTGCGCTCTCTCTTTGGAGCCCAAAGGAGAACAAAAGACTTTGATCATCTCAGGGAGACAAAGAAATCAAAGACTTCAGCAAAACGCTGGCGTTTTAGCAAATTAACGGCTGTTGCTGAAAAAACTGTTGCAGGGGGAAAACCTGCAGCCGACTTCATCCACCTCTGCGCTGGCTTGTGGCTCAAGGCAGGGCTCATCTTTTGCCTTCATTCTTCTTTTTCTACACCAAATTTGGTGTCTTGCCCAGGAAAGATGAGTCTGGCTGTGCAGTAGCCGGTGGCAAATCCATGTGCAGGGTCCCTGGTGCGCCCAGGGGATGCTGCGCCCCATCCAAGGGCTGGAAAATGCACACCAGAGGCATCTTTATTCCTAAGGGATTTATTCGTTGCCCCTGTTTATTAAACAGTCCTGTTTTACACTTCGTTTTGGCACGACCTCACCTCGCTCAGCCCATGAATTCAGCACTTGGGACCTTCAGGGTCACCCCAAGCCTCTGCGACACACTTTGCTGACCACCCTTGGTCACGTCACCCAAGATGGGGTCTGGGGACATGCCAACACGTGGTGACAGCCTCTGAAAAAAAAAAGGAAAAGCTAGTGCTGTTTTTTTCCAGGCAAGAAAAAAAAAATCAACAGGCTGGCTATATCATTGCTTAAACAGCCTTAATTTATGTAATTGCTGCCATTTAAAACCAGAAGCAGATCGGTGCCTGGTGTAAATTGTCACAGTGCCGGGGTGTAAATTGTCACCATGCCAGCCTGGCGATCAAAGCCCTTTTGGGCTGGCAAAAAAAATGGGTTTACAATTGGTCGTGGAGTGGGGAATCGCCATGTGTTTCCCATTATTTCAGCCTGTCTGGCCAGGTTTGTCCTCCACGAGCACCGAAATTGGGTTTTTATCCCCAAACCACGTTGCAGGGGATGCAGAAGCTGATGAAAGGCTTGTTTTGGGGAAGCATCACCCTTCCCTGCTGAGTGTATTCTTTTGGTGAGCCGGCACACCCTCAGAGGGCTTTCGGCACAGCCAAACTGCTGGCAGCCAAGCTCCTGCTTGCCAGCTCTCGATTGACACCTGCCAATCAAACACATCACCCATTCCTCTCATTACATGACGAATTACAAGAGGCGTTATGGCATCGTTGCCGGCCAGGAGCATCGTTAGCCAGGGAGAACCAAGCCAGCGAGAAACCGAAAAAAAAAGAAAAAAAGCAGGGAATGTCTTTGTTAAGCAGAATTTGTTGGGTTTCCACCCGCCGGTCCCCATGGAGCGTTCAGGGCAGCGCTAATTGAATTAAGAGCACGTGCGGTCCTGCGAGCAGCTCTCCGATGGGCGATAGCGGTGGGGCCGGGCTGGCCATCGCACCGGTTCAGCGGGCAGCAGCTGTACGCCGGCCTCGGTAATTGCAGGCAGAGCCTAAACTGTTGCATTTTGCATGATGCCATTCCCCAGGGAGGGGGGAGAGTGGCGGGGTGGGGGGCATCTTCATCCCAGCTTTGATGCTGGAGGAGCTTGGTTGAGGTCGGGGCCGGCGGCGTAATGAAATGCGGCGGCACAGGGGACGATGATGCTGATGGTGTTAATGAGGCAGCGATGGGGAAGGACACGGGGACGCCTACGGACACCTCTTCGTGTCCGCCCCCCGCTGCAGAGGCGGGAGGGGGAGGATGCTCGCTGCCCTCGTTAGCCGCACTAACGAGGCGAGGCCGGGTGCAGGCATGGAGTAATACCCAGCGAGGGCCACTTCGCTGCTGCCCATGCCCGTAGCCAATTTGGAGAGGCCGCCCAGGCTGATTGCTCAGCTGACGAAGCGAAGAGAGTGGTGGGGAGGGGGGGGGGAAGGCGAGGATTTGCTGGGTCACAGTTGCCGGCTCTGGGGCGGTGAAATAGGTGGGTGCCGGGTGCCATGCCTTGATGCAGGGATCCCAGTGGCAGGGCAGGTCCCCATCACCTAAACCTGCCCCAATACTGGGAGCTGGCTTGGCCAAGCCAGGGCAATGGTCCCTGCCCGTGACCTTGCCATCACAGGCGGCAGCAAGGAGCGCATGGACTCCATCGTTTATTCCATTAGATCTGACTTCCCCCTCTAACCGGATTAGAGGGGAGTCTATAAAAGCCAGGCTGGTGGGAGGAAAGTGGTGCACGCAGAGCCGGGCGCGGGAAATGAGGGACAGGGAAATCACATTATTCCTGCCGGCAGCGTCTGGCAGGGGATCTGGCAGGGGCTGCCGGTGTGCCGGAGGTGCATTACCCAGCCGGCACCAAAGCCAGGGGCAGCACCAGGCGGCGAAGTGGCTTTTAGCATCCCTTTGCGCCCACAGGACCTGGGTACCCACCTCCTGCCCACCCAGCGAAGGGGAGAGATGGGCTGAGCTGGGCACGGACCTGCTATTTCCACCAACACAGGTCTCAGTGCGAAGGACTGCCTCCTCCTCCTCCTCCTCCTCACCTTGTCGGTCCACTGCCTTTCACCCCGGGGATCCCCCTCCCTGCCCAAAGCTCCCCTTGCACCTTGCAAAGATGAGACGAGTGTGGCCAACCCACGGCTCTTTCCCATCCCACCCGTCCTGGTGGCATATCAGGGACATGGATGGTGGGACAGGGGACACGCGGCGGGGACAGCCCAGTCCGGGTCCCCCCTCCTTGCCCCTGTCACCACATCCATCCATCCTCCAGACCGTTGCCTCTCTCCCTCCCCAGAGACCAGCGGCGTTCCTGACCCCGTCGGGCAGCGATGCCCTTCCCAGCCCGGGCCCCGCCGACGCCAGCACATTCAAGAGGGGTGAAGAGCTGCGGGCAGCCCCCGTGTGCCCATTTTCTTGCCAGGTAAGAACCCCTGAGAGCAGCCAGCGATGCCAAGCCAACACCCTGCCCGCTTGCATCGCCCTGCCAGCCCCCACGAAGGCACGCACCCTGCCTCCGTAACGGTAAAAAACTGGCATAAATCCCAAATTTTAATCTCTCTTCCGAAGTGCATTGCCGGGAGCAGTGGGTTTTATCCATAGCCTGGTTGTATGAATAATTTCTTGTGTTGTGCCCACGGAGGAGCCTTTCCATGGGTGCCGGCATCCCCGGTCACCAGCTGTTTCGGGGTGGCACAGGGGCTGGATGGGGGACAGTGTCCCATCACCTTGCTGGGGGCAGCGCTCGTCAGAGCAGCCTGGATGCACCAGCTTCGATCTAATTGCTCAATCCCAAATCCATTTAGCAAATTCTCTCCTATTACCGTTGCATTATGTTGGAGACCCCAGGCACCTCCAGCTCATACCTTTCGGCTCCAGGAAAAAAAAAAAAAAGGCAGCTGTTCTCCTCCTCCAGCCCTTTGTACTGATAAATGGAGCCCTTGGATGAATGCAAACCCAGCCCTTGTGGTCCTAATATCTTCCTGTACTTTAAGCCATCTGGCTTTAAAAATAACAGGTCGTTAAACCCCAATTCTGCTTATTAAATAGCTGGGAGGGAAGGAGTGGAGGGGCCCTGCACTGCCCAAAAGCCCAATTATTTCCCCGTCAGCGGCTGCCCAAACCCCACCTTCAACCCAATCCCTCTCCCTGCGATTCAGGCTGCAAAGCGGGAAGAAAATTAGCAATAAAATAACAACCATAAAAATACAGAAAAGCTATTTTTTTTTCCTCCAGCTGTTTTAACTCCTCCAATCCACTGAGCTTTATTACTTCCCTTTCTGTGGCTGCAGCGGCTGCTTTATGCCCAGCCTAATAGAAACCCGTAATGGGGCGTGCAGAGGCGGGTACCACAGCACGGCGTAAATGCGATGAGGCTGCAAAGTCCAAATTTGATAGACTGAATTGCCCCAGGGCTCCAGAGAAGTCCCAACACCCTTCAGACCTGCACAGGATCCAGCCCTGGCATTACTACACAGTCTGTGCAATGTGTTTTCACCCACAGCTTCGCTCTTTGCTTGCGCCGATGCCCTGAGCGGTCTCAAATCCAGTGCTCTGTATCCTCACAAGAGCATCCCTGCATCGATAAAGTGAGGGAGGGTGAGAAGTGGTCTCAAGGATGCTTCCAGCATCCAATTTTAAAGCCTGAGCTGGGTGATGGGAGCCCAGAAAGGGTTTGCACAAGCCCTGGGCACCCCTGCCCTGCCTGAGCATCTTCTCTTTTTGTGGCTAAAAATGCTAGAAAGCGTTGCTGGTAGGATTATTATTTACCACCCCCACCCCACCCCAACCTTTGACAGTCGTTTTCTTTCTTTTGCTTTTTTCTTCCCCCTAAAGTGCAAATTATTTTCACTCCGCTTGCATTGCATTGCTTGGAAAGCCCATCTCCTGACAGCCACAGGAATCAGGGCTGACACCCTACTAATGGAGCGTGTGTGCGGGAGGGAGTAGGGACACAACAGCCCCCCCGGCAGTGGGGTCTTGGGGGGAGCACTCAGCTGATCACAGCCCTGTCACTTCTTCCCGCTCCGCTCCAGCTGATCAAACCTGGATCCCATCCCTACCCTGTGGCTTTGGAGGTCCTGCTCCGGATCTGCTCGTTAATGCCTTCATTAAAAAGTGAGGGGGGCGAGGCAAACAAAGCGATGAGGAATGTTATCAGAGATGGGGTAATCCTTCCCTGCCCTGGTCCCACGGAGCCAGAAAAGCCCCTGTGCAGGTTTGTGACCCCCCCCTCAGGCTTACCAAGGTTTGAGGCTGATTTCTGCTGGACGAGCTTTCTGACCTTAGGCTGAGGTTTATGCTGGATTCAGCCTAACCATGTTTTCCTACTCTTCTGCCCTCTCGCTGAATAGATTTGTGCCTCTCTTACCAGTTGATGAATAATTTACAAGCAGCACTTAACGATTAGGGGGGCGTTTTCTCCAACCTCTTCAAACATTTGCTTCCTCTTCAAGCCTCTCTTTCCCCATTCCCACCACCCATATTTGCCTGACCTGTCCATGCTGGGGGTTTTACAAGCCAAAGGGCCTCTTGGAGGGCTAGGAGAAGTAAATGTCTTTTTTTTTTTTTTTTTCCCCTTTGCTGGCATTTTGTTCCCAGCACTGCACATGTGCTATCACCTCCATCACATAAGATGAGAGCCCAGCTGTAAGGACTGTCCCCCAAAACCACACCGTGACGTGGTAGACCAGGCAGCAGTGGTGGGGACAGGACTTCTTGCTTGCCAGCAGCATTGGGGCCCCTTTGCTGGACCCATTTCCAGCTGCTGGGTGACATCTGAGGAAGATGGAACCTCCTGTGCCCACTGAGTGGGGTCTTCTGCTTCGGCGAGCTGGGAGGGGACCCCCGACATGGTACGGCACTGCTGAGCCCAGCAGCTCCTCGGAGCTGGTGCCTGCAAAGGCATCCCACTGGCAAGGGAAGGGGGGGATGCAAAGGATGAGGGTGCTGCGAGGGAAAAGGATGGTGCAGGGGGAGAGGGTGCTGCAAGGGGTGAAGGTGCTGCAAGGGAAAAGAATGGTGCATGGGAAGAGGGTGCTGCAAGGGGTGAGGATGCTGTAAAGCTTGAAGGTGCCATGATGGCCAAAGGATGATGCAAGGGAAAAGGGTGCTGCAAGGGAAGAGGGGATGCAAAGGATGAGGATACTGCAAGGGAAAAGGAGGGCGCAAGGGGAGAGGGAGCTGCAAGGGGTGAAGATGCTGCAAGGGCTGAGGGTGCTGCAGGGGGAGAGGGTGCTGTGAGAGGAGAGGGGGATGCGAAGGATGAGGGTGCTGCAAAGGGAAAGGGTGCTGCAAGGGGTGAAGATGCTACAAGGGGACAAGGGTGCTGTAAAGGGAGAGGGTGTTGTAAGGGGTGAGGGTGCTGTGAGGGGAGAAGGTGCTGTGAGGGGAGAAGGTGCTGTGAGGAGAGAGGGGGATGTGAAGGATGAGGGTGCAGTGAGGGGAGAAAGTGCTGTGAGGAGAGAGGGAGATGCGAAGGATGAGGGTGCTGCAAGGGGAGAAGGTGCTGCAAGGGGAGAAGGTGCTGCAAGGGACAAGGGTGCTGTAAAGGGAGAGGGTGCTGCAAGGGGAGAGGGGGATGCAAAGGATGAAGATGCTGCGAGGGAAAGGGGTGCTGCGAGGGGAGAGGCTGCTGCAGGGGGTGAAGATGCTGCAGTTGGTAAAGATGCTGCAAGGGGTGAAGATGCTGCAAGGGGTGAAGACGCTGCAGGGGCCGAGGGTGCTGCGAGGGGAGAGGGTGCTGCAATTCGTGAAGGTGCTGCAAGGGGTGAAGGTGCTGCAGGAGCCGAGGAGGCTGCGGCCCTGCTCTCCCGGTGCTGCCGGGCAGCCCCGTGTGCGGCTGCAGCCCCATCTAGCGCCAGCCTCGTCGCCCTGCCGAGCCCCCAACCCACGCTCCGCGGCCGGGCTCGTCCCGTGTCCCCCTCCCCCGGGGGGGTTGTCTTACCTCCCCAGGGTAGCTGCTCCTCTCCCCGGGGCCGGGAGAGGCCGGGCTGCAGGCAGGAGCCGTTGCAAGGTTGGGATGAGGATGCCCCTCTCTGCCCTGGCAGAGCTCGGTTAGGTTTGCCAGGGAGCTGGACACCCACAGATGTCCGAGCACCCACAGGCACGAGGCTCAGTGCCTGCCAGGCTGGGTGGGTGGGTTTTTTCCAGCACTCCCATTATGCAGGATTAAGCCAATTAATAAAAGAGGCCCATAAATCAGCTGACGCGACCCCAGATGATATCGATGCCCGTTTTACTTCTCAAGTAGATTAAGGGTTCGGCAATTTGCTTCCCCTTTTACTTAATTAGCTTTTTGCCCCGGTGATGACGAACCTGGTGCACGAAGGTGCCGTGCTGAGGGTGGGTGCCCCAGTATCTCCCCTGTGTGATGGGGTGACGCACATCCAGCAGTCACAAGGCAGGGGAGAGGCTCTTGATGGAATTTAGAGTATGGCAAAAGCCTCCCAGCCACCCCAAATCTGGTTGCAACAGCCCTGGTCCCTGCTTCCAGCCCTGGTCCCTGCTTCCAGCCCGTCTGGCCTGGGGGAGAGTAAAAGCAGCTGGAAATGCTGTTTTCTTGGGGGCGAGATGGGGCAAGGTGGGATGGCGAGGAGGGGGACAGAGGGATGGCTTTTGCAGGGCAGTGGAGGGTGCTGGAGGGGCAGGGACCCAACGGTGGAGGGCCGGGGGAGACTGGGAATGGGTTGGGGGGTTTGCAAATGGTCTGCATGCCACAGCTACGTTGCACGAGGGGGTTTTTGGTGCTCCAGGCTCCGAGCATGGGAGGGAAACTTGTCAGGCTTGGTGGGCTTTGCATGTGCTTCTCCTGCTTGGGTCTGGGTGGCTGTGGCTGTGGCTGCGGGGGGTACAAACCAGGGATGCCAGCAGTGAGCCAGAGCAGGGGAAAAAGAGAAAACTGCCTCCAAAATACCATTTTCTGTGTGTTTGGGGGTGCATGCGTTGGCATGTGCATGCCCTGTGGTGTGTCCTGTTCCAAACCGGTCCTGGAGGCACTACTCAACCCTCAGTGAACGTAGCATAGAAGGGCTCATTTATTCTCGTTTAGCGACTTCTCATCCTTTCCCAGTGCTAATTAATAAAGGGTGGGGCCCGATGGCCGGGGGCAGATGCTCAGGGTGGTGGGTGGTCAGGGCAGCGGGTGCTGCATGGCTCTGGGTGCTCTCAGCGCTGTGGCTTGGGGTACTGATGGATTTATGCCAGCTGCTGAAATGCAAGGGGCGTTTTTATCAGCAAACAGACTCCATACATAAGCAAACATGAAAATGGATGGCCACGGCGCCAGCAATAAACCGCCTGCCAGGCCAAGGACAAATCAAGGCAGCGCTTGTCACCAGGGGTGATGGGGTTGCTTGGGGTTTATCCCTCTGCAGCCACTTATTTTTCAAAGCTAAGGGAGGAAAATGCTTTGAGGGCACTTAAAAAGTGTGGGGCTAGGGGAGGGTATTTAACTCAGGTCCCATGCGCAGATTTTAAAAGGTATGCTTGGAAAACAGACTCTTCAGTAAGCTGCCAAGTCTCCCACTGGTACTGGGGGGGGTTGTGATATTTCTCCACTTTTTCACATCCCCAGCTGCTTGAAGTATGTTTATCTTAAAACACAGATGCAGATGTTTTCCTAGAAGGAAAAAAAAACTGCAAAGACCCAGTGGGAACCCAGGGTATCAGTCGTAACCTGTTTCGCTCACTTTTTGGTCTCAGGAGGGGACTTTTTTAGGTCTGGCCCCAGTTTGTGGTCAGGGTGAGCAGCAGCACTGGGGGATGCTCTGACCCATGCTGGGACTAGAAACCCATCCTGGGAGGCTCTGCTGACCTCCCCTTCCCCCTGGTCACCATGAGCAGCAGGACATCACCTGGGGACATCACCCCAGCTGTCCCCATCCCTCCCAAAAGCAGCCCCGTGCAGCAGGATGGGAGAAAAATTGTTTTTCAGGAACCAGGAGCTGACTCAGCCAGAGTTTGCTCTCAAAAGTCATCCTACCTCCTCCTAGCCACTGATTTTCTTTTCTTTTTTTTCTTTTTTTTTCTTTTTTCTTTGAGCAAAATAAACCAGCAGCGACTCGCAGAGGAATCACAGTCCCTGCTGGTGGCACGACTGCTTTCTTAAGCCTTATCTTGAAGAAGCAGGCAGGCGGGTGGGAGCCCAAGGAGCAGTCGTCTCTACACGGAGCGTCTTGCCTCCCCGAGTTACCCAGTGTAATCCAGAGGCTTTTATTTCCTTGTACAACATGATATCAGCAGCCGGCAGCTGGGCCTGGAGCTGGATAGCGATGGTAATCGCCCGCCCTAAAATCATCATCCTCGTTAGGAAGGGAGCAGTAGATGTGGTGTCTCTATTAAATCGAACTCGGCTCAGATTAAGCGCTTTTCAATGCAATCCAATTAACTCTTAAATTGAATTGTAATGCTTTGGCTAATATACCCCCCCCCAGCACAGCTCCCACCCTAGCCCCGATGTATGGGAAGGGAGTTCAGCCTTGGTTTAATCAGATAAAAACCCGCTTATTTGCTGCCTTTCACCGGCTGCTACATCCTACGAAGGTGTGTGGGGAGTGGCCAGGCTAAAAATCTCCATATTTCCCTTGGGGGACCTGCAATTCCCCCAGGGGTTGGGGTTCCCCAGGGAAACACTTTGAATTTGGAAGTAGAGGGGAAAAAAAAAAAACAAAAAACATTTGCCCCACCAACACGTCTGCCCAGATGTTGTCCTGAGGATGGGTTTGGGTATTTGACAATCCCCCTCCCTCCGCCCCATCAGGTACCCGTGTCCCAAGGGGATGGGTAAGGTCGATGAGGGCATCAGGCAAAGCAAACAGAGGCATCACTATCTCCTGATGGTTTCGTGAGCTTTTGTTACAGAAAAGAGGGAAAAATGGGATTTTTCTTCCCTCTGATCTTCTTAAGCTGCTGCGGCAATATTTTTCTCAGATATGTAAATCTGAGCTTATCCCATCTTCATTACAATTAAGGAATTGGGCTTAATACTCATCCAGAGACATGTTATTCATTGAGCTGGAGGGAGATTGTGTTGGAGAAGAGGCTGGTGCACTGCCAGGGGCTCAAATGCCTCCATGCTCACAAGTGAAATGAGTTGGCCCATCCTCAGCCTCTCTCTGGGGTGCATTGCTGTCCCCTCCCTGGCCAGGGACAGGATCAGGCCATGCTATGCGGATGCAGAATCCTCTGGTACACCCTGTTTTCAGCCACTTTTGGACCTTCCTGCCTCCCGTGGAGGTTTATTTCTAGCCCCCCTGCCTCTCTTTGCTCCGTGCTGCTCCGTCTAGAGATGAATTGATTCCAGCAGTCAAAGCTAATCGATACATCAAAGCATCTCGGAGCAATTTGTTAAGTAAATAAAAAAAAAACTTGGCCTAAGCAAATACAGGAAGGGGGGGGGGGGGGCTCATCGGGGCGGGTGAAAGGCTCTAAATGCAGAGGAAGCTTCAGAAGCTTGGAAATGATGGGGGAAAAAAAAAAAAAAAAATAGCGAGTGCCAGGAGTTTCAAAGCTTCCATCATTTCAGATGTGGATTCCCAGCCTTTCATCCCAGACCCCTGCAGGAAGGAGAGACACACTATCTCCAGGTGGATTTGAGATAGGTGGTATAGGGGAAAATATGTTCAAATACCCTTAACTCTGCCCCGTCCCCGGAGGCAGCACTGGGGTGATGCTGCCTGCCAGGAATGGTTGCACAGGCAGAAGTATGGGATGGTGGGTGTCCAAGCAGCATTGGGCTGGGACTAAAGGCTGGGGATGCTTTTCCAGCCTCTGCAGGTGTTGTCTGAACCTAGAACAGCCGTGGTTGAACCCAGCACCTTCCAGCACAGGCAGGGAAAGCAGCTACCCAGCCCAGGCGAGCCAAGTGCAGTCCAGTGCATTATTGATGGAGCAGATAATTGCACGCTTCCCACCGGCTCTTTGATTAAAAATTGATGGCACAGGACAAGGTAGTGAGGGACTCCATCGACTTACACCGGCCTCTTTGTTTCTTAACAAACACTGAAGGAGAGGTGGATGCGGGATGCCGCAGCGGGTGGGAGGCACGAGAGCCCCTGTGGGTACCCTGAAAGGGGGGGTTGGGACTGGGGGACCTGTTGGGGCAGAGCATCCCTTCCCTTAAAATGCTATAAATTCAATCTCGGGATGAAAGTGGGGTTTGATCAGTGAATTATTCAGCAAATTATTCTCTGCTTGGGATCGGGCCAAACCCCAAAGCAGAGCTGAAGGCCAATGCCGCCTGGCATCTCCAAGGCGTGGGTCCTCAGAAGTTAATTGAGCGTTTGAAGCATCAGAGGAGCGTGCTGAGAGGGGAGAGCATTTCCATGCCCGCATCCGAGGCAGGGAAATGAGGTGCTGTCACCTCCAGAGCCAGCTGGGCATGCTGGGACCTGGCAGTGGCCGCCACGGAGTCACCTCCTCGGGGCTGCACTGCTGGGAGCAGGAGATAAGGCAACAGCAGCCGAAACGGCAATGGGGATAGGGATGAGGATGGGGAGGAAGGGCTGGGGGCAGCAAGGGGCTGGTGTCTCAAAGGGAGCACTTGCAGGCAGCGCTTGCTGCCCCGATGGCTTTGGAAGCGGCAATGGGACGTGCAGGGGTGGAAGGGATGCTAAAGGGGAAGAGATGCGGGTGCCTGGGGCAAGGAGTGGGCAGAGCCAGCTGCCTGCAGCTGGAATGCACCCGTCTGGGTGCAGGCGGGTGATTTTAGGTGCTGAGCTGCTGCAGGGAGGAGTTGCTAAGAGAAGGGTTGTGTTGTAGCAACGGCCACCGGCACGCCAGGCTGCCGGGAGCCTCCGCGCTACCTAAATCCCTTTGCCAGCAGAAAGGGCCAGGGAAAAACAGCTTTTCCTCATGCTACAACCTCCCAACATCGCCGTAAGTCCACCGGCCAGCAGCTCGGGTGGCGGTGCGGGGACAGGATATTTGCTCGGGGGTGGTGGAGCCATTGAGGACTTTGTTTGGGGCGGGTAGAGCCTGGCAACCCACCAGCGAGCTGGGCTGGCTGCCGGGAGCGGGGTGCCAGGGGGATCAGAGCACCCAAGGAGCGGGAATGATGCTGTACTACAGACCCTTGTCCTCCACCGTGAGTGCCAGGTTGCGGTGGGTGGGGATGGGGACATCATCCTGTTGCTGGTGTCACCAACAGGACACCCAGAGGTCCCTGTTACAGGATGGCACCCGGTTGGGCTTGCTTTTGGTCATAGCCAAATTTCTTCCAAAGGCTGCACGCCTCAATGGTCCAGCAATGAGATGATGCTCAAAGCCAGGCATTTCTAAATGTCCCCATCCTTGGGAGAAGGTCTTCCAGCCCGGTGGCCACACCACGTTGCATCCGAGCCCCAAAGGGGGATGCTTGAAGCATCACAGCCAGCAATGCCAGAGCTTTTTGGGGCAGGGCTGGATCCTGACCCCAAAGCAACGATGGCAAAGGTGTTTTGCTCCAGGTGAAAGCCAGAAGAGCGGCTCTCAGCTGTGGGAAAGGGTCTGAGGGAGCTTGCTGCTCCTCTCAGAGGGCTTTCCCTAGCCTGCTCCTCATCCTTACCCTCCACTCTGACATCTCCTGCCAGCTCCACCGAGACAATGTGTCCCTCCCAGCGGCCGATGCCGTGGCCAGCATCCTGCCTGGAAAGCAGCTGTTCCCGCACGGGACAGGAGCACCATCAGAAGAGCAGAGGTAGGGGGGTGCCACACCGGTTTTGCCCTCTCTTGGCTCCTTCTTCTCATCCTCTTTGGAGTGGTTTCCTCCATTCTCCCCATGTTTTCCCCAGTGGCTTCTCCTCCTGCCCCATCACTGCCGATCTTCCTCCTCATCTCCTCCAGGCTCCCACCCTTCCTGCATCCCCATCCCCACCAGCACTTGCCTTGCCCCCCGGCACCCCAAACAGGCTCCTGTCTCTTACGGAGGGTTCCCCAGCCAAGGCTTTGCTGGTGTTTCACTCTGGCGGGAGCAGCTGGCCAAGGGTGTCCCACCTTCCCGGTCTCTGCTTTGCAGATCCCAAGAGATCACTGGGGACAAGCAGGAGCTGGTGAGTGCCGAGGAGACTGGAGGAGCTGGGGGCACTGGGGGGGACAGCGGTGTCCCCAGAGCGGGTCCTGGCTCCCGTGGAGACCGAAGCTCTACGCTGCCGGTGAGTGAAGGTCTGGCGGGGGGGGGGGCAGCCCTTGAGTTCGGCTGGAGCAGGCTTTATCTTGGGGGTAAACTGACTCCTGGATGAAACAGCTCTCAGGCAGATGGGGAGGAAGGAGAGGAAGTTCTCGCTGCACCTGCCCCCCTATCCCCCCCCCCAAGGCCAAGTGATGCTGTTGCACCCCCTCCCCGCACCCCGGCCCCCCCCGTGGGCCGCTGGCCAAGGCCATCCCCAAGGCTGGGAGTGGGGGGCCAGGGGAGCTGGAGGCACGCGGCTCCCTCTGGCCAAGGTCCCCGCTGCTGGGATCCTTTCCACAGCCCAGCGTGGCAGGGAGGGATTCAGGAGGGTCAGCCTGAGAAGATGCAAACCCTTGGGGAATTTCTTCCCCCCAGCATCACCTGACAAGGCGTTCCCCAACCCCACAGGTGCTAAAAAAAACCCCAGGCTTATCTATATAAAACATTCATCCTTGTGTTATTCTTCACCACCTCCCTTCTTTTAAAGACTTGCAAAGCCCCATAAGGCTCAGAGCTTGAGATTAACGCCCAGCTCCAACGCTGCTCCACCCCATGTCCTTGGCAGAGTTGTTTTTCCCCCAAGGGAGGGGTGGAAAAAGATGGGGAAATGGGGAAGGGTCTCTGTTGGGTGGAGGGAGAGGTGGGTGGGTGGAGAGGAGAAGGTTTGGAGGGACAGGAAAGAAGGATGGATGGGTGGAGAAGAGAAGGATGGATGGATGGATGGATAGATGGATGGATGGATGAATGGATGGATGGTTGGAGACTAGAAGGATGGATGGCTAGAGAAGAGAAGGATGCGTGGTTGGAGAAGGGTGGATGGAGAGAAGGATGGATGGATGGGAAAGAGAAGGATGTATGGTTGCAAGAGGAGGGGAAAAACTGGATGTTTCTTAGCTACTCCATGGTGGCTCTGACCCTCAAGACAAATATCCTCAGCTGAGCTCTTGGTGCTGGGGAAAGCCGTGGCTGGCAGCGGGGTGCCAGCAGCTCTGCTCTGGGCTGGCAGGAGGCGAGCAGCTACCGTCTGGCGCTGAAGCGGATGGCCGGGGACCTTCTGTCCCTGCGCCAGCACGTCACCAGCCTAGAGGTGGAGAACAGGCACCTACGGCGCAGCCTGGCCTCGCGGGAGGAGCTGGGCCACACTCTGCTTGCCGATGTGGACCTGGACGTCATGACGCGGGAGGAGCTGCTGGACAGGCTCGGTGCGTGATGGGGAAGGGGGAGGTAGAAATTGGGGGACCCCTCTCCTTGGCACCATCCCCTGGTTGGGTGATGAGAAAGTGGCATGGGGCTGTTGCAGCCACCCTCAAGCACAAGCTGGTGGCCGGTACAGTGGAGATGAGGAGGCTGAAGGACCGTGTCCAACGGCTGCAGAACGAGCTGATCCGGGTATGGATATGGCAGGAGCGGGCAGGGGCTGCCTGAGGGATGGGATGGGATGGGAGCAGAGGAGCAGGGCGGCAGCAGGGAGAGCATCACAACACCCCCATAGCCAAACAAGTGCCCAAGAGCCCCAGGACGCCCACCATGAGGCTCTCCCAGCCCTACAAGTGATGACCCAGGGCTTGAGGCTCGGCATGGAGGTCCCTGGAGGGTTTTTCCCCCTTCCTCCCCCCCAGAAAAATGACCAGGAGAAGGACCTGGTGCTGCTCCAGCGAGCCCACCAGCAGCAGCAAGCTGTGCTGAAGAGGTGCCAGGAGAAGGTGGCCAAGACAAAGAACTTAGAGGAGACAGTGCGGCAGCAGGAGAAGGTGAGTTGGGAGGTTGGGGGGGCATGAGGTTGGGGTAAGAAGGGCAGGTTGGGGGGCACGAGGCTCTTTGGAGAAGATGGGACCCTCTGGTCTGTTCCACCCTTCCACGAGCACCACCCAGTGCCAGGACCACGGTGGCTGGGGAGATGTGACAGTCACCACAGCCTCGCATCGAGCTGGTGACATGGGGACAGCTCTGCTCTCTCCGGCAGGTGATCGAGGCGATGGAGAGGGTGCTGCAGGAGAAACTCACCAGGGCAGGCAGGAGTACTGAGAAGTCAGCGGGTGGGTGCAAGCAGGGACAGGGACCCTCGAGGGGGGGGGACACCGCTATACAGCTGCTGGCTTCTGCTGGTGGCCATCTCCTTCTGATGGTTTGCACCACGGGGTGGCCTGTGGTGGGCGATCAGAGGAGGTCCTGAGCCCCCTCTTACCCATCCCTGGGCATGGGGGAGGTAGCAACATGGTCCTGGCCCCCATTTCTGCACAAAGGGGGGGTGTAGCACGCATCCCAGTGCCCCCCCTTCACCCCATCCCACAGGTGAAGCCCTCTCCGGGGAGGTGTATGCCGTGCTGCTGGCCGAGAACCGCAGGCTGCGGGAGGACCTGGCGAGACCCCCCCACCTCTTGCCCCCCGTCATCCCGCAGCCCCCAACCTTGCCGGTGAGACCGGGGAGGGGGACACAGGGCTGGTATGGGTGGGGACAGAGCCGTGGCACCCCAAAAAGCAACGCCGGGGAGGAACCGGGCACACCAGGGACATCACCTAAGGCAGCATCTCCGGCTCTGTGGGGCAATAGCCACCCCTGTGTCTTGCTCCCCCCATGAGCAGGGGGTGGGAAGGGGTGTGGGGGGGTAATCTGGCATTGCCTTTCCCCACTCCTGCTCATCTTGTGGCCCACAGGGTGGTTTTGGGCGTGCGGAGAAGCTGTCTCTGCTGGCCAGGCTGGAGGAGGCACAAGCCCAGAGGCGGGTGCTGGAAAGGCAGGTGGGCATCGACCTCCTGCACCCTGTTTGATTATGGGGGGGCCTTGGGGTGTCGGGCTGGGCTGGGGGGCACCTCTGGCCCCCTGCTTTGGAAAGAGCCAGCTTGGTTTGGGTCCGTCCCAGCTGGAGGAGGCGGCGAGGAAGTGGGGACGGGAGAAGCAGGAGCTCGGCACTCGGCTGCTGGAGCGGGAGCACGGCTTCCCCTACGCCCCCACCACGGTGAGCACCTTGCGGGGGGGGACACGACCAGGGCCACCCAACATGGAAGTTGGCAGCCGGTGTTTGCTGCCAGGGGGAAGGAGGGGGGCTCAGAGCCACCCCTCTGCACCCAGGCAGCTGGGGGAGCAGGGTGGCTGGGGGTGTCCATGCCCACCCCCACATCAGGGGGGATTTGCCTCAGTTTCCCTGCAGGACCCTGGGCAAGGCAGGAGGGTGGTCCCCAGGTTTGCAGGACCCCCCCCCCCCCCGCATCCTAGGATGTCCCCCAGGGTCACACACACTACCCCCCCCACCAACCCCCTTATCACAGCCCTCTCCCCCATAGCCAATGCCCCCAAGGGGAGTGGGGATGGATTTACAGCCCCCCTGAGACTTTTTCCCATTCCCCACCAGCATTTGCCGGCAATCTCCACAGCCCCCCTGAGAAGACCCCAGCCCCTGGCCCGCCTGCCCTAGCCTGCACCTGGTGAGAGAGATGGAGAAACCTAAAACGCTGGCAAAAAGGAGCTGGTGCTTTTTCGCAAGATGAAATTACAGAGTAAATCAGAGGCAAAGCAAAACATTAGAGGGTGTCGGAGGAGCACAGCCACGGTCCCCAGTGTGGTCCCTGGGGACACCCCCCCCCGAGCAACTGGAGCTGGGGGTTTGCTCCGGTTTATCTCCACTGTGGCGTAAGCGCAGCCTTGAGCAAGCTGGAGCGAAGGCAGGGATGCGCCAAGCCAAGGCTGTGGCCGTGAAAGCGTCCCAGCCGTCCCCCGAATCACATCCCTGGGCTGGAGACTGGCTGTAAGGAGCTGAAAGCGCTGCCGGGCTGTCGGGGATGGCTCCCAAACTGGGACTAAGCTGGGTGTCACCCAGGATTGGGCTCCTCACGCGTGGGACTCGAGCGGCCGTAAGGTCAAGTAGATGGGTTTGTCCGGGATCAGGATGAGATCGAACTTGGTCCCAACTTCCACCGCTCTCATGGTTTCGATCTTGAAGTTCTCCAGGATCTGGGGTGGAAGAGAAAAGAGCGGCTGGAAAATGCCGGAGGTACCAAAACCCACGTGCCACCTCCCCGGTCCCTTCCAGTGCCAAGTCCCCAGCGTCCCCAGCAGCAGGATGCTCACCTGCATGAGGAAGAGCTGCATCTCCAGCTCGGCAATCCGGCGCCCCAGGCACTGGCGGGGTCCAAAACCAAAACCCAGCCCCTTGAAATGCTTGGGGCCAGCTGCCAGCCAACGCTGGGGGCTGAACTGCTCCGGCTTGGGGAAGACCTCAGGATCCCGGCCCATGGCATAGAGACCAACCTGCACCAGCGTCTGCAGGGAAGGATCAGCCCCGTGGGTCCAGGCTCCCCACGTGGCTTCACTGGTGCTCGGGGTAGAGGGAGGGGGTGCAGGGATGGGATCTGGCCCCAGATGATCCCCACGGCTGCTCCCCACCACGTCACCCAGCCATGCTCCAGGTCCCACCTTTGCCCAGAGACCCGCGTGAAGCGGGTCGGGACGAGGAGGGACCTGGTGGCAGCTCTCACCTTGGGCGGGATGCGGTAGTCCTGGAGGATGATTTCTTGCGTGGTGTACCTCTGCAGGGTCACTGCCACGGGGTGCAGCCTGGAGGGGGGGGACAGGTCCCACACACCTGATTTTGGGGACAGCCTGGCCCGCCCATGTTCCCGCTTGGATGCACGACATCCCAGCAGTGCCAGTGGTTCGGGGAGGGAAGGGGCTGGGGGTGTTTTTCAGCGGGAGCTCCTCCTCACCTGAGTGTCTCCTTGATGGTGGCTTTGAGCAGCCGGATGGTTTTCAGCATCTTCACCCTGTCCCCTGCTGCTTCCCGCTTGGCAGCCAGGACCTCTGCCCGTAGCTGCTCCTGGACCCCCGGGGACCGTGCCAGCTCGAACATGGCCCACTGCAGCGTCATGGAGGTCTGGAGCGGGGCAAGGAAGCAAGGTTAAACACCAACCGGGACCTTCTCCCTGCCCAACAACCCTGCCCACACTTTACCGTGTCCACCCCGCCAGCCATCATCTCGGTGATGCTGGCCTTGATATCATCCAAGGGCAGCTTGTCCTGCATGATGAGGCTGCAGAGGATGCCCATGTACTCCTTGGCACTCTTGCGTTGCAGTCGCAGGTCCCGGTAGACATTTTGTATGCATTTGTCCGCTGAGGAGACGAGGAGACACGGCATGGTCTTCCTCCCCCGGGGCCGTGGTGGAGGAGGAAGGCACCAGATGTGGCACCTTAGGACGTCGTTGCCCCACACTGGTGGCTTCTCCATGGGAGCTGCCCCTGCGGTGGGTTGGGTCTGCGGTCCCGACTGCAGGACCCAGCAGTGGCAGGGTAGGCACGGAGGGTGGGGGGTGAGGGTGCCCCAAGCGGGGGGGACACCCTGCAGGAGGGTTGTCCCAAGTGCCAAAAGCTCTCTGAGGTCACAAGCCCCTCTGGGAGAGCTGTTCCCCTCAACGTGATGCCCATCATCTGCCCTTCACCATTCCTGGATGGTTCCCCACTGCTCCATTCTACCAGCTCCAGATGTGGAAAGCCTTCCTGGCCTTGGTGGCCCCGTGCTGGGTGGTTGGACCCGGGAGAAGGTCTCCACGCTGGTGAGATGAGGCTGCACTATGGAGCCAAGTCCTCAAAAGGGCACAGGGAGGTGTGGGCAGGAGGAGCACTCACCCTGGGAGAAGATGGCATCCCAGGCCTGGACGTGGTCCCGCCACGTCTTGACATTGAGGTGGCGGAGGAGGGCGGGTGGCAGGTAGAGCATGGGCGACGTGGTGTGGAACATCAGACTCACGGCATCAATGAAGCGCTGTGCCTCGGGGTCCACAAAGTCCTGCAGCAGCCCCAGCCGCTCCCCGTACAGCACGTGGCATATGGCTGCAAGCACGGCACTCGTGAGGGGATCTGGCCGGGGGAGACCCCACCCCCATCCCCTCCACCCTTCCAGGGCCAACTCCAGCCTTTCCATGGCTACAGGGACCTGGTTTGGCCTCCTGTTCACTCCGAGCATCACGGGGCCATGAAGGCATCCCTTGTTGGGTAAGGTTGGCTAGCAGGTGATGACTGGTAGATGATAAAACAGTGTTTTATCAACAGTGTTGAGTTGTTCTCTACTTGTCTGGGGAGAGGACATCCCCCTAGATGCTACAGCCTTGGGGGAGAAGCTCGTTTGCCCATCTCTGAGGATGAACTTGGGGGAAACACAGTGTGTTGCCCACCTTGGGCACCCCGCAAAGGGGTGTTTCAGCAGGGGGGGACATGTCCTGCAGAGACTCGTGCCCCTGACACTCACACTCCAGGGCGAAGCGGAAGAGCTCGTGGGTGAAATCGGCCGTCCAGTGCTCCCGGCCGCTCTTCCCCACCTGGGCTCGTGCCCGCCGAACAAAGTCCTCGCCCACCTCGCTCAGCAGAGGCACGAAACCCTCCACCACCTGCGGCAACAGCACCTCCTTGTTCAGCATCAGGCGGTCCGAGCGCCAGGCCTCCCCAGTCCTGTGGGACACCAACGTGGGGGGTCAGAGGCATCCCACCCCACCAAGCCCCCCACCCCCGGAGGATGCCACCCTCCAAAGCACAGGTCCCCATCACCCTCCTGATGCTCCAGCTTCCCACCCTCCCGTGTGCTGGGGCTATCGCGATAGGACCTGGGAGCCCCGTTTGAGGGCACTCCACCCCTCCAACTCACTTGAGGAGCACGCCATAGGGCTTGTTGCGGTAGTCACGGTAAGCCACCCAGGGGGGCACGCTGAAGCGCTCCGGCAGAGTCCCCTCCGCTTGGAAGAGGGTGGCAGCGTCCCGGGGGCTGATGATGTTCACACTCTCGTAGACACCCAACTTCTCCCTGCCAGGGTGAGGAGGGGTGTTGGCCCCGCACCCTGACCCCTACCTGCATCCCCCTGCAGCCCCTCATCTCCCCAGATCAACCACCTTCCCCCTAGCACCCCCAAATCAACCACCGTCCCCCTCGCATCCACCAAAACCCTGCCTGCAGGTCCCATCCCAGGGGGTGCAGCAGCTCAGCACCAGGCAGGGTCAGGGCCCCAGGGCTCAGGCAGGCACAACTGGGGGTGCTGGACCTCGACAACCCCCTGGCCCCCCCACCTTCATCCCCCTCTGCCTGGGGATGTCAGCTCCAGACCCTGCAGAGATTTGGGGGGGGGGGCAGAGTCCCTCTCCAGCCCTGCCGCCCCCTCCTCCCGACATCCCGCATCCTCAAGGCACGAGTGGGTCTCCCCTCTCGCCCCTCACCGTAGCATCAAGCCTGGCCAGCACAGGGCAAGCTAGGCTGCTCCGGCAGCTCAGCCACCTATTTACCACCCAGAGCAGGGCTGGGAATAGCAGCAGCATCCCAGACTGGAAAAGCTGCCGGAGCTGGGGAGCAGGGCGGGGGGGATGCTAGGGCCAGATGTTGCCTCACCTGTAGATGGGTCCGAACTGCTGGAACTTGCGAGCCATGATGTGATGGACGTTGTGCAAGCCGCCCTCCTGCCAGAAGCGGTAGAGGTTGAGCCAGCCGGCTCGCCAGTCACCAGGCAGCTGGTTGAAGGGTCGAGGAGTTGGTGGGATGGGGGTGGGAGCCCCCCCATCCCAGCGGCATCCCCCGGCTCGGGCAGGGAGACATCCCCGCAAGACGCCTGGCTTGGGTGCAACCCGGGTGAGCATGGAAGCGGGTGGTGGGAGAAGGAGGCGAGGGTGGCCTCGCTCTTATCCCCCAGCCGGCCTCGCTCAAGGTGAGATGCTCTCGCCCGCCTCCCGATGAGTCACGGCTGCCCCAGGGACGGGGACGTTTCGCCCCGGCAAGAAGGCAGGCACTGGGGCACGGGGCAGCCAAAAGGGTTTTGCAGAGCATCATCCCCTCCCAGCCTTGCCATAAGGGGTTTGCCGGGTGATGCACGGATCTTGAGCGGCACGGGGTGATGCTGGCAGGTGGCCCGTGCCACCCCAATAAAAGTGGGTGCTGTTGCAAGTGCTGAAAATGAAAAATGAAAAATTAAAACCCCAGCTGCCAAGGGGAGGAACGTTTCATCTGCAGAATAAATGATAAAAACGATCTTGGGGGACAAAATAGCGTGGGTTAGACTTAAAAAAGCTCAGGCCTGATGGGTCACTGCAGGAGGGGACAGCCTCAGGGACAGCCTGGCCATCACTGGGGGTGTCTCACCTCCATCCTCCCCAGGGCAGGGGGTGCTGGGGGTTGCAGATCCCCCCCTTCCCAGGCTCTCCTGCCCCAGAGCATCAGCTGCCATTTAGTGCAGGAACCCCGAACACACCCCCCCACCAGCAAAGAGAGGCTTTTTGGGGTGTCATGGCCCCCGTCGAGGCAGGGACAAAGGCTCCAGCCCCTGAGCTTGGTGGCAGACAAGGCCCCTTGTCCCCAGGCCCAGTAACACCCGCTGGCAACCAGTTGGCGATGGGTGGTGGGAGAGGTAATGGGGAGGGGGTCACTGGGAGATCCCTGGGCCTTTCTGAGGCATCCCTTTGGGGTGTCCCTGGAGTTGGTCTGGCGGGGTCTCTGGGGTGACCCTTGAGGATGGGGGGGGGCAGGACTCCAGGTAAGTCCCTGGGGTTCCCTGGGGGGTCCCCATCCCACAGCCTTGAAGGCCTGGAGGAGGAGGAGCTGACGGACGGCTTCTGCTGGGCTTCTTCCCGTTTTAAAACCTTGCTCCGGTTATCATTTATCCCCGGGGAACTGGGAAGAAGAAGGAGGCAGCGCGGAGGATGCCGAGCCGGGGCTGCGAGAACGGCGGCGGGCACCGGGGGGCGCGCCTGCCCCGCCTGCCGCCACCGGTGCCGGGGACACCCACCGGTCCGTCCCCTCCATCCCCGGGACGTGTCGCCTGTCCCCTGCCAGGCACCGGCTCTTGTCCCCTTCCTCCCTCCCAGGCTCTGTCCCGTCCGGAACCACGGTGCCCGTCACGTCCCAAGGGACAGGGTCTGTCCCCTCCCGTCCTGGCCACCCCACCGCTCGTCCCTGCTGCCACCACCCGCATGAAGATGCTCGCTCGGTGTGGGCCCCAGAGCAGCCCCATAACCCCGGGGACACGGGTGGCACGGTGCCACCCCGCTGTCCTTGACCCCTCGCGCTGCCACTGTCCCGGGTGGGACCTGCTGTCTCCCCTCCGGCCACAGGAACGGGCTCAGATCAGAGCCTTTTGGCCACCTTGGTGCTCGTAAAAACACAAGTGCGGGCCCAAGGGACACGGCCACGCGGCTGAGCTCTGCCCTCACGCAGCGCTGGGTGGCCCCGTTGCCCCCAGCCCCAAGAGGGGACAGTCACCCATCACCTCTGAACCCCCTCTTTCCACCATCTCCCCAAAGCGTGGGGAACCAGCTCATGGGCTCCATCACCCCGTGCCTGTCCCCCGCATCACCAGTGGGTCCCACGCACATCCTCTGGTGGGGCCCTGCCCTTCTCCTTCTGTGCCTCCTGCCCCCGACCCTGGGAGGTCTCCAGATTTTCGGGGCACCTCCCCAATGGCGTTGCCACCCCTGCAGCACGAAGAAAACATGACGGTTTGTCCCCGTGCTGAAAGCCTGTGAGAACGCTGCTTGCAGAGGAAGCCACCAGCTGCTGCGGTGGGTACAGGAATCCGTGCGGTTTGGGGGGGCTCTGATGGGGGGTGGGGGGCAGAAAACGTGTCGGGGAGGTGCTCAGAAACCCACAGCGTCACTCTTTCCCCAGCCAGCAGAAATCGCAGCGGGGATGGGGCTCTGACCGCTTTTGCCGACGGCCTCATCCGTAATGAGCAAAGTGGGCAGCACGTGGATGGGAGGAGGCATTTCCCCCACCTCCGCAGGCAGCAGATCACCCACGAAGCCTGTGAGAATTGACCGTATCCCCTACTATTTTTGGATGAGCCAAAACAGAGAGTCTCTCCCCTCCCTGGTGGCCTTCTCCCCATGCCACCCCGTGCCGCGGACAAGGAGTGACCCTCCAGTGGGACTTCCCACTCCTGAGAGCTGGCACCCATGGGTGTTGTGCTCTCGCTTTCCCCCTGCGGGGCTTTCCTGGCGTGTATCACCTCCCCGAGCGAGCGAGTGAGCAGGGTGAGTAACCACCTGGGCCCTTCACACCTTCCCCCGGTAAATCATACCTCCGAGACGCTGCTGAGAAACCCCCCAGCTTTCTGCTCTGTGGCAGGAAAACCTCGCTGAGCCAGGGCCTCAGCCCCAGCCCCAGCCCCAGCGAAACCCCAACCTCTGCGGAAAATCCCCCTCCTCGACCTCATCCCTCGGTCACCTTGGTCTGGGAATGCCAAGACTGCAGGGATTCAGCAGAGGGAAGGTGTTTTGGCAGAGCAGCTCATCCTTTCTGCATCTCTGCCCCGCAGAGCTGATGGGAACCGGCTGGGATGGGGCTGACTTCAGCCAGAGTGATGCTGGAAAGCGGATCTGGTTTGGAGGGCAGAATAAAGGGACTGCATCACATCGCTGGGATGGAGAGCAGAGCAGAGCAGGTGTGAAATCAGTGGCTGGGAGAAGGGCGTGGAGTTGATTGCGTTGCTTTCTTACCTTAAAAATACAGCCTGCATCCATATGTGGACCCATGCTGCTCGGCTGCCCGCTGCTCGCGCCCATCCCTTGGGAAGGACGGGGCTTTTCATGTATTTTCCAACAGGCTCTTTTCTTTTCCGCAATGATTTCATCCTGGGGTCTTCCCTGCTCTCTGCATGAGCGAATCCATTCATTACAAGCTTTCAGCTCCTGCCCACGAGCAGGTGGTTGGGAAAATTTCAGTAGTAAAACTCCTGCCCAGAAACTCCCTGTGATTCAGTTTAGGGCTGGAGGGGAGGGGGCAAAACTCATTTTCATAATATCGTGTTGAAAAAGAGAAAACTTTCAGCTGCAAACAGACTGTAGCCATGATCAAGCAGTTCTTGCTGGAGGATTTCCCCCGGGAGCAGAGAGAAGGGGATGACCCAGCACGTGTTGGGCAGCATCCCCGAGGCACTCGGGGTTGAGCGCATGATGCTCGAGGAGCTGCCAGGAGCACCCAGAGCTGCTCATCGGGAGGATGGGCCCAGCCACGACAAGCTTTAGTCTGAAACAGGGGTGATTCTAGCTTGTTTTTATTGTCCTGCTCCATTAAACTGAATCTCCTCTTACTAATTTTTTGTGTTCAGTCCCAGACCTCAAAATTGCCAGGGTGATGCCTGGGTTTTGGGGTGTCGATCGAGCCGGGATGGGGTATCTCACCCTGATGGGATGCGTCCTTTGGCCGCAATTGCCCCTCAGGGCTCTTGGGTGGAAACTCATGGCTGGAGGGGGAAGAGCATTTGCGTATCAGCTGTGGGGAGGAGGAGCACAGCCACGTGAGAGGAAGGCACACTGGTTAATCCCATGTTTAACTTCCTCCAGGATCTCCTGGGTTATCTCATTTCTAGTAAACGGCTGGATTTCCCACTCGCATCACTCTCCATGGCCAGCCCCAACCCGCCTCGGTGGCGTAGCATGACCCACACCATGTCCCCCGTGCCCCAGCGTGGACAACTGGCAAAAGTTGCCCAGAGCCATGCATGGACAGACAGACACCTGCCCGAGGCTGGTTAAAGCCTGAGATCCTCAGGGAAAAGCGGGAAACAGCCGCAGGGCAGCAGACACCCCTTGCAAACAAAGCTGCCACATCACAGACAGGAAAAACGGGTCAGACGAAGAGGAGCGAAGGGGGAAGGAGCCGGGTGGGTGGCATGGTTTCAGGCACCTGATCCAGACACATGAGCTCTGTTTATGGTTCTCTTTCGCCAGCCTGTCTCAGGGGAAGCGGGCGGTGACACCGGCTGCGTCAGGCGGGATGGGCAGGATGGGCAGGACACCCACGGGATTGCTGGCCCAGGGGTGACGGCAGTGCTGCTGGGCCCGGTTCCAGCTCTAACTGGAGCTCAGACGTGGCCAGGAAGGGGAGCGTGTGCTGGGCCTGGCTGAGCCCGAGATAAGATGCAAGATAAGAAAAACACCGGGAGAGGGCTTGGGCTGCTCTTCTCCAGGGGACGGGGAGGATGGAAGATGTTGCCGTGATGCAGCAGCACCTCTCCATCCCTGGGATCCCAGCTCTCCTGAAACCAGGGGTGCTCCTCGGGACATCCCGATTCCAGGCTCCAGATGGCTCCTTCTGGAGTTGCTCCGTACCCCCATCCCACAAGGAAAAGCTGCCCAGAGGGATGCTATGACTGGAGACGGCATCTTGGATGCGCTTACGGTCAGTGCACGCCCTGGGTGCCTTACACGGAGCAAGCAGGCAGCTACTGTGGGATTTCTCACCAGCTCTTGCATCCCATCGAGACGGATACAGGATTTCCTGGGTCTATTGTCCTGCCTAGCAAACTCTCCTCCCAGAGCAGTCTCCAAGGCCGCTGCGGAGGCTGGAGGCAGAAATAGCCCCCAAAAACGGCGCTGGGAAAAAATCAAATGCTCTCAAGGCTTTTGTTTCAGGCATGTGGCCGTGCCCCTCCAGCCTGTGCTGGAAGAAGCCTGGAGAAATTGCTGCAGTACCTGACCTTCCTGTGCGTGCCTGCTCTCATCGAAACAAGGCTCCTAAAATAACTTGCTCAAACAATGTGGCCATAGACGGGATGACGACGGTGACGCCTTGGCTTTCCCCTCCCCACACATGGTTTTTCCCTCCAGCAGCCCCAAAGCCCTCAATAAACCCTGGTACATGTGTTTGCCCACAACTTTCGGCTTATTGTATTTATAGGAAGCAGCCAGTGGCCAGGGGAAATGCAGCCCAGAATAAAACACAGCCTGAAATGTTCCGCCTTTGCTGCTTTTCTCAGGAAACTTAGCAAAAGGCTCCATCTTTTGACCCAGCTGTCCTCAGGGAGCCGGGACAGGGACCCACTTGCAAAGGCTGGGATGGGGAAGGAGATGCTGCTGCAGCCCCTTTGCAGGTCCATAGGGTCTCTGTGTTACCCAGGGCTGTCCCTGTGCCACTCGGCCCCGTGCTCTCAGCCTGCTTCTTGGGCAAGAAAACAGAGCCCGGGCAGCCAAAATGGTGTTATCGCAGTCCTGCAGCCCGCACAGCCCCAGCCCACCGCTTCCGACCTGCTCCCGGGGGGATTTTCAGCATTCCTTTCGGGCACTGCTCCCAGCCCTCCTGCTCGCCTCTTCCCAGGGCACCACGAAACACTTGTCTGGGGTTTTAGCAAGGGGTTTTAGAGCTTTGGTAATCCAATGCTCGGCAGCAATAGAACTGGAAATGCAAACGTCTCGGCGTCTGTGTACAGTACCGGGGGGATAACGCCTGGGTACTGGGTTTCTCTCCCTTCCCGTCTGGGGCAAGCTCCCCACCTCCTCCCACCACGGAGGGGGGCCTGCCAGAAATCACACTTCTTGTTTTAGCTCCGCTGAAACCCGCCTGCCTTTTGGGCTCATTTCTCCTTTATACCAAGATGCCGCTGCCGCATATGCTGCCAGCACCGGCAGGAAGTTTTCTGCCAAACCCAGTGCTAAGAAAGAAATAAGGCAAGGGAGGCTTTCGCTTTCAGCTGCCAAGCCCGGCGTCCCCCGCCCTCCCCCCCCAAAACCTTGCAGATCAGGGACCTGCAAAACCCTCCTGCAAGTCCTGGGCCCAGACCTCTAGCACATGTCCCAGGGCACAGAGGTGCCCGTCACCGACATCTCCGTCCCCCTGGCTGGTACCCCATCACCTCCGATAACTTTGCAAAAGGAGCTCGTCGGTGCATCACTGCAAACTGTAGCTTGGGGGAGGGCTCCAACCCAACTGCCAATACCTGAATATTTTCTGACGCTACCTGCAGGAACCGGCCCAGCAGCAAGCACTAAGAATAGCACACGGAAAGGCAGCTGGGCACGGGTTTTGATGAAGCCGCAACCCTCTGAAAGCCCTGCAAAAGGGGGCTGAGCACTGCAACAGGTCTGCTAGGCTCGGCAACCGGTTCTGCCTTTGTGCCAAAGTGCTTTGATGGAGGGTTTGAAAGAGAGGTGGGGGTATTGTTATCTCCTGCTTTTGTTGGCACGTTTTAAAAGCTTGAATTCCTCCTATTGCCTGCTTCCCTCCATCCTGAGCCCGGCCTTTTCCCCCCTGCCGGCTGCCAACCATCAGCTCATTTTTCCCCAAAACCAGCAAAAAAAGAGAGCCACGAGTTCCGTGCCACTCCATTTCACAGGCTGTCAGCCAGGCAGCCCGTGCATTCATTCCTAAAAGCCATTCCCGACGTCAAAGCCAAGGATGCGCGGGAGCATCATGATGCCTGCCCCAGCTCCCGGCAGAGTCGCAGGCAGAAGGTGCTGGGACGGCTCCGTGCCCATGAGGACCCGCCGCCGCTATTTATATCCCTCTTTTTCCGCAAATGGTGGGCGGCGATGAGCCGGGTGCTGCTAACTCCCCCCTTGTTTTTTCCAGGGGGAATTTGCCCAGCTTCTCACTCCCGATGGTGCCAGCCTGAAGCGGGAACAGCAAGCCCCAGGCACAAGGGGTGGCCTGGCATTGGGCTGGGGCTGCTGCTGGAGAGGAGAGGCAGGTGAGACATGGAAGAGGGTGCAGGGACCCCTTGGTCATGAGGGAAGATGGACAGGGGAGACCCCGGCCACCGTCACAGCAGCACCCCTCAGCTCCTGGCGAGAAACACGGCACTCGCCTACTCTTTTCCATTCTTTATTTCAACGATCACATTCTCACTTTGGTCACAGCTCTGAAAGGTTTTTTTGGTAGCTGTTGCGGTGTTTGCTCTTCCTCTTCTCTAATTTGAACTCGCTTTCTACAATATTATAAAATTATACAAGTACAGTAATCATCAGTTGATAATAAATAGGTATTTGTTAGTTCACAAAGTTAAAGTGCTTTGAGAAGGGATGTAAGAAGCTCTATCCTAGATTCGGGGGAGGGGGGTATCTTGGAAATGTAGTGCAGTAGGAAGCTCTGGCCCGTTGTCCGTAGTCTGCGGTCATGAGAAGCCCCCTTGCCAAAAAGACCCCTCGGGCACTCCTGAGTGTCTCTGAGCAGGCACAAAGCAGGAGCTGTGCTGCTGCGACAGGTTACTGGAAGCATGAGATACGATGCCCCCTCGGTTACACGGCCCGAGGCTGGGGCGTTTCAGCTGTCGAGAGGGCTGGGAAAGGTTTGGACAAGGTGTGGGATCGCCCCTTGCCCACAGGTGCAGGGACAGCATCCCGTTTTTCACAGTTTAGTCTTGCTCAGAGACCTCAAAGCCCAAGGGAAGCAAACCCCGGTCCTCCTCTGTCCCCTCACTGTGAGGGAGAGGGGCAGATCTGCTCCGGGCGGTGAGGAGAGCCACAGCCCCCGCTGAGCCCGTCGGCATCACCCTGAGATCAGCAGCCTGCTGCCTCTTTCCCTGAGGAAGCCCGGTCCCTCTCCTGGAGGAGAGGTGCTGGGAGCAGGCGGCTGCCTGCTGCCCACAGATAAATGCCCTTAGCTGCCTGCAGAGGATTTGTGCGTTTAAAACTTCTTCCCAGGGCCTCCCGGGTTTGGTTTGGGCTCTGCTTCCATCTTCCCTTCCTGTCCCCTTCAGGCTGTCCTTCCCCACACCCCAAATCTAGTCACCTTCCAAGGCTTTTCCATGCAAAATGCTAACTTTGTGCCTGTCTTTGCTTTGCAGGTTTCCAGTGCTAGTTCCCGATCTCCCTCTCATGTCAAAGCCAGCTGCAAAACAAAAAAAGAAACCAAACCCTAAAACCCTTCCAGAGCCCAATTCTCCAGACCAGGAGGCAACTCAGATGTGACACTGGGAGCGTTCCAGCTGCTTGCCAACCCAAACAGACATTAGCCCCTAGAAACTCGGAGGCATCAAGTCCCCGCTCGGAGCGAAGCACAGATCAACCAGTTCGAAAGGCCAAGGGCTGGCTCCTCCTCTTCATCACATGCACGTTCCCAAAGAGAGGAGTCATTGTGCCCTGAGGATCAGTGCATGCACGTCGGCAGAAGTCCCCTGAACGTCCGCACCCAGGGTAGGCTCAGGTCAACATAACAGCGCGGGCTCGCGGAGAGGCTGACACCGCTCCCTTCACGCTGCTGGGTACAGCGAACGTCCCCCACCCCTTCCCTCCCTGTCCCCAAACCCTGCTCCATCTGGCCCTGCAGTCGCATATTCCTCACCATGACTCCTCCACCAAGGCCAAAGATGGAGGGGTTGCTGCCCAGGACCCCTCTTGGGACAGTCAAATATTAATGTCCAAGGAGTGACTAAGAGAATAGGAATCTCGCCTCAGGAGCAGACAGCAAGTGCAGGAAGAACGGCGGCAGCAGCCAGGATGGTGGGAACACAGCTCTGTCATGTTCAGTGGAAGAGCTCCACCAACACCACCATGAGCAGCAGCTGCAGCCAAGAGCCAAACGTCATGGTGGCCTGGCCCTTCTGGGACATGAACCTGAGCTGGTTGACCAAGTGCTCCTTCACCAGAGCCTGCCTGAAGCCATCCTCCTCCGAGATGCAGACGTAGCGGCCGTAGTGAATGTGGCTCACATTCTGGATGAAGTGGAAGCAGTCCTGCTGGGGGTGGGTGGTGTTGCAGGTCTTGATGAGGCTGTTGTTGTGGTACCAGTTGTAGGTGGCATAGTGGGATTCGATGGGACAGTTGAGGTAGTAGCGGGAGAAAGGGACGACTGTGATGTTCTGAAAGTCATCTACTGGAAGAGATTAAGAAGCGGGGGGTGAAATAGGCACATCCAGCAACCACAGATTCCCCCACAAGTCTAGAAGGAAGAACAGTTGGGTTGATGGGGACATGTTACACAGCCATTTAACAACAATGGCAGGGCCTGACCCACACCTGGTGAAGTCCATGGGACTCTTCTCCCAGGACATCAGCAAACACAGAGTTTAAACCCTCTCACCCAGCTAAGAAACACATTATCTAGCAATTAAGTCCAAGCTGAGACTTGCTTGGTGTCTTGGTTTCAGCACAGTCGTTCCCAGCTCCCCAGCAATGAATTGGAACATCTTGCACAACCCATAGAAAGACCTGAGAATCAGTAACCCTGCCCCAAACACCCCCTGGATACATGGCCTACAGCTCAAAACTTTTACATACCTTCCTTAATATCCCCGTTTTGGCACTTTCCTTGCCATGGCTCCAGGTTCAGGTTCTGACGCACCTCCCTAGCAGATGGGAATAAGCATTAACAAAGCATTAACATCATGGAAGCAGCATTTCAGGGCCAGGAAAGGAAACGCCCATAAAAGATGCAGTGGATCAGATAAGGAAGAAAGTTTAAACACCTGTTATTAGCTGGGTAGGGAAAAACACACCCCACACCCCCACTTAGGAGGTTGGTGGGTAACAAATACAAGACCCAGCAACTCACCACTATCAACTGCTTTAAACAGCATCACAACCAGCAGAGCTACACACATTTCTAACAGCAAAAGAGGGGCTGGGTGCTCAAAACCCACTGACCTCTCCCCCTCCAGAGCAGGAGTGCTGCAGGAGGGACGGATCCCTGCAGAGGTGCAGTTTTTGGGGACAGCACAGACGTCCGTGCTGTTACTGCCTGGACAGGATGAGCTCATCTCTCTCTGTGATGGGAAGATGGCCTCAAAACCATGTGTGGCCCTGGCCAGGAAGGGGAATACTGAGGGTCTGGGTATTTCTCACATGAAAGAAGCCAGCTGAAGGTGACGGAGAAACAGCAAGCTGTCTGCACCACATACCGGTTTAGATAAACTGACTGACAACTCCCATTGAACCACCCGCAGTACGGGTCCCTCGCCAGCAAGCAGCTGTCACAGTTGTTGCGATACACCCTGCACATGTCCATGGGTATCTCCACAACTTTATCTGTTGAGCCGATGTACAGCATTGCCTGCAGGAGGGAAGCAGAGGGGCTGATCATCTCAGCACTGTGTCCCAGTGCCACCTTACAAGCGTCTAGCACTTCTCCTGCAGCTTCACTGTGATACTGGGGTGGATTTCACCAGCAGGGCTGGTAGGTCTCCAGGCAATGCAGCCATATGTCCCTATCATGGGAGGGAAAGCAGTCATCCTTCCCCCACCAGCCCTGTGTATAAATAAGTTTGCTCCACCAGTGACAGCGGTGTTGTCAACTCTGGGACAGAGCACTAGCGCTGTCTGACAGCTCATCTGCCAGCAAGGCTGGACAACGAGAGGGAAACTGCAGGGGGAGGAGAACACTGTGCTGGGATTTGGCCCAGGGAGCAAACAGCCTCGTTCTTCCCTTGCCTCTAGAGGAGAGGAGGTGTCCAAAAAGCTCCGTTGCCCACTGACCACACAGAGAGTTACCCAGGACTGGGGACATCAGCTCAGCTGTTAGGATTTAGCAAAGCACGCTGTGGGACCCCCCACAAACCCACCCAGAGGCTACTTCCAGATCCAGGGGCTGTCACTAAACCATCTGTCTCTGCCTTCCCTGCTGCCTGCTTTTAAAGCTACAGCCTGACCCACTGCTTTCCTTTCTACGGAGCAGGAAGAGACCCACCCTCTTGTGGTCCAAGATCATGGACTGGATCGGGTCCTTCTTTGGGAAGACCTGGAGCTCCATGATGTTCTGCACCCCGTCCGGCAGCTCCACGATCTTGTGGATGGATCCCCTGTCTAGAAAGAAAGAGGGGAGAGCCCTGATGAAGCGTGCTGAGAGCAGAAAGGCAAGGCAGAGGGGCTGCCGGCAGAGGTGGGGAAGCCAGGCAGAGAACCAGCTCTGCCTCCAGCCCTCGCTGTGGCACACAATACCCACTCTGCAGAGCCAGGCTGGACTGGATTCCTGAAACCAGCCACCCACAGAAGACAGGACCTTTCTCAGAAGGAGGCTGCTTGCTCTGCTAGGAAATCGTCCCCCAGAGAGTAGCGTTTCCTACAGCACAGCCTTGTCATCCTCCCAGCCAAGAGCCATGAGGAACCCACTTCCCATCACCCTTCCGGACCTAGCTGTGCCTGCTTTGATCAGCTGCGCTGGAACAGCCTCAGCAAGAAAAACCAACTGCTCTTGAGCTCCACTCTGCTTTGATCACTGGCCTGTTCTTGCATAAGCCTCATCTCACTGCTCGCCTGAGGCTGAAACTTGGGTTTGCCTTTCTGTTTTTCTAATTAAACTGACTCCCCTCCCCAGTTAAAAGACTCCAAACTGGTGATTTAAGAAAATGAGTCAGTTTGGTGGAGGGGTAGAAAGGCAGATCCTGAGGGAACAGGGCTCAGGAATCCTCATCCTTTTTACCCTCTTTTACTTCTTGCATGGTTTCCCCTTCCCAAATAGTCACTCCCTTCTCCACCATCAACCAGGTGGAGATGAAAGACGTGACCCCAGGTCAGGCAGGGATTAGGACCCCCCAGGTGCTGGCCCTTGCCTCCACCCACCCCAGTGAGGGTGGGCAGCTGCCCTGCCAAGCCCTGCATCTTGGAGTAAGCTCCCTGGCGGGAGTCTGCAAGGCGTTAGCTGCATTTAAGCAAAGGCTTTCGGCAAGATAAGAACAACCTGAGCATGCGTGGGCCCAAATCCAACACAGGCCACCTACTGAGAGCTGTCTGCATTTTTTTAATCACAGATTAGGAAACAAAAACCCCAGAAAGTCCCTCCACAAGTGCCAGTGAACAAATCCCAGCACAGTGCAGAAAAAGGGATGAGCACAGCTGCAGGGAGCAAGCCCGGGGAGGCAGGCAGGCAAGAGAGGGAAGCACTGGGTTAGGAACCTTTGCACCTTCTGGGCAGCGGGTAGCTGCACTGCATGGGAACCCAGGCAGCTGCGTAACCGAGCTTGCCAATCTTTTGCTCTCCATCCCATTCACTTGCAGCTGAATTGCCTTGGCCCAGCTCCGCAGCATCTCCGGCTGCCCCAGGACCACCAGCAGCTGTGATCAGCTGGCTGTGTCTCCAGCTGGAGGTGCTGGCCTCACAGGAAGTCTGCGCTGCTGCACTAGAGCAAGCAGGGACAGGAGATGACGGAGAGGGTCCCTTTGCAAAGGATTTCTGCTTGACAGTGTAAAGCTCCACCTGGGGAGAGCTGTGCTACCCCTTCCTTGCCCTAAAACACTTGGCCTGAGACCTACCACAGGCTGAAGCAGCCCAACTGGGTAAATCCCACGTGCTGGGATTCTGCTTTCAGCCTGTCTTTGCCTATGCAGCCAAATTGGATGTATTTAGCTGTACTGGGACTTGGCAGCTCTTTTCTGCTTGACAAACATATGCCAAACTGGGAACATAGCCCCTTGCTTCGCTCTGCACTGGGGGTCTCGTCTGCTTCCCTTGGGTTCCCTACCCTCCAGGGGAAAGCAAACTCCAGGGAACTCCAGACAGAATGGTTCCCAGTACCTGTCGCCAGATAAAGCACATTGTAGCGGCGTCCATCACCCGCAGAGACCTCGTGCACCCCAATCTTCTGGTAGCGGTGCTTGTTGTGGAATAAGGGGCTCTTGGTGGGGGAGAGGGGCTCCACCCGGTCCTCCACCTCCGGGTGGCTGTCAGCTATCTTGAAGGTCTCGCTCGGGGTGTGTTGTCCAGAGGAAACGCACTGCAGCAAGAGGGGACAAAAGCCACTGACAGAGTCAGACAGGTCCCTGAGGATGAGGCTCGAGGGCAGGAGAGCAAGGCAGGGCACAGCGTGGATACCTCAGCCCAGAGGGGGATGCCCAGGCACGGTGCACAAGCCTGCCCTGGGAGTAAACACAAGCCCTGGGGCTGCTGTGATTGCGCTCGTGCCAGGCCCCACCAGCGATCTCCCCTGCAGAAGTCACGGTTTAGGAGCCTTATGCCCTGTCACACACACCCTCCCACCCCTGAGGCTTAGGGGAGCCTCCCCCCACCCTGCTGTTTGGTGCCAGGTCAGTGGTGTGCCTGCAACCACAGGCCAGGCTGCAGGTTGGCTCGGTGAACCCCCAGGGTTAGCAAACGCAAGGCAAGACACTGTCCTCCAGCTTCACACGCAAGAGCTCACAAACCTGTTTGCCGAGGCATGCAGAGCCCATCTCCCCTTGCTTTCTATGAAGGTGTTGGACCTTATCCAGCCTCCTTTTGTTTCCAGCAACAAACCTCAGATCCTTCCCGCAGTGCCTACAACCTTCCTCGCTGCCCCAGTGCTCACCTGGCTGCTCAGCGGTGGGACCATCCCCTCACCTGCCCCAGCTACTCTGACAACTGCAGTGGCGGAGCAGGGACCAGCTCTCCTGGCCTCAGGAGGCCTCTCCACTTCATGTGGGCATCTTTTGTCACTCACTCACCTGCCCAGGCTTGATCTCTGGGTTGGGACCATTATAGCCTTTGAGTCTGGACGTCCGAAACACGTTGTCAATGTCCCCAAAGGAATAGACGCAAACAGCAGAGCTTCCCCTGTGGGCGATAAGACAAAGAGAGGGTCAGGGAGACATTGGCCATCACCCCTACAGCTGGACCGTGTTTGCCACCCAAGTGCCTGCCAGAGACACTAAAGGACTGACAGAAAGGCTTTGGCCCAAACAGCCCATCTGCCCGTTTTGCAAAGACTCTCACCAGGTGTTTGTGAAGAGCCCGTAGACTTTGGAGTGTCGCCAGTTACTTGCAGGGACAAAGAAGACATCTTGCAACCAGTTGAAGTTGCCCTTGGTGACTGGGTCAACACAAATCAAGCTGGCCTTCAGGAAAGTGGTCCACTTGGAAGCAGAGAGCGAACTGGTTCCCCCTTTATCTTCCTGGGGGAGAGGGAAAGCAGGGAGTCAGAGTTTGGCAGAGAAGAATACAAAGTGCCTCCCGTCCACCATCTTGGATGGATAACTGGGGGATGCTCCAGAGGTATATTTGTTGCCGGTCACTGCAACAATCATGTACCTCTCCAACATACGAGAGAGACAGAACAGGGCTTTCTCCCCCCTACAGGCAAGATGGGAGCCAGAGGATGGGAAGGCCAAAGGACATGGCCGTACCACACAAGAACTCTGTGGCAGAGGAGAGAATTGAGCCAGAGGGGCCAATAACACTAGGTGAGCTGCCATGTCCATTTGCCACCCCTGTAACACTCTTGCCTCCCCACCATACACTATTCCCATGGTACCTTACACAGCTGGGCCACTCGGGAGATGTTTCTAGGGGCCTCAGGACTCTTATCCGGATTGTCTTCGCGAAAGAAGTAGTAAATCTTGTCTTGGTGAGGCTCTTCGTGCCTTAATGTGGTGGCTTTGACAAACTGAGGGTCTGAAAAGGGAAGCAAGCCATCAGAAAACCTTGGCCTGAACACACATTTCATCTGAAAAGCCACCAGTTGGGACCAAACCAGCATGCCCTGCAGCTAACCGCTCACCCTCAGACAAGAGGAGGAAATGCAAACACCATCTGTGCTCCAGGCAAAGGACAGGTCTGAGCCCATCGTCTATACCTGACTGGTGCGTCATACTAACACACTAACAACCACTTTTCATGTGCCACCTTCCCAGTGGGTTTGCCTTCCTCTCCCTCCTGCGCAACTCCACGCACCCGCTCCCTTGAAGGCCAAGTCCCCAGAGCCCAGTGAAGCCTCAGCTGTTTAGCAGCGAAGGAAACCCATTCTTCCTTCTTTTGCAGGGGAGCTATCATCATACAGGAAGGCTTCCTCGGTGGGAACAAGCTGCACTCTTGTTTGTGTTTGCTGTGGAAAACCCAATGATGCTCTTCCTATTAATACACCACTGCCACAAAGGGCATCCCCAGCAGCGGCAGAGTCCTTCTGAGCATCGTTAGTTGGTGTCCCCATGGCAGGGAGTTCTGTGTAAGTGTGGCTCTGGGTCTATCAGGTTTTCTTGCCGGTGCCTTGGTTGCCCCCCCTCCACTGCCCTGCATGAACAAGTCCTGTTCTGCCCTGGTGTCATTTTGCTTTGATTTTGTCTTTGGCCAGGGGTTCAATAATCTCCCATTCCCTAGTGTCACTGGGGAGGCTTGGGGGAAGGCAATGTAATAAGCTCATGGAAATTGAGGAGGGTCCTTTCTCTCTATTGTCCACCCTGTCCCATGCACTGCCCAACATCTTCATGCCTCAAGACCTCACCCTGGCTGGGGATTTGGAAAGAGTCACTGCCCGGAGTGGAAGTTGTTCTTCCTGTTTCCACCACTGCATGGCAGCTGATGGACACCTTCACACAACCATGTTTTCTTCCAGCATCTGACAGGGAACTTACCACCCATTTCTCTCCATTTCCTCATCTCACCCTGAGCAAGAGGAGCTCACTTGTGAGTTGTTTTGTCCCAGAAGCGAAGAGCTGAAATTCCCCCAGCTGGCAGCAAGAGAGCTGGAGGGAGCCACTGGGTCCCTCCTCACCGGCATTGCAGGTGGGGACCAGATCAGCCCTCTCCACAGCTCTAGGGGTGACCAAACCCAAACAAGAAGCTCTGGGGCTACACCCCAGCTGGGCAGAGAGGATCTACCCCTCCAAGCTGTGCTGTGTACATATGGCCCACAGTTGTGGACTGATAAAGAGTCCAACTTATCTGCCTGGTGAGACAAAGTGGCAGGTCCCATGCTTTCAGAATCTCCCCCATACTTACTCTGCATCACTGTGTCGCTTGTGTAGAGCTCTCCACCCCCTCTCACTCGACGAAAACGGGGTATCTTGCCGTTCTGCTGGCTCTTCTTGATGGTGGAGTAGATGTCATGACCTATGGGACAGGAAGGTTCATTTGCAGCAGGCTGTTTCCGGAGGGACCAGAAGCATTTGTGAGAAGAAAACAGAGAACCAAGAACTCTCTGGGCACATGGACTCACCGAGATGGTGGATACAGGTCAAGAAACCCAGTCCTCACTACCTAGGATGGAGCAGGCCTGGCAGGACTCCTCCAGTCCTTTTCCTTAAAGAGTGGCAGGGACAGATTCTTGCTCTGCCTCTGGGAAGGATCCTCCTCTGTCCCTCTGCCAGGCCCAGAGCAGTGGAGTTACTGCAGGACTCTCCTGCCCCACTGTCTCCATTGCACTCTACCCTTCCGCACAGAGACTCAACCCTCATACCCTGGATAGGAATAAACTTTATGCCATGCGCTGCCCTAGAAGGATGTGGATTTCGATGAGGCAAAAGCAAGAAGTGCTAAGGCCAGTTGCCAACTAGAATAGAGGGACAAAGCCCTTGGAGCAGCCTCAGGGTGCCCCTTTTTGTTAGAGAGCCCAGCCTTCCTGCACAGCACTATGACTGAAAATATGCGAGCAGCCAGACTTACCATCAACGACAACGAGGGTATTCGAGTCAGGGGTGAAAGGAGCAATACCTCTCCCATCCCATGAAGTGCGCTCCTTTCTCTGCGTCTGGGTAAGGACAGAAATGGTCCCTAAGTGTGATCAGTTCAGGGAAAGCAGGAGAGCCAGGTGCCCACATCTACCCCTGGGGCAGGAGGAAAGCAGCTCTGCTTGGCTGACACAGCCCAAACGAGGGAAGGATGCAGCCCATCGTCAAATAGGCCAGGCAGAGCTCCTGCTGCAGGCAGGAGGTGAGCGGAGAGGGACTATGACAAGTGAGCACAGACGAGGCGTGTGCAGACCTCTGCTCATGCGGGCTGTCCCATGCTGTCACCATAAGCTCCTTGAGGGAGTTGGCATTTGGGCATTTCAGAGCACTCTGAGAAGGAGTGGGGATCAGGGCACTGTTTTACAGATGGAGACAGCACAAAACAAAACAGCAAGTGCTTTGCTCTGGTCCCATCACAGGTGGCCACAGCATACCAAGTTCCAACAGGTGGGAGCGCAGGCACCAGTCCCACACACTAACATCCCGTCTCCATACTTCTCCACTAACGTGAGGTAATTTTTATTGTCCTCCTGCAAGAGAAAGAAGAGGAGCATGAGCAGCTGCAAACGGCAGAGCACAGCCCCACAGCTCCAAGCCCACAGCACTACCAAGCACACTGCTGTATGGCTTCCTAGTTTTTTCATGGGTCTTAAAACCAGAGAAGGAAACTAGTATCATCTCATCTGATCTCCTGCTCCACAGGTACTGGAGGTCTTCACCCAAAGACAGCATGTGAGGAGCATACACAGTTCCTTCCCCAGCAGTCCTTCAACCCAAGTCCTCCAACCCTCACTCATCCAGCTGTTCCACATGCTATTCCATCACAGGTAGGACCTACCAAACTCCCAGGCATCATGCACTGTCCTTCATTTTTCACTGGGAAGTCCTCCTAGGATAAAAAAGAAAGAGATATGCTTTAATTCCTTCACTTTAAAAGCCAGCTGACTTGGGCTCGGCCCCATGCACTACATGCTAGTCACTCTCTTCACAAGAAGCAAAGCAAGCACATTGGCAAGAAGGTCATTGAACACTGCAACGCAGCCCTTTTCCCTGCCTCAGCATTTGAAAACCCTTGGGGAGGCTGGGCTGGATCTCTCAGGACCTCAGGGTGATGGGGAGAAGTGGGGATGCAGGGCCAAAGCGGCAGGCATGACTGGCAGCCAGCCTGGGCTGCTCTCCAAAGGATTTTGGGAAAGGATCTGTCATTGCAGGGAATGGGTGTTCAACAGCGGGTGATGGTGTCTGAGGGCTGGGACACTTGAACCCCGCTGTTCCTGGGACCAAGAAGGGACGTATCTGAGCCCAAACTTCAGCAACTGGCTTATTTGAGAAGGACAAGAAGGGATCATGAGAAAGCCAACTGGAGGGTTTTCCTGCTGTATTTACTCAGTGCCCAGCTGATCCAGAACCTCCTGCTTTTGAGGAAAAGCAGCCTGGGCTCCAACAACAGAAAGAGATGGGAGCTTAGCTTCTCCCCAGTGACATGACTCTGAGCAACCCTTCTCACACTAAAGAAAGGGTCCCTCACTGGAAAAATCCTCCCTCTGGGGCAGCAAAGACCTTAGGAGGATCACAGCCTGGGAAGAACCCACCCACAGCTACTATAGACTTCCCCCTTGCTGCAGCCATTCATCATACTAACATTGCGGCTTCCCAGATGGATGAGGCAGGCTGGGCAGAGTCCAGACCATTCTAGGCCTGACTTTGCTGCTGGCAAAGACACTGAGCAAGGTATCTAGCGTTTGGGCTGAGAGACGAATGCTGGACACTTTCTTTTAGGGCTCTAAAGGTAAACTTGTTAGCAGAGCATCCTTACCGTGTGGTTCTCATAGGTTGCAAAATCGTAGTAATAAAGCTTTCCTTCTCCGCCAACATAGATGGCTGAGCTGTTCTGATTATGATAGAAGACTGGGTACTTCTCACTCCTGGGAAATACATACTCTTTTGCACCTAGAAACAGCACAGAGGAGACACTCGTCAGGGGAACTGAAGCAGACTGCAGAGAGTACCCGCAGCCAGCTCAGGCTGATCAACTCCCTTTCAATGTTCTACGTGCCAGTGATGAGAAAAACAAGGACTCGGGGCTAAGGGCCCTCTGGGATGGCTGGCCCAGCGCCAGGCAGCCAGGGAAACGCAGCTCCCAGGCTCAGAGCAGAGCTATTGTCCCCTTGGCCCCAGGGGACAGGGGAGCTGCACAATGGCATGGCCCCGCCTGGCCCCTGCAGGGCTGGTGGTGGTGGAGGAGGAAGGGAAACTTTGCTGCAGGAGCTCTTGTAGGAGAGCAGAAGCTCAAAGTGACTTAGAACTGGCTCTGCAGCAGGCAAGTGAGCGCTGCCATCCCACCTGCTCTAATGGCCGAGTGCCTCCTGCCTCCCAGCTTTGAGATGAAGAGCTCCCTCCCCTCTCTGGCCCTCCTCTGACAACCACTCCAGGCAACTGCCTCATAGATTTAGCTCCCATACCCTCTTGCATTTGACATGCCTGCAGCTTTTTGTGCCCTGCTTTGGGACCTTGCACAAGCTTAATTGGAGCTGTGAGTTCTTATCTGGTTGAACGGGACAGGAGCTGCTGTGCTGCCTTGCAGCTGTGGGTCAACCTCCCCGTGCCCATGGGGTAGATCATCTCCTCCCAGCCACAGCCCAGCATCACACCTCTCCTCACCGGTCTCCAGCTGCATTGTCAGCATCCTCCCTGCAAAGGCCAGGAGGGATGGACAAGGTTTGGAGCCCCCGGGTCAGAGCCCACATGCGACAGGGGAAGGGTGCAAACAAAACCACAACTCATGGGCTGCACGCCCCAGACGTGAACAAGAAGTGAACTGCAAGACCTAGGACCTGTGTCACAACCGGTTGCTGCAGACGGGAAGCTTTCCAGGTCCAGCCGGGAGGAAGAACTGCCCGTCCTCCTCTCTCTCACCTTCTGGCTTTTCCAGCTCCTCTGTCCTAAAAACATCCTCCCTTCGCCTCTGTCTTGCCAGCTGCAGTGCAGGAGGCTGGCCCTGCAGGGCAGCGCAGTTGTGAACCTTATCCCTTGGGGCTTTTGCTGTCCCTCAGTGGGGCCCGCTGGTCCTGCATCCCTCTCCGGGATGGTCCGGCCACATCTGGGCAGCTTTGAGCAGCCATGCCGGGGCCCAGCTCCGCAGCAGGGTGCAATGCACGTGGCACATGTGCACTGCCGTAGGCTACCCTGTCCCCCACCGTCATCTGCAGCAATGACGTGAGAGGGATTGCTCCTCCGAGGGGGAAAAGTCTCCGATCAGGACTGACCTCTGCTTAGCGAGACAGGGCACTCCGTTTTCATCTCTCCCTCTTTTCCCTTTTCCAGAGAAGAGGGGGCCCCTCTCCTGGCAAGTGCTGCTGCTCCCAGCAGACAGACAAAGGCTGCGTCTGCCTCGGGAGCTGGCTGCCTGCACAGACAGGCAATTAATCAGTGGCACGTGTCCCTCTCTATTTATAGGGGCACTTGGCAGGACGGGCAAAGGACAATCTTTGCACAGTCCAGCACTTCCCCTCTGCCCGAAGCAAGCCACGCAGGGGTCCTGCCAACGCTCCGCACAGCCAAAAGTAAAAAATACTTGTTAGAGGTCACTGGGGCTGCTGAATGCCTGCTTGATTTACGGCTTTCCTCTCCACAGCGCTGGTCGTACCTCCTCGTGGTCTCTAATCCCTGTGGGGTTAAACTGCACCCAGCCAGCAAGGGTTTCCCATCCCCGGCTTGGCTAACAGGGGATGTTGCCAGCCACCACCTTGTGACGGGAAACCCCGCCAGACCCACGGGCCACCATTTCACAAGGGCACCTCAGCCACAAAGAGAGAGGGCGAAGGTGTGCCACAGTACAGAAACCATCTGTGCCCTCCAGCCCGCAGCTTCTTGCTAACGCAGCACCTCTGGGCTGCCCTTCTCCTGTACTGCGGGACAGAGGCCATGGGGCTGCCTGGCAGCAGAGGGGGATTCAGCAGACAGGACCCCACAGCCAGGAAAGCCCAGCTGGATAACAGTCCCTGCCCGCTCCCCGTCCCCTCCCTGAGCACGTACTTTGCCTGTTGGAGAAGCTGGCATCGAGTCTCTTCCGAGTGACTATGCAACTCATTTGCCTAAGTAGCCCTACAAGCGGGAAGCCAGCCGGGCACACCAGCTAGCCTGGGCACCCCACCAGCCACAGATTCAGGCTATGCTTGCTGGGGAGGAGAGGACTAATCACCTTTTCACCAGCCCCCTTCCCAGCAGTGCTCAAAATCCCCCTCTTGGCCCAACCTGCAGAGCAGGCAGGCAACAGCCCCCCCACACGGGAGCCCCTAAAGCCCTTCTCCCCCATCCAACTACCACTGCCAGCACAACCCATCACCGACACGCCACAAGCAGGTCTGATCGGACTTAGCAAACTTTGCTCTCGTTTTCAAACCTCCAGCCCAGCCCCTAAACTTGCTGCTAATCTGGGAAAATATACACTTCCCCACTCCTCTTTCTCCACCTCACTCTTTTGCACACTTCAGCTCCATGTGATCCCATTACCTTTGGTTTCATTTTGAGTTTTATTTTCACAACACTGCTTCCTTCTTAAGCTCAGCTCTGAGAACTGTGCCAACCTGCAAGGACACACTTCTCTCCAAACAGCCAGAAACAAGCCCAAAACAATAATTTGGTTGGCGCCAACGTATTATTTATCCTACTGCTCCCCAGGGACTGCACTGAATCACTAAGCTGAGAGTAAACAGCTCTGCTAGCCAGGGCCCAGAAGCGTGTTTGCGGCTCCAGCACTGATTTAACTTGAACTGGACGGGAGCCTTTTAAAGGTGTTTCCACGAGCGGGTGCTGGGGTCCCTCTGCCTCTGCATCAGCCCTCCAGCTGACCTGCAAAGCTAGCCTTCAGCCCCTGCTCTGCCTTAAACAGCTCGGCTTAGGCAAATGGTTTGATCCCCTTCGCCTCTGCTTCTCACCTGGCAGGATCACGGGGAGCAACCCTGCACCCCCAGACTGGGGTATAAATGGCATCAAGAACTGGAGATGACAAGGCAGAGGGCATCTAATGGCCCACACTATGGCCCCAAAGAAGGGGACATGCCTCTCCTAGCAAGCCCAAGGCTGCTTTTGACACTGCAAAGAAAGGCTTGCCCCCCTGGAAGGAGGAAGGCATGACCCTGCCACCACCCTCCCTCCAAAATTGAGTCCGGAGCTTCAGAAGACACAGGGCTCATTTCCAGTGCCTCGCTAACCCCGCTGAGTCCCTTTGCCTGGCATTTACTGCAAACCCCACCGTCAGGGCGCAAATCAATGGCACAATTGTCAATTGAAATGCTAACCCCAGTCCAGAGGAATGAATGGGAGAAAGAGCGGCTTTGTGCTTTGCAGGCGAGATGGACAGTACTAGACCAGATTGAAGAAGAAGAATAATATTAAATGGGGAGAAGGAGGGAGCCCGGTGCATTTTGGAAGGATGCCTGCAGCATAAGGTAACAAAGGAGGAGGGAAATGAAGAGGGACACACTCTGGATGAGATGAAGGCAAGGGGACCCATCCTAAACACACAGAGCAACACAGATAACAGAGCAATCCTGCTTCCCACCTTATAGGGTGAAATGGGCCTGCCTCCCTAGACATGGCTTGGGCAAATCCAGATTTAATGACACACTGAAGGGTTCTCTGGCTCCCTTTGGGTCCAGGAGCCCCTTCAAAAAGGCACCAAGAACCTGGGCAGAGCCTGGCCCTCCCCAGCACCACAGCAAGGTTGGGCTCCCAGAGCATCCCAGAGCTTTGTGCAGGGGGGGAGCGTGTTCCTCACCTCCAGAACAGATGTACAACTAGAGAAGCAGCATGGGCGTGCAGCCTCGTTGCAGGCAAACTCAACAACCCAGCTCTCATCCTGGCTGGAGGGCTGACTCAGCTACGGCTGTCCTTCTCCCCTCCACACTCCACCATTCCCCGGTCTGGCAGCTGGCTCCGGCATCCCAGACACTCAGCTTAGTCACTGGCTTGCACAGCTCCCAGCACCGGTAGCGGGTGAGTCTTTGTGTGTCTACAATTCACTGATGCTGGGGGAGGACTACGTCTCCCTAAAATGGAGGTGAATCTGCTCTGGCGCCAGCACTTTTAAAACAAGGAACTGAAATAAAGCTCAGGAAAAATTAAAAGGGAAGGATGAGATAAGAACCTGCTGCTTCTTGGGAGCAGCACTGATGCAGACGAGAGGCAGATCCTTTATCTGCTGCTTATAAGATGCTTGTTAAGTGGGACCCCCTTTAGAATATGAAGAGGGGAAACCAGGCAGGGTATGGGGTTCATCTGCTCCCCGGCACTACCCGCTCCACACCACGGCGTCTGTGCTGCCCTGAGCGGGGGAAGTTCCTTTAGCTAAGCTGCCTGTGTTCTCCCAAAGTCCTGCTGCTGCCATATGATGGGGACACAGGGCTGGGTCACTTGCTAAACGGCAAAACGGGATTTAAACTTGTGCAGCGCTGAAACTCGCCACCACGGCAAACACAGCCAAGTCTCTAGCACCGCCACGCTCCCCGATGCCCAGGCAACCCACCCAGCAGCCCCAGGAACTCTTCTCACTATAACACGTTATAACACTGTCAGTCGTCACCGTCACGCATCCTATCCCCCCCCCGGCATGACGCTGATGACACTGCCACCTGCTCTGCTGCCTGTAGGTCTGACAGTGAGCACACTCCTGCCTGAATCGCGGCACTGGTTGGATCCTTTCCTGGTTCGCTCACTCTCCAAACAATTTGTCATTTCCCAGGTTTTATTTCTTCCTTCTCTTGAATAGACTATGACCTTGATAGTGGCACGTTGCTGCCGCAACCCGACTGCAATTGGCTCCGATGGCAGAAGGAAAAGCTGCCTTCTCGGTGCTGACCCACAGACCAGCAATGCAGGTGGGTCCCCTGGGTCTTGTCCCCTACACCTGTGCCAAAAGCCCTCATCCCCCAGCAATGCAGGCCCAGCTGTGAGTCAGGGCTGACTGTGTGCTCCGGTCTCCTGCACACCACCCCGCTTTTGGGAATATGAGAGCCGTCTTGACTCGATGACATTGATCCCACTTCCACTCCCACTTCCCCAGCACATGCAGGATGCATGACAAGCAGCCCAACATGGGCAGATTGACTGCTTTCCTTTAAGGGCTGGGAATGTGATTTGGGACCACTGCCTTAGTCACCCACTTTGGTGTGAGGACTCTCAGTCCCAGCTCTGACACCACTCTGCAGTTCAGTTTCAGTTTCACTACTCCCCCAGGCGAGACCGGGAGGATGATCCCTGCATTTCCTACCTGCTTGGCCAGATATCAGTCCCAGGAGCCCCACCAGCAGACAGTCCCCTCCAAGAGGAGCATGGGGAGTCAAAGCACCCATCATAGAGGGCTGGAGACACCCCACAGGGCTGCCATGGGTCCCCTCTATCCCTGGGAGAAGGACTGGACCGAACCACACTGCTCCCATCCAAGCGCCATGCGCCGTCTGTCTCCCCAGCTCTGCCACAGATGCCGGCAAGAAGCCAAGCTGTGGGATTTTTTTTTTTTTTTTAGATTATCTATAAATTCCCAAGTTGAGACATTCTGGAAGGAAGAAGTATGCCTACGGGGAGCTGCTGTGCTCACCAAGCAGCTAGGTTTTCTTTCCCCCATGATTTTGCCCGAAGGGAGCAATATGACACAAGGAAACCACAGTCGGCCCAGGGAAGTGCTCCCAGAGCCCCGCTCACCCGCCAGCCATCCCCTCCCAGGGGATGGACACCTTGAGCAGTCTGACAGGCTTCTGGGACCTGGCAGATCCTGCAGAAACAGGGCAGGGAGGGGCAGGGGTTATAGGAACAATTTGTCATGACCCAGGAGGGACATCTAGGAAGGGTTTGCTCTGACCTGCCACAGAGTAATTGAAGGGCTGTAAAACACAAGGTCCCCAACACCACCACCAGCCAACACGCCTCATGGAAAATGATAAGCTTTTGCAGGAGGGGTTTCTGAGAAAGGGGTGAAAAGGCAATACAATGTGGGAAACCACTTCCTTCTCATCACTCACAAAAAAGCCTGGCCCGTCATTCCCTCCTCTCCCTGGCTTATGCCACCAGCACACTGCTGAGGGATTTAGCTGCAGCCCTGGGAGCCGGGATCCTTACAGCCACCACTCAGCGCCGGGGAAGCAGAGGCATAGGCTGAAGGATCATCCCTCAGGGAACATCACTCGGTGTGGGGGGCAGCCCCGCACCGTTTCAGTTCAAGCTATGCTCCAGCATGAGTCATTTCTCAAAGAAAGCAAAATAAAAAGAACAGAACCAATACTACCCCATTCCCTATAGATTTCTATCCTGGGGCCCTAAGAGCTCCCTCCAGAGCCCTCCCAGGGCCAAATATCATCCTTGCCACCCTTTCACTCCCTCCCTGTGCCCCACCTATTCAGCTTGGCACAACGTGGCAGACTGGGAGCATGGCTATGAGCTGGTGCCCATCAGTCCGGTGGCTGGCACGTCTCAGAAGGGGTTTGTGCTGCCTGCCTTCCCTTCCCAGTCTCCCCTCTCCCCTGCCTTCTTTTCAGGATGCTTGCAGGCACCCCCCAAAACTCCTCTGTAGTATCAGTCTGCCACAGGCCAAAAGGCACTGGGGGAGCAGCAGCGGAAACCAAGCAACCACAAAGAGTGCTAAAAATGTCTCTTGCTGAAGCGGGACCAGACGCAGGCATGCATTTCCTGCTCCTTAAAGCTCTCTGTGCTCTCCTAGGGGCCACACAGCTCCCTGCCATGGCGGGACCCTCGCCTCGTGCCCGTGCCCCCCAAGAGAGCCTTACACAGCAGCCACGCTGCTTAAATCTCTCCTCTTCTTGCCCCGAGCACACAGCGCAAGCAGAAAAACCACTGACGAAACACAGGTACACTCATTTCTAGCGCTAACTGCCAAAGTCCAAGAGCAGTCACCGGCTGTGACCAGCAGCTCTACAAAGGGCAGGGTCCAGAAAATGGATCAAAACAAGGCCTGGCACAGGCATCAGTCATCTCCTACGTATTCCATAACCAATGCAGCCTCTCCCAGTAGGGCAGGAAGGGCACTGGCCAGGTAGGGCAGCAACACTGAGGTCAGAGCAGCTGCCTTTGCTTTAGCCAGACACTCCCACAGATGCATCCCAAGAGCATGTGTGTGCCCAGAAAGGATAAAGTAAAATGGTTTCCCAGGAAAGGCAAAGTGCTTTCATCAGTCCAGGGCAGGTAAAAGCCCTGACTGTAATTTTCCCGTGCCCTCCATCCTGTAGGAAATACTGTGGTTTGGTTCCCGAAAGCAGCACAGCTGAGAGTGAGGGCTTGGGCTGCATGCTGCTCTCCTTTTCATTTTCCATTTGTGACCATTGTCCTTCATGTGGAGAACCAGTTAGCCCAGCACTGGGCAGCACGGGCAACCTGCGGAGGCTGGAGAGCATCGGGGGGGATGTGTAGCCCTAAACCGTTGCACAGGCATCCATGCACTTGTGGGAAACCCAGAAGAGGTGTGAAAGCACAGAGGGGAGACGTGCAGCTGGGAAGCCCACATTACTCAAACCCAGACCTGACTGCCTTCCACATTTCACTCCTCTCTCTTATTTTAAACTCGCAGCAAGTCAGAGCAACGGGTTTAATCAGTTTGGTATTTCTCATCCTGTCTCTCCCTGAAGACAGTTTGGAGACAAGCCAAGAAACCTCACACTATCTTCTTACACCCCTCCCCAACTGCTTCCGACTCCCTCTAAGCACCCCTCCAAAGGAAGGAGGAAAGCCATGGACCTGTCGGTAACATCTTCATCCTCTTCGCAATGGGACTTTTTCACCCTTGTCCAAGCTACGTTCCTGGCTGCCACTATACGAAGCTGCTTGCCTTTTCTTTGGCTTCTTCCCCAGCTGCTCCTAAAGACCCTACAATCATGGGGGGCTCGTGCGTCTGCTTTCTGCTGCCCTCAAGAGATCCCTGCCATCAATAGCAAAATGCTCCAGAGTGGAGGAAACAACCCAGCCCACGTTATCGGGGATATATCCTACAAAAGCTCTCAGCCTGTGCGCAATCCAAATGCCCAGGAGGGCTGCACTAGTGCAGCAGAAAGGCTCAAGCTCACAGAGTACACTCTAACTAGACAAATATGCTTTTTTAGAGTTACACTACAGAAGGCAAATATTCTGGCGCATTAATGATTTCCACTCTATTTCTGGTAAGCTCTGGAGCGTCTTGGCAGCAGGCAGCAGTATTCAGCACAGGGGTGAGCTAGGGCAGGAAGAAAGAGAAAAAAACCTCTTGGTTTGGTAACCCAGCTGCTGGGCATGGGCATGCCTGCTCAAAAGCTCTTCTGAGAGCTATGCAGCCTATATCTCCTTTGCAAGGGGCCTCCAAGCCAGAGCCAGAGCCGGCAGCGGTCCCAAATACCCACTCAGCAAGCAACAAAAGAGACCCCTAACCTGCAGCCAGGAAGGAACAAGTCTTGAATTCAAAGCCTCTGCCATCAGGCAGAGCTTCGTGAACATGGGCAGCACTGTAAGGCCCTGCTTACCCTCTGAAGGCTCAAACCAGAGTGCTTCATGCTCCAGGAAAGAGAGATTTCTCCTTTTTAAAGACAAAATGACTACATGACAGGCATGGCAATGTTTTCTACGCACGCTAACGCATTACCAATATCCCCTGGCCCCCTCTGCATGCTCACCCCCCCAAAATTATGCAGCACTGAAGCCTGTGCCACTGCAAGATGAGTCCAGAGCCTTTGATTTCACGGGTGCAGCTTGTCATCTAACAGGTACATTTTTCCCTACCAGCCCCGAAGCCAAGCTGCTTGCTGCACCCTACGGATTGCAGGTGCTAAATTTAGAGCCAGGTTTTGTTACTTTCCAAAAGCCGTTCTCTGTAATGACAGTCCTGAGCTGTGCCGTGTTCCTGCTGGAAGCTGGGGAACTTCGGCCTGTGATTATGGTATTTTCTTATACGGTCACTGGAACAACGACAGAACAACAAAGGATGGTTTTAGCAGGAGAGCTGCTATCTGGAGAGCACGGCTGCCCCTCCCACTAGGAAGATCAGTTTCCAGAGACTGATTTATCATAAAAAGCTTTCCAGGATAAAAATTGCCCCGAGCACCTCTATGAGCATCCACCAGCAAAACAGCCGCTTTACCTTTTAGCTTAATTGGCAGCCATCTCCTACCTCCTTGCTGCTGGTTAGGGCAGGGCAGCTGAGAAACCCTCTCGAGCACATGCCCTTTCCTCCCAGCCCAGGGGAGGCTAGCCAGGAGGTAGACACAGGGTAAGGGGACCTGTGCAGTCCCCCCGCGGAACCTGCAGAGGTTTAAAGGTGGGAAGAAAGATCTCTGGCTCTGCAGCGAGGATGAAGTTTAAGTTCCCTATAGAAAAAGATGAGATAATGCATGCAGCAAAGGGATATCCTCACTAGATTGGGAAGGGCCCCGTCATGCTTTTTGCAGCCCTCCTACCAGCTGCTGTAGGCTTGCCACCCCTGTAATGAATATCAGCTAGGTCTCAGCCCCACAGCCTTCTTGGTTTGTGCCAGGGAAAGCCACGCAGACCTTCCTAGCATCCCCATTCTGCCCGCTTGACCCCCACCAGCAGCAGGAACACACAATATCCATTCTTCTCTGGTCCATCTTTGGCTGCAGCACCGCATTACTCAGACTTGGAAAGCCAAACCACCGCATTACAGTCAGTCGTTTGAAACCAGACGCTCAGATAAGACTTTCCAAAACTCGCATTATCCAAGATACGAGCAAACCCATGGCCACGGTTGTTGTGAGCAGAGCAAGGGCAGGTATCTGCCTGGGACTGTCCCTGCGTTCCCCAAGGAAACTCCTACAGCTCCTTAAACTTGTACTGCTCTCTCCCTCCCAGTACACACATGCCTGATGAAGGAGAATAACTTAATTAGATGGGTAATTAGATGTGGAGTCATCACTGCAGGAGGATGCTGACACCAGTCAACAGGGCTCAAACTGGGGACTGAATAGTTTCAGCGCTAGAGCTATCATTAAGGGCAACATTAGGTTTATTATACAAAGCCTGTTGCTCCAGACTTAAAGTGCTCTGAAATTAGTAGAGATGGTAGGAGATGCTTCCACATCCAGCTCCTGTGGCACTCTTACAGCACTTCTCTGTCACACCAGACAGTTAGACACAGTCTACTACACTGGCTGGAGCTGGGATTGAAAAGAAAAGAGTGCCCAACAGGAGGAACAAGTCCTATTCTTGGAACAACCAGAAATAGCCACACACCATAGGATGTAGCTCAACAGGAGAGAGCTGGCTGCAAAACAAGCAATTTCTTCCTTCTAACTCACCTTCCAGCCCTTTTTCCGGATACAAGCTTCTTTAAAAAGCATCTTGTAGTCAGTACTTAGATTTAGTTTGTACTCAAGTACTCAGGCTTAGATTTAGTTTGTCCTGCTTTAAGGCACCGAGCCTGACTACATCAACTACAGGATACCTCCCTGGGCCAATTTTCTGCAATTCTGACCCTGAATCAGCCCGAGGGCTGGCACAGAGCTGGGCAGTGGGTCAGCAATTTGCATCTGGCAGTCTTTCCCAGCCCTAAGCATTTCAGTTCAGCAGCCACAACTTTTATTAGTTTGCCCATGCCTGTTGTTTTTGTGTCACGCTCTTGCAAGAGGAGGTGGTTGTGATTCACTCGCTTGGTTTGTTTGGTTTTTCTTTTTCAATCTGCGCAGAGCAAAATATATTTTCAACCAACGTTTTATGATACCAGCATCACCCACCCTGTGAAAATGAGCCTTCTGCAGAAAATTGCATTGCTGGGAAAGTGAGAAGCTTTCTCCTGGAAATGTTGATGCTCTGAGAGCTTCATGTGAAACCGTCCTACAAAGATGTTTCACACCCATGGGACCATGGCTCCTGAGAAAACAGTGCCGCTGTCACTGAGGAGTAAAAGCTGGTGCTAGCACCACAATCTCTCATTTTTGCCAGCACTCCCCATCAGTATGAGTTCAGCCTCATCTCTGATCAGCTCTCTTCCTTTGCTAGCTGAACGCAGCACCATTACAGCAGTGGGCTTGAAGAGCTCCTAGAATAGCTCCTACAGCACTCAGATGCTTGCTGGCACAATTCTCCCAGGGCAAGGAGAGGTGGCTGAGCTTGGCAAAGCCCAGGAGCTACTATGGGCAGCGTGGGCAGTTTCCAGGAACTGCCATTTCAACGCCCCTCCTGTGACCCAGGGCAGGCTAGAGCCAGTTTACCCAGTCAAAGCAGCCAAGGGTCAAGTGTATAATCTTTCTTTTCCCCCGTGGGACCTGCTTAACTCCTGTGAGCTACACACCAGCTCAGAACCCGTCCCCCTCCAGCTTCCAGCCTCACCTGTTAATAAGAGGGGAATAACTAAACTGTCAGACCCCATCCTACCCCAAGGCGTAAATGCAGCAAGCAACCAGAGAGGGGCTGTGCGTTTGTCTCGGATCTACACACGTGGGGAGGGACAAGACAATCTTAAGCATGGCGGTAGCTAAAAATTATTCCTGTGCTGCACCAAAGGCCCCAGGCTATAGCAGCCTGAGCCAGCCCTCAGGCTCCTTGCTGTCCTCACTGCACTCCTCTGCTCTCCCGATGCTCGGTGACTTTCCGGTCATGAGACAGTCAGCCTGGGATGCCACCCTCCTGCTCCGTACGGAGGGGCTGTGTCTGCCCTCTGTGTCACCCGGACAGCTCTGCCCAGCCCCAGGACACAGCGGTCTCCGTCTCTGCAGATGGATCAGAAGAGTAAACACGGTATCTGTGCTGACAAGCAAAAGCTCAGTGTGGGTTGTGAATGCACCTTTTTCAAAGCAAAGCCCAGCTGGTCAGCGTTTGGTTAGAAAAATACATGGAGGCAGGGAGAGGATGGAAATAAAAGGGAAGATAAGCAAGAACACAGTGTGCAAGGTTGAAGCACTTGCTTCTGCGCCAGCCCAGGCTGCTAAGGCCAAACTTACTCCCACTCTGCAAATCTCAACAGATAGGGAACTTGCCATTTACAATCTTCCTTCATTAGAACACTGGGGAGGGTAATAGCCAGAAGATCCGACCCATCTGTGTGCTGGGTCAGCTGCAAAGGGGAAGCAGGGCAAAGTCCTTGTCAGTAAAAAGGATCGTAGGCACTTTAGATATGATCAGTGGCCTGGAGCTGACCTCAACCCTTTGCTCTGAGCGTCCTTCCCCTACGAAGAAGAAACCCTGCCAGAGTCAGACATGCTTTCAAATAACTGCTTACCCAGCTGGACCTAAAAGCCAGCCAGCCACCTGTGCCGGCTGCTGGGACAGCTCCAGCAATCCCTCACCCTGCCTTCGGTGGCATGCATGTGCAGAAGCTGGGGTGACCTTTGGAGAAAGCATGCCCCTTTCCTCACGTCCTCCTGCACTGTGCTGTGGCATCAGGGAGGCAAAATAAAGGCAGAACAGCAGCTGAGGCCTCAGGGCTGGCTTTATACACACTGCATTCATAGAAAGGCAGATCTGCAGAACACAGTGCTCCAGCCACCCACCACCGCAAGTCCAAGTCCCCAGGACTGTTGAAATTACTTAAATCCAGGAGCTCCAAGCACCAAGGCAGGCTGACTCTGTTTCTTTGTCTTCATATCTGAGCTCAGGATTGTGCTACCTAAGCCCAGCCACATTTTTTTCCCAGTTCACAATGTCCTCTCACCTATTTCTTGCTATGAAACCGGACACCAAAGGACCACAGGGCAAAACAGCCGAGTAGTTGAGGCTACCTGCACTGAGCCCAGGGCTCTCTTCCCGGGTCTGGCAGGGTGCTGGCAAGGGGAGCAAGGCTGAGACATGGAAGGGCAGCTGCAGCTTTCCCCAGCACCGATTTGCTCCTCTCCCCCAGCACCGCAGCGCAGGGAGGGATCCCACACACGTACTCTTCCCTCCTGGAGAGGGCTGGGCTCTGGCCGGCACCAGGAATCTCTACCTTCACTCACAGGGCTGTAACATCTTGAGGTGTCTTTGCTGAGGCTGCCGTACCTGGTGCTAGTGATGAGCTGTGGCATGTAAGAAATTTAATTAGGTGAAGAGCTGCCAGCTCCTGCAGAGCCCAGGGCTGAGGCCAGCGCTGCACCACTGCAAATGCAGCACACGAGGCACAGCCCCGGCGTGAACACCCACGCAAACGTCCCGGACTGCTGCTCTTCTCCATCCAGCTCCCAGCCTCCAGGACCAGGGCTTCAGCTGCAAACTGAGCCCTGCAACAGTGTCACCCCCACGGCAAGGGACAAGCCTCTATAAGTGGATGCAAACAGCAGCAGTATGCTGACCTGCAGGTTTTACTAAAGATGCTGTGCTTGCCTTTCACTGTGTCTGGAGCACTGGGGAAGTTGAAGAAGACTCCCTGTTGCCCACCGCATCCTCTTTGCCCCTGTCCCATTTCTTCACCCTCGCCCAGAGCCTCCTTCTCCACCCTCCTCCTCACCCACAGACTCACTTCCTAAATGATAGATGTTATGCTGAACAAAATGCACTCTGTTAAATAGGACACGGGACTGACTCTTAATGAAGTGTGCCACACAGCTACCTCTGCTACCTCCCCAATTGAAATCCCTCTTGGCCTGTGTCCCAGCTAAGCTCTCAAAAAAGAAGAAAAAAAAAAAAAAGAGATACAAACAGATAAGCACAAGCTGATCCCTTTGCAGGGAAGTGTCCTAACACTAATTGGCTTCAGTGTTTCTCAGTGACAGATCCTCACTGTGTTCAATGCCAGTAAAGCCACCCTCTGACACAGATGCAGGGAAAGCCCAAATGACCATACCGCATGTGCATGCCAAGCACAGAGACAGGTGGAAATCAACCACTCGAGCTCTCTCTTCCCCCTCAGCACAGTTTTACTCCAGGACAGGCATTTCCAACCACACCAGACCACAGTAATTTACCTCCCACTCCAAGCGGGGCAGGGGAAACGTCTATGGAGAAATGTGTGACCCCCATCCTCCGTTCAGTCTCAGGCTCTGTGCCTTCTCCCCTGCTTGCATCCCCTTTTCTGAGCCACTTCGTTTGCCAGGAGATAAAACAAACGACGCAATACTAGGAGTAATCTTTTGCTGCCCTCCCTGCCGGTGTCTCTCCCCTTTGTGCGACGGACACAGCAGGCAGAGGCCACCTTCGAGCCACCCACCCACCACCCTTTCCTCTGCTCCTAGCCCTTCATCCGCAGGCAGCGATGGGCCTGAAGAAGAAGGGCATAATAAATAATGGCAGAAGAATAACAGATGGCGCAGAATAAACCACGGGAAATTCGTGTCCTCTGAAGTTGTCGGCGAATAGGAAGCACAGAGGAGCTGTTGTACTGCAGAGCAGCATGAGATCCGCGGCTCGGCTGAACCCGCCGGCTTAGCCAAACACCAGAACCGCCAGGGACAAGACGAGGTCTTTTGTTAAAGCCTCCCTGGAGGGTATTAATCAAAAAGCTTGGAAGACACATGATAAAACCAGTAAACGTTAGTCTGCTCTTTTCAACACATGAAGCTTGGGCTGTACTCTAAGCTTGCTCCTTGAAAACATTTCTTTGTTCAGTTTCTGCTAAAATCGGATCCGATTATAAGTCCTTGCGTGCCATTTCAGACATACATATATTTTCTCAGAGAACAGAGATCTTCTGCAAATATTTACTCACAGAACTCATTTGCAGCTAACAGGGTAAGTACACAGATAAGTAAGAAAATTAGCTATTATGCAAACACACTTCACACACTTCTCCCCTACAAGTTAGGGGAAATGGTTACTGTGCCTGTTTCAGGGCTTTTTGACAGCCTTTAATATAGCCAGGTTGTAGGAAAATGTTTTTAGAATATAAAAAGGAAAGGACTTGGCAAGAACACAGATCTAAGAATTCAATTAAAAGCAATCAAGAAGCCAGAAGCTCCTTCCCGAGATCACAGGCGTTTTAGCTCATTTTAATGAGAGCCAAAAGTCTCCCCGAAGAAACAAACCACACACAAAAAAGACCAACTCTTCTCAAAAGACGTAGGTAGAAAATACACGGTGCAGGGAGTAGCTGTCAGCTGCAGACACTGCTGCTGCTGCTGCATCTCAAGGTTGCAGCTGACTGCAGCCCGGGACTTACCTTGTGGAGCTGTGATGATCCTGGGGTTCACCTTGGAGCGCCCTGCTGCCCACATGCCCAGCTGGCTGGCGCACAGGGCCACGAAGAGGGCAACGGGCGACCTCCTGCACATTTCTACTTATTCAGCGAGCAGAGATCATGAGCTTGTGAGGCTGACAGCTGCATCGCTTGCCTTACAAAAGAGTGGGCAGCATCCAATCACTGAAGCAGAGGGCGGGACTATGTCTAAAAAAAAAAAAAAAAATCGAAAGTGACTCTTCTCATTTAGCACCTGATTTTCAGCAATTCATACCTGCAGGCTTTGCTGGGGGTTTTGGTCCTTCTTTCTTTTTTCTCCCTCCTTCTGTAAGGGGAAGGTGGGAGTCTGATGGCTTTGTTCACCTTTGAGGCTCTTGAGAAAAGCTGCAGGTGGCCCAAGGCTCGCAATCAACTTATCACAGAGACTTGTAAGAGGAATATTAAGGTTGATACGAGTGAAATAAGAACAAAAATATGTGTGTGTAAGAACTCACAAGAAGCAACAGCAGATGATGGGTGCAGAGACCGATAACAAAGGATTGCTGCTCCCAGTTGCTTAAATAAAAGGATGTGTCAAGGTCAGAAAGCCATGGTCAGATATGAGGACCAGCTCACTAATAGAAGATTCTGCTCTACTATCAGGAGCATGCAGCAAGGCTGCAGCATTTGTGTGCCAGCCCTCTATCCCCCTAGTGCTATAGTAAGACAATAGCAAAGGGCCACTCCTAGCAAAATAAAATGCTGCTCAAAAATTCATTTGTCATCACAAATCAGGAAGACTACGAGACAAATACCAGAGACATGATGATGACTCAGCTGTGTCCCTTAACCTGTGTCACACCCCCCACACACAGCAGACCAGTCGAACTCACATCGTGGTGCTTGCGAGCATGCCGGCGCCAGTGTGGGAGCAAATGACATCCTAGAGTGCATCCACTTGGAGAAAAATCCACTAGGAGCTGGGGTGAAGAAATACTCCCCTTCCCTAAGATCCTGCCCTTACTTTTGTGATGCTAATGTTCTCCGAAAGGACTGTATGCAGAGCACACCCCGCTCAGGGGGCTGGCCTGCCACAGGGCTGTGGCACAACCTTTGGAAAGTCACTTTGCTTTGCCAAACCTCCCCATTCTCCAGATTCCCCGTCAGGAGGCCAGGAAGGGCTGATGGTCTTTGTGAAGCGCTGTGAGGTTTGTTAATGAGAAGAGCAGGGCATTACGTGCGAGGAAAGCGAGGTCGGACGTGACCAGAATAGGAGAGCCCCACGGGGAACTCACAAGGATGAGAGATGCAGCTGCGCTCTTTAAAGTTGGTATTGAAGCTAGACCCAGGACCGCTTTGCTCCTGAAGGAGATGAACAGTGGCAGGGCAAGGGGGGCATTTTGGAGGAAGCAAAAAATTAATGAGCCAGCTGAAAGTGAATTTTAAGGACCCACAGGAATTTCCCACCAACTCTTAAGTATGGGGTTTCATCTTTCTCTTTAACCAAATATCTGCTTGGGTAATTACACTATGATAATATACAGATCATTCTGGTTTTTCACTTTTGGACATGGTGATTCCCAGCCTTGAACCATTTTGCATTCCTGCTCACCTCGAAACAACTGCCCATTCCCCCCCGGAGGCATCTGTATTTCTCTACCTGCCCCACTGATCCCAGAGGTGCTAAACCCTGTTATCACTTGTTTTCTTGCAGAGAAGGCTTCCTGAGAAACATCTTATGCATTAAGACTCTTTCACACAGTCAGGAGTGAAAAAGAAACTGTATGGCTTAGGCTGTTGATTTACAAGCAACCCATGATGGTTCCTTAATAAATATCGGCACTTAGCATTTTGCATCCACCCCAAATTTGCACTACACCATGAAAGTTGCATATATTATTATCTGCTTTGCCTTTTATGACACAACACAGCTGGTGGGCTGGGAAACTGGCTTCCAACTCCCACTCTTGACAAAGTTGCCAACTGGAAACACAGAAGGGTTCTGATCAGAGATGAATGAGGAGAGTGTCTGCCTTATTAGAACAGTATATCCTTTGCTTTTCCCTTTTCCTTGGCCCTAACACAGCTGGGGACTCTGCACGGTTAGCTTTCAGGGTTTTTTTCCACCTACAGCTAAATACAATGCTCCTGTGTATAACATTCAGCTTCAAACTCCCCCAGGAACTTTGGAAGTGTTCATCTCTGGGCTCTTTCTGCTTCAACACTTAAGATCCCACTCCATCTCCTAGACCAGGAGCTGAGCCACCCCACGAATACGCCTGTATTGTGGTCCTGGATTCAGAATGATGCTATAGCACCTTTTGCTTTTGCTAAGCAAGAGACTCAGCAGAGAGCTTGGTGTGTATCAATTAAATACAAAGCTGTGCGAGATCTCTGCATACAGCCCACCAGCAAAGGAGCCCACAGCAGAGGAGAAAAAAGTGACAGTGGTGGAACACGCTGGTAACACAAGTATACAGGAGCATCTCACCCAAAATACTGGTTACAACTCTTCAAAATAATGGTCTTCATTAAAACTGAGCTTTCACCCTAATGCCTTTGCTCCCTCCAGAAGCTATAGCTCCCCTTAGCGTCCTTTTTCCTCCCCACAAGCTCCTTCAGGGCAGCAAAGTGACTTGATCAGCCAGGATGAGCCTGACTCCCACAGGTGCGGAAACATTAGATCATTGCACAGGTCAACATTGGGAAAGTGACTTCAACACATGAGCACGATCTGGAGGGTCAAGTGAGTGGCATGGCATACACCGTGCAATGCTTTGGGAAAATAACCCCACCACGAGTTCCCCATGGGCAGGGCTGTCCCACAGGCATATAAAGTAGCCCAGTGCAATGCTGCACACATTTCATCAAGGAACAGCCCAGCTTGTAGGCTTGGGAGGAGCGCAGATCTGATTTCAAGGTTGCTCCAACCCTGTACCAGTTTGTAGGAGGTGCTGAATACAGAACAGCGCCCTGAATGCAGCCAGAAACCTGCTGTGCATTAAGTACACACATGCCTGACCCAAAACAGGCAAGCACTTCTGTGACAGAGTTTGTTTGCTCAGGACCTGCTCAGCCGCATGCCATGACCTCCACTACCCAACAAGGAGTGCATACACAAGCAATCGGATTCCAGGCACGAACTCCCTGCTCAGCCTCCTCCTGCTTCACTCAAGTAGCGAAACTTCCACAGTGCAAATTATGTGCAGTTTTTTCCAGATCATGATACTCTGTTCCAACACAGATCAGAAGGCAGCTTCCCCAAGTCATATCTTGTAAAAGTCATAAAGCACAGATTTTCCTTAAGAGGAACAGTTTTATTCATCACTGCAGAGGAGACAGACGGCTTCAACGTTTGCAGCCCAGGCAGCCAAACTATTATGAAACCTCCCGTTTTAGTTGGTATCTTTTCATTAGAGAAGAACAGGTATGTTAGAGCATTATTCACAAGAACATACCAATTACCCTCTGCTAACCCCAGGCCAGGAATGTGACCCTGAGAAACAGCCAGTAGGTGTGATGGATTTGAACATAGACAAATCTTCCATGGGAAAAAAAACAACAAAAAAACCCCATCAACAACACACTGTTATCCCTGCAAGAGCCAGGCAAGATCTTTCCTCTATTGTGCCATCTCTTCCAGAAACCTGACAAGCCAGGCAATATCTCTCCTCTGTTGTGCCACCTCTTCCAGAAACCTGACAAGGCAGGCAAGATCTTTCCTCTGTTGTGCCATCTCTTCCTGAAATCTCGATCTCTGGCTGTTATCAGCCATAGCTGCTTCATAACAGTACAAAGAGGGTCCTTTCTGAACATGGCACAAAGGGCTGAGGATGTTCACCAGGTCCAGCATGCCACACGTGTGCACGTGTTTCCACAGTCCCTCCCTAGACAAGACTGGGAGACTGCATATTTTGACACAGAGCATGGGAAATCCTCTGTTAAACCCTGCCTGTGCAGGGACCCTGCTGTAGGATGGACTGATGTCCCATGAGGCCAGGACACGAGTATAAATGACCATTGTAGAGCTTTGGAAGATCAGAGCTTCTATTTCTTACCCCTTGTATTTCGCCTTTGGGAAGTCGACTTATAAGCATGGGGTTTGAGAGGGAAAAAAGTGAAATTCCACTCACGGTTTCTTTTAGCGCTGACCACAGGTCTTTCAGTCCTCAGATGACAAAGTGAGGTGGGAAAGAGGCAAAGCAGACCATTTATCAGCAAGCTGCTGCATTCTGCTTTCAACACACAAATCCTCATGCCCAACTCACATTCCTTGCAGACAGCTACCACATCAAGCATCCCGTCCTAAGGCCACAGCCCTGCAATGGCTGTCAACCCTTCAGCCTCTCCAGGCATGGTGTTTTCATGCAAGCTCATCTCCATCGGCTGTTTAAGCTGGACTGAGTCTGGGGGGCTGATCAGTTGGTATCCCTCCCCCTCTCAGTTCTGCCATCATGCTGAAGGACAGCACAGAATCTACTGCCCCAAGAAGTGTCATTAAAGGGGTCAGGAGCCCCCATGTGCTAAACACCACCCCCAGGGCTTTAAAAGCAGTCAAGGAAGGGGTAAAGGAACCATGTGCCCCAGGACATCTTTTTCTGGTAGATCAACCCCTTTGACTTGCCAAAGGAAACCTGTGGCAGAGCCATCTTGCACTCAGCTCCCTGTAAAGCAGCACAAAACCCCTAGCTGGGACTCTCCTTCTTCAGTGCTTTCCCCTCTGCCACTGAGGAAACCCCTGGGGCTCACCCCAGGCAGGACCTCCCAGACCAGAGCTTCACAACACCATCCACTGATCACAGTAGCTTGTGGAGATCCTGCCTGAGGACTAGCCAGAAACTCCACTCAACTAGATGACCCCAAACCAAACCACACCTCACCCTCTTCATTAAACACCCATTTGGTTGGCAAATGCATTTCACCTGAATGATCATCTCATTAACAAGCAGCACTGTCAATAGTGATTGAGAACTCACTGACAGAGCAGGAAAGGTGGTAAAACAGATGCACATCAGTGACACAGACTGCCAAGTGTATGCACACCCCTCAGACAGGGGTGTCAAAGGCTTTAGGCAGAGTAAATAAAATCCAATGCACAGTCCTACCCAATTAAAAGAAAGTTAAAAAAGAACAGAAATAAGTTGCTTTGTTGAGATTGATTTGCTGCACTCCTACCACGACAGCTGCATATTGATACACTAATGCCGCACAGTGCGTCAGCAATGTCTTCCTACAAGGGCCCAGCAGGCCAGACTGTGTTTTTGCTTACCTGAAACTCTTGGTGTTTCTTTTCTTGACCACTGTGCTCCTCTACTTCCTGGCAGGGCCTGGATTTCAGAGCAGCATCGCCACATGCTGCAGAGCAGTTACCACGCTCTCCTGTGGGAAAGGCTATGCTTCAGCAGTGGGCAAAGCAGCCTCCTCAGCAATACCGATTCTCACATCTGCCAGCTGCTCTGAACAGCCCTACAAAGGGTCCAGCACCCACAATCCCATAAACAAGCTTATAAGCCCCCTTTATCAGCTCCATTAAACCCAAAAAGTCCTCCTGGTAACACACAAGTTAAGGTTCACTCTGCAATCTGGTCTCCCATCCCCTGCCATAATATGGGTTAGAATTTAAGTCCACATTTTCCTCTGGGGAATCAAAGCAAGTCACCTGGTCCCCAAGAAGCCACTTAAAATTGCTGCTGGGAAAAATGCCAACAGAGTCTCTTACAAACTGGCCAGGCACATAAGATTAAGTGGAGGCTGCTCAGGAAAGTAAACTATTTTAAAGATATTAAGCTGACCTTGTACTGTTCAAGTACTTCCAGCAGTGATATCTGTCTTGCCAGGAAGGGAGAGACATCTAAGAAGTGGTCTGTCTCTTGCTCCTCCTGCCTATTTTGGCCCCTGCTAGCCAACCCTGGGCCAAATGATGCAGAAGGTAAGCATCTGCAGTTCAGCACTGTCCTTGGCTCTAAACCCTGAGCTTGCCTGGTGACATGAAGGCTCGGCACCACAGATGCACTGGTTTCTCTTTCCATCAGACATGGGAAGCCCTCCATCTCTTCCGGCAGGAGAGTGGGAACAGCTCAGGACCTCACCATGTGCTGGACCTGTTTGACTTATTTTTCCCTGTGACCTGCCAAAACTCTTCAAAGGGACACTGGCCTGGGCAGGGAAGAGCTCCTCTTTCTTCCTGCCTGCTATCTGCCCTTCCTTGTGCAGGCTTCATGCCTGTCACCTGCTTCCTGGTTGTTATGTGTCCAGATCACTCCCACACAGCTCATTTGGGAAAGCAATTACAGGAAGCCATAAGGAACCAGGTCACAGAGTTTTGGGAGAGGAGGAAAAGAAGAATAAAAAAAATGAGGCGGAGGAAGAATAAAGGGACATGAACTCACTTGACCAGACACCAGTTGGCAGGATCCATCGGATGATTAAATTATGTATAACTGAGGATCCTTTGGGATCAAAGCATTTAATGCCAGGGAGCTAGACCTCAAAAAGGAATCCTGCAGAGACAGGATGGTCAGCAGTCCTTCCCTTCCCTGGAACAGGCTGTATGCAAACAAACCAATTAACAGAAAGGTAAACAGTTTGGAGTCTGCTCTGCAGGATGTCAGGGCAGCATGCTGGGGGATTACAGAGCTCTCCTGTCATTAGCAACCCTTTCTGCTTTAGCAAGATTAAGTCACTACTTAACTACTGTTAACTACTAACACCCCATATGTAGCTCTAAAAGTCCCTAAACCTCAGATGACTGGATGCTGGAAAATCTACTGGAGATGGATCTTCCTCTACTCACCCTGTTCTTACTTTTTTCTGCAGCATCTGTCATTGGCCATTGCAGAAGACAGGGGATGCTGGCTCTGATCCTGCATAAGCTGTTTCATGCTTTTATCACCCCTGGAGTGGAACTCCACAGCTCTCCAGCTTCTCCCTCAAACTCAACACCTAAACTAACACAGCCCGCTGAACAAGTGGACCATGCTCTTAAATCAGCAAGGTATTTATTTCAGTGGTAGGGAAAAAAAAGTCTCAGAGTGATTTTCGGACAACCATTCTGTGTGCTGGCAGCCTGGAACACCCAGAAGTCAGCTAGAAAGACTGTGTGGTCAGAAATGCTCCCCAAAATCCCTGGTCTCACCTTCAGAGCATTGGGGGGGTTGGGTTTTTTTTCAAAGTTTCCAGGCTCAGTTCAAGAGGACTAGAGTCAGGAAGCTTCACATTCAAAGCCAGTGGCTCAGCCATTGTCTTGACTTCAAAAGATATATCAGAGGATGTTTATCTTCTTCCCTCTGACCTCTCCTTTTGCTTACCATACTCTTAAACTCAAGCATCCTTGTAAGGCAGAACTAGAACTACATGCACTACTATAAATCAAAGTATTATTCATAAACATTGTGATTTATGAATATTAGAATACAATAAACATAGAACAAAATACTAGGAAATAGAAAAATCTTCATGGTGTGACATCTTCAGTACATTTCTGCTTTCACCAAGTTAAATAGAGTCAGTTGCCTTAAATCCGCACTGTTTTATTGTGCTGTTCTCCAGTTAGCATCACATGGATTCTTTGCTGTGCAACGCACAGTTCCTTTAAAAGGATGCTTTGATGACTAAAGTCACAGAGCTCCCCTTTCGCTACTTCTAAAGAAAAGTGTTGGTTCGTGCTAGGAAAGAGACTAAGTCCCACCGGACACAGGCTGCTAGAAAGCTGCACGGTATCAGCTGCCCTGATCTGTGGGCTCTCACCTTATTCCTGATCAGTTGTCCCAGCATCAGGAAAACTCTTTCCTCCTTCCTCAAAAGTCTGCCTAAGAAAGAGGAAGACCAAGATTTCATTATTGCCAAGGAAAGCCCACCAGGTCCCACTGCCCCCTCTTCCCTTTGTCCTGCCACTAGCCTGGCCCCCTTGGTGAGAACATTCAGCTCACTGAACCAGCACAAAGCTAACTTAAGAAGAAAAACTAAAAATGATTATGTGTTTCCTGACAATTTGGCATTCCCCGCAAGGACAAAGCTGAAAGCAGCCAGGAAAGCACCGAGTCCTTTGCAAAGAAAGCAAGCCAATGGGCAAGGGCTCTGCCAGACAAGTTCCCTGCTGCTGTTCACGACGTGGATGTATCCTGCCAGGCTGCCAAAGCTTACTCCTGCCTGAGCAAATCCTGAGGGAGACACTCAGCTGCTGCATCCTGGAGCACCGGAGAAAGTCACCTTCACCAATATCCTGAATTAATGTGCCAGAGATGAGCTGCGGGCCAAGGTACATAGCCCCACAGTGTGCTGGGGAGAAGAGAACGATGCTCCCCCAGCTCAATACAGATGTCTGACGGCAAGGGCACTGCGATGGTTAGTCCTCTGGCTCCTGCACATTTGTGGATGGAGCTGGGCAAAACAGCAACACTGGTTTAAGGTGCTCTGCTGCCTTGCCCAGATGGGGAATTGGTTCCTGTGCCAGGGTTCTGCAAGCAGAGGACACTCAGAGCCTCTGTCTGGCTGGGGAAGCAAGGAAGAAACATTTATTCTGAAATACTGGAGACTTGTGGGAGGATGAGGGGAAATCTCTCCAACACTAGTCATTTGAAGTCAGAAATCAAGGCTGATGGGCTTGAAACTTTGGCAGTTTATGTTCTGATCCAACAAACCACCCAAGCATGCCCAGACCAGAGAGACCATGTCTGCACATAAACAATTAATACCTCAAACACCATCTGCTCCTGGGATAGATCTTGCTGGTTGTATTCGCTTCACACATGGGAAGGCTCCAGCATCATTGTGAAAGCAGAGGAAGACGGAGGTGGGCAGTCACACAGGCTGAGGTACTGCAAAAGCCATCAGGGACATGAAGCCTGGGAGATTCTGCTCTGTCTCCATTTCACCCTTTTGCTGGAAAATTACCCCCCTCAACACCGCTCTGCTCCTCATGGAGACAGTCAGCTCAGGACTGTCTTAGGCAGAAAGAGAAAAGGCAGAAATGGCGAAAAAGCCATCAAGGTGGCCAAAGTAGAAAAGCAGAGCCCATATGGTGAAAAGCCTAGATCCCAGCCAAACTGCCAACCCCTGCAGGTGTCCATGATGCACCAGCATTGACAGTCAAGCACCGGAACAAATAACAAGACTACCAAAACCACAGGAGTACAAACAACTGCTACCATTACTACTGAAAACACCTGCTGTGGGCAGGATACAGATAAGCCAAGACCCAACAACCAAAGCTGGTGCAAGCGGAGGTGAAGGTTGTCAGGGCAGTGGCACCAAGGGTGGACCACAAGGAACAGGCAGGCAGGAGACAGCGCATCACAATTTGCTCCCAAAGAGCAGAATCCGTTGTGTTCAGCCACTGGCAAGTTAGTGCCTGGACTTAGCTGCTTTCTCAGCAAGCAATGGACACCAGCACCTCCCAGAGTCATTCCAGCTTTGTTCCAATACCTCTCTCAGGATATAGGCTCCTCCAATGACTGTAGAAGTCAGGACAACTGCCTCAGACAAGAGACCTCATGCTACATCCCCATAAGCCACATTTAGGCTGCTGACCCCAGGCAAAGGGCCTCTCCAAACAAGCATGTGCCTCCTGCAGCCTCCCCCTGGCCGGTATCTCCCCCTTGGCAGAGGCTGTGCTGGCTGAGCTTTCTCTGCACAGAGGTGGCTGCCAGTATCGCTTTCATCTCAAGGCAGAAGGCACTCGGCCATTACAGCAGGTGGGAAGGCAGTGCTCACCTGGCTGCTGCAGAGCCAGTTCTGAGGATCTCTGAACTTCCACTCTCCGACAAGAGCTCCTGCATCAAAGTTTCCCTTCCTCCTCCTCCTCCATCACCAGCCCTGCAGGTGCCAGGCAGAGCCTCTCTTCCCATCCTTGCGTCTCTAAATTTGCCTGGTTGCTGAGCACGTCTATTCTAGGCAGCCAAAGGCAGGCGAGATGAGGGAAGTGAAGCGCATGCATCAGTCGCGTCGTGAACAACATCGGTGCCAAGTTCTTCTCTGCTATAGCCAGTTCAGACGGAGAATGTATCTGATGTGGTGCTCCAAGCCAAGTAACACAATTTGTGAAAAAAATCAGAAAAAAGTTCTTTCCATACAAAGCATCCAGGCAATTCTCAGTTATATGGGGACGCAGGGAGAAGCGGAAATAGCCATTTTAACAGAAAAAACCTACTTAGTACAAAATGTGGGTCAAACTGATCAAATCATAAGAGCAAGGTCACGACAGAAAAGAAATACCACTTTGGGACACCAATAACCCCAAGCTAGCCTAAGCTGAGAATTGACATGGTACAGAAAAGCAAACCAGTCGCCCTGGTCCCACAGCAAGTCCTGCTAGCCCTGAGCAGGTCTGAGAAGGCCTGCAAATGCTTTCCAGCTTTGGGCAGCAGCATCTGCAATACAGCTAATCCTCAGTTAGCCTGGGAGGATTGAGTGCTGAGAGCAGGGCTTGTCTCCACAGTGGGAAAGGGAGCGAGGGAGGATGTTGTGCATATGCTAGCCACTCCCTCAGCAAAGCACCAGGCGAAGGCACCAGGGATGGGAACAAGTTAATCGGTTTTCATACACGTAAAATCATAGCCATCATCTGGACTGGGTTTCCAAAGTGGGTAATGAGGGCAGTAACCTGGAAGGGTGTATCTAGTCAGGAAAGCCAGTTATGTCCATCACATCTTATCTCCTACATAATGAAAAATAAAAACTGTCCCTCCCTCCTGAGAGACTTAATCCTCTAGACAGGATTAAAGTCTATCAGTCAATGGACTACCCTGGAGAGAACAATCCAGCATTTGCTGGGTGATAGCTGAGATTGTATCAGCAAGCAATCGTAGGGCTTGGAGAAGAATTAGAGGGGAGCACAGGCAGCCTGAAGGTATGAAAGCATTTTCTGCTTTTAGCTTCCTAAGTAACGCATGGTGGCATTTCAGGCAGAGCAGCTCCCATTTTCATGCCTTGTTAATCTCAAGGGTACAATCAGACTGAAGCAAAGCCCAGCTCCGATTCTGGCTTCTCTCAGCTCCCACTGACTGTAATTAGAGGCAAATGCCTTTGATTGCGACTCAGGTCTTAGGCATCTCGAACATGGCACCCAGGATTTCTAGAAGACACTTAAGAAAACACTGACCAACAGGGTAACCTGTGTCAGAGGCAAGGCATTTCTCCTGCCAAGTCATTCGGCAGCACCTCACACTCTTCAGCAATTCCCTCATGCCTTGTGCTTGTCATTTTTTTTACTGTCACCCTGTGGTGGCCATGTACCTGCACCTGTACCCTTGCTCTTGTCAGTTTGCAGGACTCTACCAGCCTTACCCAGCACAACTGAGAAAAAATCGGTTTCTGCTAAGAAACAGACATGATGCTTCTCTGCAGCACCTTCTTGGAGAACACCTGTAGCACAAATAGTTCTTTTGTATTGGCCTAACTCATGGCAGGATGGCTATGCAGGTCAGCTACACCCCGAACACTCTCTCCTAACAGATAACAGCTTTGCTCTGCAAGAGGAGTGCCCTCTGCTGAAATAACAACAGTCCTACAACAGGCAAAGCATTTTCTCCAGTTTGCTTCATGCAATGAGCACATTGCCTCACAGATCTGGAACATAACCCAGGACAGATCACAATCCAAACAACAGGCAAGTGAATATAGTCCATTTAATACAGTTAAACACAGCGGGACCACAACAGCAAAACAAGATAGACTGAGGCATGTCAGGTGGGCAGGAATGGAAGAACAGGCAGGAAAATGTGTTGACGGATCTAAGACTGCGGAACCATAGGTGCCGCATCTCTCCAACACAGAGCCACCTCTTTCTCCACGCTGGACAAAGTTCTGAGGTCTTGTCTCTGGTGGCCAGGAGGAGGAGATTGGAGAGAGGTATCTGGATCTGGAGGAGCTGCCCTCAGCATGGTTAGTGCTCTCAAACAGGAGTGCACTGCCCACCTGCAAGGAAAGGAGCAGCCACCCCAACTGCTCCATGCTGGAAAGAGGAACCCCAGTGCAGAGAAGAGTTTCAGGGCCAAGTCCCAGACCAAGGAATGTCACAGCTGCCTCAGTGCAACTCACCAGTCCAGCCTCTCCTGCCCAAAAAGCTAGGGAGCCCCACCAGCAAAGATGAGCTCCAGGGCAGCCTGAATGTCCCCTCCAGTGGCCTGCAGGGCTCGGAGACTTAGCTCATCATCGTGTATGCCCATGTCTCGCAGCTGCTGAAGCTGTGGTTGCCACTGGCTCTACAGACAGGAAACAAAGGCAGCTAAGGGTAGGTACAAGAGTCCAAGCAGAGACAAAACAGCCTTCTCCACAGCCCACTCTTCCACACTGCATTCTCCCACTTCTCTCTAGCTCACAAGTGCAATGCCAAGTGTGCAAACAGATCTGGAAAGCTCAAAGTCTTGCTGCAAACTCCCCAAATCCACCAGCCCACCCTCCCAGTACTTTTGCTTAGGTCTATCATGCCTCCTGCAAGAAGCGCTTCTCCAGTGATGTCCCTTTCAGCTTAATGTGCTGCCACAGGAGGCAACTGGAAGAACCACCTCCACCCTGCAACACTCAATGCGGTACGGGGCTTTCACAGGCTCCTGAAGGAAAAGGCTGTGACACTGACCTGCAGGCTGGGCTGCCCTGAGGCCTGCAGGGCATGCTGCAAGGCCTGGCTGAAGAGGTCATTGGTGATGGGTGTTCCTGACTGGACACTGGATGACATTGGGGAGGTCCCAGAGGAGTGACCCTAGGAGGAAACAAGTTGTACATGGATCAGGAGAACACTTGTCACAGGAACCAGAGCCAGCACAGAGCAACGCCTGCTGCACCCCACCATCACGCCTCCTTGAGACTGTATGGAGAACTCAGCCATAAGAAAATAAAGCAGCAAGGGCCCCCAGACCTGAGTGGGGCTTGCACTCAGTCAAGCACTGGTTTTACAGCCCAGGAGGATCTCCCTAGCTGCTGCACTGCCATTGTACCTGGGTGCCAGGCGTGGGTGTGTGGGAGCTGCTCTCTGGGGTGCTTGCCAGTGCCAGCGCGGTTGCCAGCTCGCTCTGCGTGATCGGCCGGGGTCCAGCAGCCCCAGCATAGCCAAGGGAAGCTGGGCGGGAACCAGAAGTGCTGCTGGATGGTGTAGATCTTGTGCTCTGCGTGGAGGAAAAAAAAACCCCAAAACAACAACAACAACAAAAAACCCACCTCTGATGCTGGTGTCCATGTCCCAGTAAAATCTGGCTCATGTGCTCATTCCCAGGGATTTCTTTCCTACAATACTTAAAACTCACAAGTGGAGAACTTTTAAAAAATAAACATGACAGAATGGGATGTGCTTTTTTCCACAAACTCAGCTATTACAAAACTGCAGAAGATGTTAATGTACCATCCATCAGCTTAAAGACAAAGTATTACTAGACTGTAACAAAACAGTTAGCTGTTGACAGGCACTTTTTCAGCCTAAACATGCAATTTCTCTTACAAAATACTTTGTCCTTTGGAGAGGAAAACCTTCTTACATCACAGAAGAAGGGCAGGAACCAACACTCCCATGCTTCTCAGCCATGCTTATCTGTGCACAACTATCTCTGCATCAATTTAGCTATGAAGGTGTTTACTCTCAGGACAAGTGCAGTTCCAAGTAGTGCTTCTGCATTCTTCTGTTGTGACCTTACCTCAGCACTCAAGAAAATACTAACATGAACAGCACCCAAGCACGCCACAATGTTTGTCTCCACAATATCCCTAGGACCAGAACAGCTCGTGCCACTCATGAGACGGGAAGAGAGAAAACTTAAACCCGTATTGCAAGTCCCAAACTGCCATTCCACCTGACCTGGCCACTTACCTGGTGGAAGTCATCTTCATCATCAGAGAGACCTTCAAACAGAAAGCCACCTGCCAACAGAAAAAGAGAATCAAGAGATGTAGAAAACAGGGTGCTGGTCAGAATTAGGCACCAGATAAGAATCCCGTGGAGTCCTTGGCCATGCAGCCAGGCTCAGCCCCAGCTGTCCTAACGCACTGGTTAGGACAGAGGCCGCAGCACCAACAAGTTCACATGCAGCAGGTCAGTGGAAGACAGGTCAGGCCCATCATTTGCACAAAACAGAGGCCACAGCACTCTGCTACCAACAGTCATTATACACACTTGGTTGGGAGAGGTCCTGAGGCCAAAGTGCCCCAGATGAGTCTCACACAGTGCAGAATCTCTCAAACCACAGTGCATGTTTCTAGCTCAGGAACCCAAACCTCTTTTCCTTCCAGCCTGGGGATGACTCTGTCAGTACAGCACAAATTTGCCTGTAAATCCTGCAGTGCATCATTTCTGCAGGTTCCCCACTCATCTGTGTGGCTGAATGTACCTGGCATGTCCCGGTAGGAGCCGGAGGACATGCCTCGGGAGGACGTCTCTGGGGCTGGGAGAGGGGTGCTGCCAGCCACTGAGTGCAGAACAAGGACAATGGCATTCACAAGCGCAGGGTGAGCTGGGATTAGCCTGGAGAGAAAGAGCAGAAGGATGAATACTGTACACAGGGAAACTAAGACATCAGCAGCTCAATATTGACAAAGAACTTATGGCATAGCCATCCCCACTGGCTGCACCAACACCACTGCCTTTGGCTGTCCAGAAACACACACCTCCCCACATTGCTCCACGCAGCTGAAGAAGCTGGAGCTCCTTGATACCATGTTGACCCTCCCATGGTAAACATCTCCCATATGCTCTCAGGGGAGCAACTTTGCTGTGAGCAACCAGATCCAGGCTTGAACCCACTATCTGGAGGCAACGATGGCCCTGTCTCTCACTAAATATCCTTTGGTTTAATCCAACAGTGGAGGTAGATGTGTATCAAAGTATCAGCTCCCTCTTTCCTGCTGCTGAGGAGGAAGTGTCCTATCCTGAGTCTCTGGCCTGGTGTACCTGTACTGGCAGGCAGGAGCAGAACTCTTTCTCCCACACAGAGAGAAGCAGTCTATACAACAGTGCAACAAAGGCATTGCTTAGTCACTGCACCAGCTTATGTGAACTTACGTGTCCAGCATGTTGGGGTCTGCAAACACTGAAAAGAGATCCTTGTCCTGTAGGACTCCTGGAAGGGATCAGGAAACGTGACAAGTAAGAGACAGGATACAAGAAACAGGAGCCACTCAAACAAGAGTCATGGGAAAAAACAGAAGAATAAATTGTTTTTCAGGAACTGAGTCACTAGCAGACACCATAAAAACTCTATTATTGTTCTCTCTGAAGCCTTTTACGTCTTCCTGGAGAGACTCTTGATCACAGCCACACACCCAAGGGATGGGGCTTTCCCAGCAGATCCCACAGGCTGTGCTCCAGCACGGACAGCTCCACCTTAAGGGCAGGATCAAATCTGGCACCCAGCTCACTCCAGCCCGGCTGTGACCACATCCCATATTCCACCTGCCTCACAGCAATGTGCCAAAAAGGCTAGTAGCATCCCAGGCCAGAACAAGCAAGCTAGATTTAATGAACATTTTTGTAACACTTTGCGGCAGGGTGAAAGCATCCATCCCCACTGCTCTCCTCTGGGCTCCATGTTGCCTAATCCTTTCAAAGCCAGCATCCATCCCCAAACGTTACCAACGGAGGACAGCTCTGACCCCTGAGTAGGGACCGACTTTTATGCTCCACAAAGGGACTGACAAGGCACTTTCTCTAGAGAAAGTGAACTCTCCCGTCCCTGTGTCAGGAATTAAACACGGGCTATCTTTATTTGGCTTTCCTCAGATCCTCTGGATCACACCTGGACTCACCCAAAGCAACAGGGTCGCTGCTGAGGCCGGGAGTAGCTACAATGATCTGATCCAGCGACTCCTTGTTCCCCAGCATTTTGAAGACCTGTCGGAGAAATTAGAGAACAGCAGCATTGCACAACAAGGCTCCACCATGGGAGTCTCTTCACAAAGAGGGGACAGACAAAAGACACCCAGACAGCACAGTATGAAGCCCTACTCACTGCGTCTCTGTAGGCAGGACTGCTGTGCAGGGCAGTGTGAAGGACCCGGAACTCCCGTACTGCTGCCACCTTATCCACAGGCTCTGAGGGAGAAAAAACAACAGAACAAAATGTGGTTCTCCCTCTGTCAGCTTTAATAGCCATTCTGCATGCCACTGGGACTTCCATGCTGCAGTAGCAGTAGTGATTCTTCAATGCCCCTGGATTCAGCTAACTCAGAGAAGAAGGGCACAGACTAATGATTGTGAATGTCTCAGTACATTTACCACGGCGTAACAACTGCACTCTCAGCTTCCAGATATAGATGTATCCTACACCTACAAAAGGAGCTGTATTAAAGTAACAACTCTAAACCAACCCATCTTATTCTACAGTCAGACAGATTAGGAACGCACGCAAGCCTGCTCATCCCTCAAGCTGAGTAACCAGTCGCTTTGTTCCTGGTTCTCTGGCAACACCCTAAAATTGGTCACAGTCAATTAAGGAAAGGATACTCGCTCTCCACATTACATAGCTTATTCCTGAACTCTTCCATCAGCGAGAAAACATAACACTCATTTACTGCTGTTAGAGGTAGAGCGTTCCCACACAAACATATCAATCAATTCCTCCTCCAAACCTCACATCAGCCTCACAGAAACAAATCACAAGAGAAGCTGTTCCTCAGTCACAAGAGCCCCACACCAAACACATCCCGAGGAGATCCAAGCAGTAACCCACACTGCCTCCGCCTCACCTGGCTTCTGATCAGGCTCAGGCCAGGACTTGCGCAGGACATGAACAGTGGAGCCAGACTGGATACCATAAAAATCAAGCGTCTGGTCATCCCTCAGCTTACGGCCACAGTAGATCAGATCTAGGAGAGAGAAACATCTAAAGATAAACAGCTATGGCACACTCAGAAAGGGCCTGGGGTCTTTAAGTGAGGACTGCCTGGGGGTTATTGCTCCACATGTGCAGCTGCTTCACCTGGTCAGCAGCACAGGGACTCTGTAACACAGGGAAATTATGGAGCTGAGATTCATGGAGGGCATTGTGGAGCCGAGACTCACAGAATGTGACTTTGCCACCTCCTTTAGAGGAGCTGACCTCTCTCAGTTCTCATAAGAGATCTCACAAGGACACATTGGTATTAGCAAGTCGGAAGGTTTCTTAACAAGGGCACTGATGCTGCAGGAGCACTGTGATCCCAAGCAAATGCAGAACAAACCATCCAAATCACAAGGTCCCAAGACCACTACGGCACAGCAGAGTCTCTGGAGCGTGCTTTGAGCTCCCACGCCATGCTATCTGGTTGTGCCAAGTCTTCCCACCAGCCCAACACCACTAACAGAAGGAGGAAGAGGGTGGCCCCAAGCGGTAGGACTTTGACACGACCCACGCAGGCACCTACCGATGAGCTCAGGGTCTGGGACAGACTCCTGCAGCTTGCCGGTGATGAGCTGCTTGAGGTACGAGATGCTGCATCCACCGAGCGGGCATTCTCCCAGCTCTGTCTCCGGCAAACGTAAGATGGATTTGGGAGCCAGCGGCTGATCCGCCAGCTTCACCGCGATGTGCCACTCCGGCAGGGACATTTCAGCCTTCTCACTGAACCTAAGCCAACCTAAGACCCGCAAAGCTCTGGAAAGGGAGGAAAACCAGCCGAAGTGAGACTCTCCGTTAACCAGACAAACGCCTTATAAATTCAGAGGCCTCATCCTTGCTGGGACGCACACGGAAAATTAACAGGAGGCCTGACCAACACACAGCCGTGTTTTTTAGGCTCCTACCTCGGTCTTAAGCTGTGTCTGAAGCTACAGGGAAGGCAGAAACACCGCTGCTAGCTTCAACACTCAGCCGAGGAAGAAGAGATGCCAAGAGCAAGGCCCAGCCCGGTTCTCCTGGCGGGTACACCCCCCACCGGGCCACCCTCCACCCCCCGAAAGCCCCGTTTCCCGGCACAGAAACGGTGGAGCAGAGGGGGCATGCGGGGCAAGACGCCCGTGGCTGTTCAGCGATGGGTCCCAGCAGTGCCAGACCCCCCCC